>NW_011494805.1:321983-322329 GCF_000754665.1 Bison bison bison | reverse complement strand
TCTTCACCACTTTGCCCCTGGGAAGCCCTAGGGTGATGGAATTAGGATGTCCGAGGCTTTGGCAGGTGATTCCACGAGCCGGGCAGAGGCCTCCTAAATGGGCTTTTACCTCCTATGAAAGCGACTCCTCGGAGATCCCTCCCCACTTCTGTCGAGTGAAAATACAAGAAGTTTGGATCTGAGAGAGGGCTGCAGACTGGCACCCTCATCTTGGACTTACAGCCTCCAGACGTGAGAAGATGTCTCTGTTGTTCACAGGCAGCCTGTGGGTGGTATTTGGTTATAGCTGCTTGGATGAACTAGGACAGGTGCTGTGACAAGCGTTGTGCTTACATGATATCATTTA
>NW_011494805.1:311056-321883 GCF_000754665.1 Bison bison bison | reverse complement strand
GAAAGGTGTTGGAGAAGACTCTTGAGAGTCCCTTGGACTGCAAGGAGATCCAGCCAGTCCATTCTAAAGGAGATCAGCCCTGGGTGTTCTTTGGAAGAAATGATGCTAAAGCTGAAACTCCAGTACTTTGGCCACCTCATGCGAAGAGTTGACTCATTGGAAAAGACTCTGATGCTGGGAGGGATTGGGGGCAGGAGGAAAAGAGGACAACAGAGGATGAGATGGCAGGATGGCATCACCAAATCGATGGACGTGAGTTTGAGTGAACTCTGGGAGTTGGTGATGGACAGGGAGGCCTGGCGTGCTGTGATTTATTGGGTCGCAAAGAGTAGGACACGACTGAGCGACTGAACTGAACTGAACTGATGAGGCTGGAG
Source organism: Bison bison bison (assembly GCF_000754665.1). Taxonomy (NCBI): domain Eukaryota; kingdom Metazoa; phylum Chordata; class Mammalia; order Artiodactyla; family Bovidae; genus Bison; species Bison bison. The sequence continues at coordinate 321,506 of NW_011494805.1, read as the reverse complement.
CAATGGTCTCAGCCCACCTGATCACATGTGTATCTAATTAATCACAGGAGGACTTTATTTGGCCCAATCAGACTGTGGTTTTCTCTGTGGATCATTATTTGCTTTTGAAACTTCTCACTTTGCTAGTTCCTTCCTTGATTAGCTTATAAACTACTTGAGGACAAGGACTGTTTTTTGCATCTGTAGCCCACGTGTGCCCTTGAACGGGGCTGAACCTCCCATAGGCAATTAACCTAAGTTTGCTGAATTTTCTTGATAATGCTAACCAGAGCACTGAAGAAATTAATGCTGGATGTTATTAGTTTTATCCATCACTAAGCTTGGGAGTAATTAAACCTTGGTTCATGGTCACTCTGAGCCACTTGTTGACCAGTTACCAAAGAGGGGACACAAGAGAGAAGCATAAAAGTCGAAAGTTATCAAATAGCAACTAGAAGCTGTAGGGGGGAAAGTCGAAAAAGAAACTGAAACTATTCTTTTAAATTACTTTTGAATATTTGTGGAGTCTTTTTTTTTTTTTTAACACTTCCTGTTACAGTCTCTGGACCTTCCCTGATGACTCAGTGGGTTAAGAATCTGCCTGCGATGCAGGAGAAGCAGGAGATGCATCCCTGGGTCAGGAAGACCCCCTGGAGGAGGAAATGGCAACCCACTCCAGTATCCTTGCCTGGGAAATCCCATGGTCAGAGGAGCCTGGTGGCTGCATCCGTGGGGTCGGAAAGAGTCGGACACGACTAAGCATGCACACATGACAGTCTCTGCAGAAAATTAAATCAGAGAAAGAAGAGTCAGCTCTGGACATAAGGCGATAGGACACCAAATCGCAAAGCTACCACGAAGGCACTGCCGGACAGGCAGTAAACGTCCTTGAATTTCTGTGTGTTTTTTTTTGTTTGTTTGTTTTTCTGTTTATTAGTGGGGTTGTTTTGTTCTTACTTGGAAGATATCTACTTTAAGATTAGCTCACATATCATCTTTGTAGAGCCTTCCGGGTGTCCTTCCAAACTGTGAATCACCAAATTTGCATATCATGGTGTCTGTAGTTAACTGATAAAATTTAACTCTAGCACTGGGCAGAATGCACTGAAGGAAAGTGATCACTCTACAGCTATTTCATGTTTCCATCTTGTATAGCAGTCACAAAGTAAAAATAATAATAATAATAATAGTAGTAGTGTGTTAAAGTGTTATTCGCCAGCCGTGTCTGACTCTTTGTGACACTGTAGATTACAGCCCGCCATGGAATTCCAGGTCCATGGGATTCTCCAGGCAAGAATACTGGAACTGGCAGCCATTCCCTTCTCCAGAGGACCTTCCCGACCCAGGGACTGAACCTGTTTCTCCTGCACTGGCAGGTGGGTTCTTCACCACTTTGCCCCTGGGAAGCCCTAGGGTGATGGAATTAGGATGTCCGAGGCTTTGGCAGGTGATTCCACGAGCCGGGCAGAGGCCTCCTAAATGGGCTTTTACCTCCTATGAAAGCGACTCCTCGGAGATCCCTCCCCACTTCTGTCGAGTGAAAATACAAGAAGTTTGGATCTGAGAGAGGGCCTCCAGACGTGAGAAGATGTCTCTGTTGTTCACAGGCAGCCCGTGGGTGGTATTTGGTTATAGCTGCTTGGATGAACTAGGACAGGTGCTGTGACAAGCATTGTGCTTACATGATATCATTTAATATTCCCAAACCTTTGCAAAGTCGTCATTATACCCCTTTCACAGATAAGAAGACTGGGCCTTAGAAACATGGAGTGGGCTTGTCCAGGTCACGCAGCTGGAAGATCATCACACGGGGAAGTCCTACCCCAGAGTCCACCAGATGAATTTTCTTACAAAACTTTCGAGAAGCACTACAACACTGCTGCTGACACACCAGACACTCAGTGACGGTCAGTAAGTGAACATAACATCTATCGACACTTACACAAGATATGTGACATTCTTTGTATCTGGTTCTGTAAAGGTAAAGGTGGAGAGCTACAATGGTGAGACAGACTTAGGGACCGCCATGTCAACACAGTCACAGGGTTTCTTTATATCGAGACCTCTCAGAGCTGTCAGCACAGGTAAAATAGAGCCTTTTGGGGCGTCCTGGTGGCACTGGTGGTAAAGAACCCGCCTGCCAACGCAGGAGACGCAAGAGACACAGGTTTGAACCCTGGGTCGGGAAGATCCCCTGGAGGAAGGCGTGGTAACCCACTCCAGTGTTCTTGCCTGGAGAATCCCATGGACAGAGGGTCCTGGTGGGCTACGGTCCACGGGATCTCAAAGAGTTGGACTGAAGCGACTTAACACACACACACACAGCCTTGTTTTCAAAGTTATTTGGTCATGGATCCCATTACTTCTTCTTTATCTTTTACATTACCTCTTTTAAACTGTATTAACAGTTTGGAAAGCAATGTCATGAAAAATAATTTCATAATAATAGCTGGCACTTGTATGGAGCTCTACAGTTTACAAAGCACACTCACAGGCACACCATCACCTTTTGCAGGGCTGCACGCAAGAGTTGAGAGAAGCCATCAGAGGTTTTCCCAGGAAGCAAGAACTGGACGGAGCAGGGTGCGTGGATGGAGCAGGGTGAAGGGCAGAAGGGGGCTCGGGGCTCGGTGTCCACTGTCGACCCGTGCCGTCATAGCAGGCAGTCTCCTTTCCTACAGAAACTTAATGCTTAGGGGAAGCAGGGCATTAAGTGAAAGGTCATTCACCGTTCTTTGCCTCAGTTTCCTCATCTGTAAAATGAGGCAGTTGGAACAAACTTAAGAGAGGTGCCGTGGCCAAAGTCAAACACTATCTTCCGCAGCATGGCTGGAATTGTAATTGATTTTCTCAGCTCCTTAACCAGTTCAACCCGTGTGCCGTGAACCAGGAGCCAGTAACAGAGGTGGGCACTCCGGCTGCAAGAAAAACTTAGGCGTGATTCCTTCTCCGGCATATTCCGTCTCCCAGAATGTGCTGGTAGAAATGTTTGTGTGCAGCTGTCCTCTAAGGCCAGAGCACCATGCCCTTTGGTACCTCTGACCTGTCGTCTCCTGAAAAAACAAACAAAAACCAGGTAGCACAGCACTGCCCTGAAATGTCACAGAGTCCTGGTGGCCAGAGCCTCGTGACCATGCCCGAAGGTCCTAAATCTGCTCTTACTCAACAGCAGGGTTGGAAGTCAGCTTCCCTTTGGTAATAAAAGCTATTACCCGACTCTTTAAACATTTCAACTTTCCTCCCTATTTCACAGTTCATAAAGCACCCCTCTGATGTGGAAGGATTTTTTATTCAAAAGGAGATGTAAGATAGCACGCTTTCCCACTTCTTGATGGCTTATTACTTCCCAGAAGCTAAGAAGCAGTGCTTCTGCAACACAGCTTTGCTAATTGCTCACGTCTATTATGATGTCAGTGCCCTGGGCATCTTGCTGCCCACCTCCCAGCTCCATCCCACGGGGAGTCTGGCGTTAGCACAGCCAGAGCCTGGGTTAATATGCACCCCACACAACTCATTAGCTGCACATTCGGATCGGAGCCAAGATTCAACACAATGGATCCAGCAACGTGGAGCCTGGGTCAGTGTCTCGGCCGAGGGCTCCTCGACGCCGAGGTCAGCAGCTCGGTGTTGACCCCACGGCCCACACCCAGCATGTCGCGCTCCACGTGGCCCTCGGGGAGGATGGCAAACATGGGCCTAGTTAAAAACTGACGGGAGGAGGAACTTCGCTTTGCAGGACCCACGAGGCTTCACGGTTACTGATCTGCCCTCCACTCACATGAAACGTCTGCGGGATTTATCTCCAAAATAAGAGCCCTGAACAGTCAAGGGCTGTTCTTGTATTTCCAGGAGTCAGACATCATGCATTAGGGGTCCAAGTGAAAGTGTGAAGCATGTCTCTTTAAATGTAAATGCTATTTTTGTAACATTTGCTGGTTTAAATCCAGTGGAGGTAAAATGATTGAAGCAGCGTTTCTCTCTCTTCCCCTCCTTTCCATCTCTTTTCCCCGCTTCCTCACTCCTTCCTTCCTTCCCACCAACTTCTTCCTTAAACAGGCACAGTAATAAAGAGCCCTTTAAAAGCTGTCCTTCCCAGGTCGGGGCCTCTCAAGTCATCCCTCATAATACACCATTTGGCAGAAAACACTGCTCACACACCTCCTCTCATCTTCTCCCGGAGGACGACAAACCCCAGCAGGGCAGAAAAATTACTTCCGAGAAGAAAGGCTTCCTCAGGCCTCCAAATCCGTCATGCCCCACAGTAATTACCGACTAGGACATTCTGGGTAGGACTGTCTTGCTCTCACCAACAGTCTTCCTTTCTTTAAGAGTGGAACAAGGACTACAGGCTCCCAGCAGCTGGTATTTTAGAGATGATTACCTTACCCTACATGGGTACTTCAAGTTAGCTTGATTTTTGTAGGTCTGGTTTGAAAAAAGAAAAAAAAGGAAACAAATCCAACACTTCCTGTTTAAAATTACAGAGCATGCAGTGCTCACATTTTCATAAAACCACTTAAAAATGAAAGGTCAAACTAATCATTCCAGCCCCAAGACCCAGCTTTCTTGTCAGCACGATTCAAAACGTGGCCCTTGCTTTCAACGATCGCACCTGTTCTGGGCGGCACCCCAGTGAGCACTTTGCACCACGACAGCCACGAGGCACACAGCATCTCCCGTGCCCCTGTGTGCTTCCTGAAAACGGACGCGATTCCTGCAGACCACGGAGGCGGCCTCTGGCTGGGTGCGCGGCCCCGTGCTCACTCGTTAGGAGGACGGCCCTCAGCTCTGCTCTGGTGTTAGACGGACTAGAACCAGCCAGTTCCTGGGAGGGTCACAGCAAACGAAGATGGAATCACTAGGAAGCAATGCAGTTATGGCCTGAAAGTTCGCATATCCCCAAAGTCCGTGTGTTGAAAACTAATGGACAAGGCGATGTATTACAAGGTGGGGCTTCTGGGAAGTGATTAGGTCGTGAGCGCATGGAACCCACATGAGTGGGGTCAGTGCCCAACAAAAGATCTTCCAGAGGGACCCTGCCTTCTTGGCCCTCCCCCGTCTGAAGACAAGAAGACTGCAGTCCAGAAAGCGGTCCTGGCCTGCCCGTGCCGGCACCTGGATCTGAACGTCCAGCCTCCAGACCTGTGAGAAGCACATTTCTGTTGTGCACAAGCTACCCAGCCTATGTATGTGTCTTCAGTCCTGTCCAACTCTCGGCAGCCCCGTGGACTGCAGCCCGCCAGGCGCCTCTGTCACGGGATTTTCCAGATAAGGATACTGGAGCAGCAGCCATTTCCTACTCCAGGGGCCCTTCCCAACCCGCATATTAGACCCGCAGCTCCCGCGCTGGCGGGCGCACTCCTTCCCACTGCGCCACCCAGGAAACCCAGGCTGTGGCATGTTGTTACAGCAGCCCAAAGAAATCAAGACAGCTGTTGATCACACATAACTCAGTGGTTCTCGGAGTCGGGAAACTGAAGAAGGACTTTTCTGTGAGAGGCACACTGGAGTGTTCCCTTCTAAATCTATTCTGGTGCAATGCATAAGGCCCCAGACTAAAAGCAGTATGTCACTGTTCTCAAACTTAAAAAAAACGGTAGTCCCGAGCTTACAGATTTATATACACTGGGTGAAAATGGACCCGACGTGGAAAACTCACTAAGCCTGGTGGGAAAGTGGGACAGAGCCCTGGCCCAGCGAGGCCGGCAGGCTCCCTAGAAGCGCTGCTGAGCTATCTTCCGCAGGAATTTACAGCATCCAGCTCCCTCAGGCACTTTGGATGCGGTGCCCTGGTGGTCAGGCTTAACTGCACAGCAGCGCTGTCCCTCGCTAAGCCGTGTCCTCACGGACTGCAGCACGCCAGGCCCCTCTGTCCTTCACTGTCTCTTGGCGTTTGCTCAGATTTATGGCCATTGAGGACCTGATTCATGGACCTACCGGGTTCCTATGCAATACTGCTCTTTACAGCATCGGGCTTTACTCTTACCACCAGACACCCCTACAACTGAGCACCATTTTCGCTTCTTCCTGGAGCTATTCGTAATTGCCCTATGCTCTTCCTCAGTGGGGTTCCCTGGTGGCTCAGACGGTAAATAATTTGCCTGTAATGAAGGAGACCGGGATTCCATCCCTGAGTTGAGGAGATCCCCTGGAGAAGGTATTCTTGCCTGGAGAATTCCACGGACAGAGGAGCCTGGTGGGCTACAGCCCATGGGGTCCCAAAGAGTTAGACACGATTGAGCGACTCACATACTTCTCCAGCGGCATATTTGGACACCTTCTGATCTGGGGGCTCACCTACCGGTGTCACACCTTTTTGCCTTTTCATGCTGTCCACGGGGCTCTCCAGGCAAGAATACTGGAGTGGGCTGCCATTCCCTCCTCCAAGGGACCACGTTTTGTCAGAAGCCTGCACTATGACCTGTCTGTCCTGGGTGGCCCTGCAGAGCTTGGCTCATAGCTTCAGTGAGTTATGCAAGCCTCTTCGCCCTGGCTTCGATCCATGACAGCAAAAGGCAAAAGGCAGCTCCAGGTCCCTAGCTCCGCGGGGCTCGAGTTATTGTCTAAAGGGGTAAAGGGTGCTGGGACTGAGCCAAACAGGGTGAAGGTGAAAGAGATACAGTAATGACATATTTGGACCAGGAGAGGATGTCTATGTGCCTCTAAAGCAGGTATTCACACGTTGCTAAGAAACTGTCTTTGAAGGCAGTTCCAAAGAAGAATTCTAAAAACGGAATACAGCAGCATATGAGTGAGGGTACAACTGCCTAAGAGCGTTGCTAAGAAAGACAGAATGACCTGAATGTGTATATTCAGTGCTCCAGCCACCCAAGGTTAACAGCTCTTTTTAAAAGAACGGCCATGCATTTTGCTCCATTAAATCTCTGCACATGCTATTCTTGCAACCGAAAAAGTCTTCCTCTACCTGGTTCTTAAGATTCCCCTTCACACCTTTCCTACCTTCTTAGGCCAAGTCAGATGATTGCTTCCTATGAACTCTCACAGGATTTAATACCAAGTTAACACACACACAGTTCTGTATTTGAGATTCTAAGATTGCATGTCTGTCTTCCCCATTTGTTGGTGAGTTTCTCGAGAACCTCTTTGAATTTCCAACCCACTGCCTTGCCCATCATGAACAGTTACCTAAGATCACTTCCTACATGCAAAATGCTCGTTCCCTTTATAGCACTTACGGCTATCTGAACTGCCTGCTTTCTTGTGTACTATCCATCTCCCCTGCTGGCGTGTAAGCTCACATGGCAAGGACCTTGTCTGCTGTTCGCTGTCATATTCCCAGGACTCCAGCCTGCCTGGCAGAGTCTGTGTGCTCAGTGGTTGTTTATTGAATGAGGGTTATAGGTACTGAATGTGTGCGTGCTCAGTTGCTTCAGTCCAACTCTCTGTGACCCCATGGACTGTGGCCACCAGGTTCCTCTGTCCATGGGGTTTTTCAGGCAAGAACACTGGAGTGGGTTGCCAGGCCCTCCTCCAGGGGATCTTTCCCACCCAGGAATCAAACCTGCATCTTCTGCATCACAGGCAGATACCATTTCTTTATTTAATCAAGTTTATACAAACTTTAGAAGAATGTTTTTATAATTAATAGTTGATTAAATATGAAATTACTTCTAAAGCTTAATAATACAGTTTTGGTTACAATTATATATATAAAATCTGAGCTTCCCTGGTGGCTCAGACTGTAAAAAATCCACCTGCAGTGCAGGAGACCCAGGTTCAATCCCTGGGCTGGGAAGATCCCCTGGAGAAGGGAATGACTGTCCATACAAATGAACTTCACATTCTTTTTAGATGGAAATTGAGATTACATAACTTTGACTTTATGACCTCTTTTCCAGGCGTCACATAGATGCTCCTCAAGTCTGATTTTTCCCTTCAAGCTTTCCCTAGAAATCCCAGTCACCCTGTTCCTTCCTCCTCCCTAAATCTGGTGGCATTCTTGGGGGCTACACATTTGGATTCAGCTTGTCATCTACAACAAACAGTAGATCTTTGGCTCTTATGGATTTGACAGAGTTGTTACTGAGCATGACCGTAAATGCTGATGACTTGTCGTCACTTGTCGTTTTGCTAAGGTCAGATCTGAAAGTCTGGGCTGCCACAGCCCCAGGGGAAGCCAGCCCACCGCCCTCCGCAGACAGAGCAGCTCTCCCCTCAAGAGACGCCGGTGGAGACACACACCCACACATGCCCACCCTGCTCAGCTGCTCCTTGGAAAATGGCCTAAAAAGCCAGACTCGGTATCAGGGACGGAGCTCTATGAAAGTGGCGGTTCTCCGCAGAAAACAAGCTGGGGGAGCGAAAGAAAAGAACGTTCAGCTGGCCCTTCTGAGCCACTGATGGATCAAGAGTCGGTCACAGCACCAGTGCGAGCCCTCCTCACTGCACTTGGTAGAAGGAAGTATGCCCTGTGTGCTAGTGAAGCGAAGTGAAGTCGCTCCGTCGTGTCCGACTCTGCGACCCCATGGACTGTAGCCTACCAGACTCCTCCGTCCCTGGGATTCTCCAGGCAGGACTACTGGAGTGGGTTGCCGTTTCTTCTCTGTGTGTTAGTAGCATTCACAAACTTGGGAGTTATAAAAGCCTTACACAAAGCCCACTTAAAAAATACTCTTTAGATGAGAGTGCAGTAAGATGTGCGGTGAGAGAGCTGCCTTCACACGTTGCATTAGACGTAGCAGATGCGACGTGCCAGACCCTGTGCCAGACACTGTCTGTAAAACTTTTCATTTAAACCATACACATTCTGAGGTAGGTATTAATGTCTCTTTTTCTAGAGACACAAAAACTGAGGTTCAAAGACTTGAAGAAACTTGCCTAAAGTCGCCCAGCCAACAGGCAACGAGCGACAGTCGTTCAGTCTTGTCCGACTCTTTGCGACCCCGTGGACGCAGGCCGCCAGCCTCCTCTGTCCCCGGGATTTTCCAGACAAGAGCACTGGAGGGGGCTGGGGGCAGGTCTGGTCCAGTGCCTATGCTCGGGCCTCTACTTTATCTTGTATCCCAACCCCCACCCGCTTCCCTGCTTCCGGCATATTCGTTCAGTTGATTCTTATTGGATTTATTGACTCCAATCTCATTTCTAGGTTTCCCAAATTCAGCTTAGCTAAAATGCTACGCTGAAGCATTTTAATCACATAAGATGTGTGCAATTAAGCTGTGCATTGCACACACACACACACACAAGGCATGATTTTGCACTGACAGCATTGACTTCAGGTTATCTTAGTGTGTCCGGGTTGGGGGACCTGGGTCATAAGATAAATGTTCATCTGAAGCTTTTGTGAAACAGCCCTGCTCACAAGCTCCATCTTCACTGGTGGAGTCCCTCCCCTCCCTCCTCCACCAGCACATCTCCCCCCCAAGGCTTCTGGAAAGGATCCAGTTCAGTAAAACTGCATCTCCCCCTCTTCACACCCACTACTGGAGGTGCTGATGAGCAGGAAGCAGCCCTACAGATAGACAAAGAGACTCGAGAAAAGGGTGTGCAGCGCAGAACCCAGGACACCTGCAACTGAGAAGAATCAGGCAGACATAGTTCGCACAAGACTCAGTCTATCTGCACGCAGAGCAGAGTGCAAAGAACAGTGAGTCTGGAATGAGGGGGCAGGTGAACCATGCAGCCAGATGTTCTCTGAGACAAAACCAAGTTGCCGGGCAAACCACTGGCAATAATAAGGATTACGTGTGTGAGAGTCACTCAGTCATGTCCAACTCTTTGCAAACCCATGGGCTGTAGCCCGCCAGGCTCCTCTACCCATGGAATTCTCCAGGCAAGAATACCGGAGTGAGTTGCCATTCCCCTCTCCAGCAGATCTTCCTCACCCAGGGATTGAACCTAAGTCTCTTGAATTGCAGGCAGATTCTGAGAGAGTCAATTCCTAGGCAGGTTGACAAGAAGTCCAGGGTCCCCGCTGAGGAGGAGATAGGGATCTGGAATTCTCAAGGAGGAGGAAAGGACAAACACCCTTTTTTCTCTACATTCCTTAGTCTTAGTCACATAAAATGTTTTTTTCTTTAAGCCCGGAACTGATGATACACAACAAACAACTCAGTTTAAACTCTGTACTAAGGATTATACAACAACAGTGTATCCTGCTTGAGGACAGTTTCTCCTTCCTGAAAACCTTCTGACTAATTCTGATATCTTCAGTTCAGTTCAGTCACTCAGTTGTGTCTGACTCTTTGCCACCCCAAGAATCACACCACGCCAGGTCTCCCTGTCCATCACCAACTCCCGGAGTTCACTCAGACTCACGTCCATTGAGTCGGTGATGCCACCCAGCCATCTCATCCTCTGTCGTCCCCTTCTCCTCCTGTCCCCAATCCCTCCCAGCATCAGAGTGTTTTCCAATAAGTCAACTCTTGGCATGAGGTGGCCAAAGTATTGGAGTTTCAGCTTTAGCATCACTCCTTCCAAAGAACACCCAGGGCTGATCTCCTTTAGAAGG
>NW_011494805.1:310357-310766 GCF_000754665.1 Bison bison bison | reverse complement strand
CATGTACTCTGGTATTCCCATCTCTTTCAGAATTTACCACAGTTTATTGTAATCCACACAGTCAAAGGCTTTGGCATAGTCAATAAAGCAGAAATAGATGTTTTTCTGGAATTCTCTTGCTTTTTCGATGATCCAGCGGATGTTGGCAATTTGATCTCTGGTTCCTCTGCCTTTTCTAAAACCAGCTTGAACATCTGGAAGTTCATGGTTCACGTATTGCTGAAGCCTGGCTTGGAGAATTTTGAGCATTACTTTACTAGCGTGTGAGATGAGTGCAATGGCAACCCACTCCTGTACTCTTGCCTGGAAAATCCCATGGGCGGAGGAGCCTGGTAGGCTCCAGTCCATGCGGTCGCTAAGAGTCGGACACGACTGAGCGACTTGACTTTCACTTTTCACTTTCATGCAT
>NW_011494805.1:308628-310257 GCF_000754665.1 Bison bison bison | reverse complement strand
TTTTTCATACTCTCCACTTTCACTTTCATCAAGAGGCTTTTTAGTTCCTCTTCACTTTCTGCCATAAGGGTGGTGTCATCTGCATATCTTAGGTTATTGATATTTCTCCCAGCAATCTTGATTCCAGCATGTACTTCTTCCAGCCCAGCGTTTCTCATGATGTACTCTGCATAGAAGTTAAATAAGCAGGGTGACAATATATAGTCTTGACGTACTGCTTTGCCTATTTGGAACCAGTCTGTTGTTCCATGTCCAGTTCTAACTGTTGCTTCCTGACCTGCATATAGGTTTCTCAAGAGGCAGGTCAGGTGGTCTGGTATTCCCATCTCTTTCAGAATTTACCACAGTTTATTGTAATCCACACAGTCAAAGGCTTTGGCATAGTCAATAAAGCAGAAATAGATGTTTTTCTGGAATTCTCTTGCTTTTTCGATGATCCAGCGGATGTTGGCAATTTGATCTCTGGTTCCTCTGCCTTTTCTAAAACCAGCTTGAACATCTGGAAGTTCACGGTTCACGTATTGCTGAAGCCTGGCTTGGAGAATTTTGAGCATTACTTTACTAGCGTGTGAGATGAGTGCAATGGCAACCCACTCCTGTACTCTTGCCTGGAAAATTCCATGTACGGAGGAGCCTGGTAGGCTGCAGTCCATGGGGTCTCTAGGAGTCGGACAAGACTGAGCGACTTCACTTTCACTTTTCACTCTTATGCACTGGAGAAGGCAGTGCAATGGCAACCCACTCCAGTGTTCTTGCCTGGAGAATCCCAGGGACGGGGGAGCCTGGTGGGCTGCCGTCTATGGGGTCACACAGAGTCGGACATGACTGAAGTGACTTAGCAGCAGCAGCAGCAGCAGCAGAGATGAGTGCATTGTGCAGTAGTTTGAGCAGTCTTTGGCATTGCCTTTCTTCGGGATTGGAATGAAAACTGACCTTTTCCAGTCCTGTGGCCACTGCTGAGTGTTCCAAATTTGCTGGCATATTGAGTGCAGCACTTTCACAGCATCACCTTTCAGGATTTGAAATAACTCAACTGGAATTCCATCACCTCCACTAGCTTTGTTCGTAGTGATGCTTTCTAAGGCCCACTTGACTTCACATCCCAGGATGTCTGGCTCTAGGTGAGTGATCACACCATCGTGATTATCTGGGTTGTGAAGATCTTTTTTGTATAGTTCTTCTGTGTATTCTTGCCACCTCTTCTTAATATCTTCTGCTTCTGTTAGGTGCATACCATTTCTGTCCTTTATCGAGCCCATCTTTGCATGAAATGTTCCCTTGATATCTCTAATTTTCTTGAAGAGATCTCTAGTCTTTCCCATTCTGTTGTTTTCCTCTAATTCTTTGCACTGATCGCTGAGGAAGGCTTTCTTATCTCTTCTTGCTATTCTTTGGAACTCTGCATTCAGATGCTTATATCTTTCCTTTTTTCCTTTGCTTTTTGCTTCTCTTCTTTTCACAGCTATTTGTAAGGCCTCCCCAGACAGCCATTTTGCTTTTTTGCATTTCTTTTCCATGGGGATGGTCTTGATCCCTGTCTCCTGTACAATGTCATGAACCTCATTCCATAGTTCATCAGGCACTCTATCTATCAGATCTAGTCCCTTAAATCTATTTCTCACTTCCACT
>NW_011494805.1:301332-308528 GCF_000754665.1 Bison bison bison | reverse complement strand
TTCTCACTTCCACTGTATAATCATAAGGGATTTGATTTAGGTCATACCTGAATGGTCTACTGGTTTTCCCTACTTTCTTCAATTTAAGTCTGAATTTGGCAATAAGGAGTTCATGATCTGAGCCACAGTCAGCTCCTGGTCTTGTTTTTGCTGACTGTACAGAGCTTCTCCATCTTTGGCTGCAAAGAATATAATCAATCTGATTTCAGTGTTGACCATCTGGTGATGTCCATGTGTAGAGTCTTCTCTTGTGTTGTTGGAAGAGGGTGTTTGTTATGACCAGTGCATTTTCTTGGCAAAACTCTTATTAGCCTTTGCCGTGCTTCTTCCATATTCCAAGGCCAAATCTGCCTGTTACTCCAGGTGTTTCTTGACTTCCTACTTTTGCATTCCAGTCCCCTATAATGAAAAGGACATCTTTTTTGGGTGTTAGTTCTAAAAGGTCTTGTAAGTCTTCATAGAACCGTTCAACTTCAGCTTCTTCAGCATTACTGCTTGGGGCATAGACTTGGATTACTGTGATATTGAATGGTTTGCCTTGGAAATGAACAGAGATCATTCTGTTGTTTTTGAGATTGCATCCAAGTACTGCATTTCGGACTCTTTTGTTGACCATGATGGCTACTCCATTTCTTCCAAAGGATTCCTGCCCACAGTAGTAGATATAATGGTCATCTGAGTTAAATTCACCCATTCCAGTCCATTTCAGTTCGCTGATTGCTAGAATGTTGACGTTCACTCTTGCCATCTCCTGTTTGACCACTTCCAATTTGCCCTGATTCATGGACCTAACACTTCAGGTTCCTATGCAATATTGCTCTTTACAGCATCGGACCTTGCTTCTACCACCAGTCACATCCACAACTGATATCTTAGAATGCATATTATGGGAATGGTAAGATCTGGTAAGATCTTTCTATTGTTAGTTCTAATCCTGTCATCTTAAAATGTAAATTATGGGAGTGGGTCTAGTAAGATCTTTACAACCTTGAGAGGTTCTTTTGATTTACTGTAAGAACCAGTTGAGAAGGTATACAGCTGCCTTGCTTAGACTAGCAGAGGACACTCTCTGCCCCCTTCTGAGGTCTCTGTCAGAGGCTTTCTCTGCCCTCTTTCACTTTAATAAACTCTGCCACACAAAAGCTCTGGAGTGATCAAGCCTGGTCCCTGGTCCCAAAGCTACATCTTCTTCTTTGGAGATCACAAATCCGACACCGTTCACTGTAAGCTATCAATTCTTTACCATCCGAGCCACCAGGGAAGCCCCATACACATTGCCAGCACTATTTTAAAAAGACTTTCAGGACAACAGGAGAGTGTCAGGGCTACTTAAGGCAAGAGAGGCTGTGGCCACCGCGTCACCGTGACCAGAAATCCTCTCAGCCCACCGTCTTTCTCCGCCGACCCTCCCCCAGGTTTCACTTTCACTCCCTTGGACCTCTTGTGCTCTAGAAGGTACCCCCATCTCTTGTGCATCCCTACCTTTGATCTCACCACAGTCCTCGGCCAGCAGCCCCATCCGCACCAAAGGAGAAACAGCTGAGAGGGTCATACATTTGCATGATTCTGAAGAGTTCTTACAACGCTTTACATGACAGTGAGGTGTACCAGGGGGAATGCCTTAGACTGAAAATCAGAGTGAGTTTTAGATTCACACCTAATGCTAACTAGCTGCATGATTATGACAAAATAACATAAAACCGCCAATTCTTATTCTATTATTGTTTGTACCTCCTAGCTCTAAATCTCAATAAAAACTTGACATTTCCCCCCAGAGCAATCAGCAACCTCAGTTTAGAGTTCTCCAATTCTGAGTTCCGATCTAGTGTTCTTTTCATTAAGAAAGATGATAAATTCACAAAGTGTGGCCACTCTGAGAAGGGGAAGGAATTTGCAACCCACTCCAGTATTCTCACCTAGAGAATCCCATGGACAGAGGAGCCTGGTGGACTGCAGTCCCTGGGGTCACAAAGAGTCGGACACGACTGAGCAGGCACTCAGACACCATCACACGTGCGTCTCACTCAGCCCTGAGAAGGCAGATTCTTTACCACATGAGTCACCTGGGAAGCCATATGTAAATAGGGAAATGAAATATGTAAATAGGGATGTTCTTAAATCAGGTTCTAGAACTCTAGATACACCTACATTTCGAGCTCTAATCCTAAATAAAATCAATATGAAGAACTTCTAGTTTATGCAGTTGATAAACCCAGGAACTGATTCAGCTGAAAAAACCTGAATATACCAACTTGAAGGAGTTTCAGGATGAAAAATGAAATGTGTTAATTTACACCGAATTTGTAAAGTCACGGTCTACTCGTATTAGAAGCAATAAAAAGCCCAAGCCAAAAATGTAAGGATGCAAAGGGACTCTGAAATAACATTTGGGAATTTCAAAGCATTAAAAGTATCTTTCTCTGCTACTCAAGGGTGCCATGTACATCTGTTGGAATTTTTTCCCCCTGTGTGGACACACCAGTGATTATAGCAGGTACTGCTGGCCTGAAGACAAAATTCCCTGATGTGAACACTGACTGCTCAGTGGACCCTTTGCCTTCTTTAGAGAACTGCCTGTGGCCGACAGGCGGGCTCCTGCGACCTCCAGCGGAGCCCACAGCCACGGCTGACTCATGCCGGCGATCAACCCCAGCTTGTGGCTCTGCGTGGGAAAGCTCTGTGCTGCCATTCATGCTGCAGCCTCCCTGAGGGGTGGGCTGATTCTGAAATGGGAAGGGGCGGGGCACAACCTTGAAAAGAATGACACGGGCACTGCAAATGGACATGACATAAACTGGTTAGAAGCAACTAAGTCCAAGATGGCAGGCAACGTGAGTTCCAGCAGACCACAAGCCTCAGGATACACTCATTGTAATACATGGGCATATGCTAAATGACACACCCGTGGGTGCCTGCCAGTCCCAAGGCCGACCATAAAAGGCCAAGAAGTAGGTGGTAACCCAGTGCCTGGAACCTCCCGCCCTTTCCCCCAAATAGCTGAAATCATCTTCCCACTCATCAGCCTATGAAATTGCTGAATTGTTGTGTTGTTTAGCTGCTAAGTCACTGAGACCCCATGGACTGTAGCCCGCCAGGCTCCTCTGTCCACAGGATTTCCCAGGTAAGAATACTGGAGTGGGCTGCCTTTTCCTTCTCCAGAAGATCTTCTTGACCCACGGATCAAACCCACATCTCCTGCATTGGCAGGCGGATTCTTTAACACTGTGCTACCAGACAAGTCCAGCCTATGAAATTACCCAGCCCATAAAAACCCATACCCTCTTGCCTTCTGAGATGACCCACACTCTGCTTTTGGACTGTGGATCTGAATAAATCTGCTTTCACTGTACTTTGGCTTGCTCTTGAATTTCTTCATGTGCAAAGCCAAAGACCCTCACTTGGCGGCCCTCACTTGGTGGCCCTCACTTGGCGGCTGGTCCCAGGAACTCGCCTGAGACACAGGATGTGACCATCCTCTTACAGTGCACTTTTTTCCTGCAGCATCACCACATCATCCATGCTTTGCTTCCTCCCCTGTCTACACTGCTTCATTCATTTCCTTACAGGTTTCTCCTAAGAGCTGTTAAATTAAGTAAACAAGGAGGCCATTAGACTGAGATGGATCTAATGCTTAGGAGGTCTGTGTGAGCAAACCAAAATCCAAGCCCTGAAATGCCTTGAGGCTATGAAATCAAACTTAAGGATAATCAATCACATCCAATGAGGGCTTTAAGCTATAAATGATTGAACATTTCTTTCCTTTGCTTCCACACTTTTTCTATATGCCTTTCCCTGAGCTCCTAACCACTTCCAATTTGAACTGATTTTTGCTTAAACTCTGAAAATGTCAGACATGCCTCAGTTTATCGTATAACAGAGTCCTCCCTTACCAATCGCTCCTAGAGAATCTCCATTTCAGTCTCAGCTCCCAAAGAATTCTAAGACTGTCATCAATGTATGATCTGTTTCATAAAGGAAGAACAATCTTCAAAGCCTAATGAGATAAAACAAAGTTTAGTTTGCTACCACACAACCAGGCACAGGAAGCTTTCTATCTTGAGTCTCATGATCATTTCCAAAGAGATGGAATCAGGTGAATTTGTGCAAATCAGCCTATGGGAACTAGACACACATGCCCCCATCTCTCTTACGAGGGCAGCTCTGAGGTTTCCGCTCCAGGGAGAATGACTCAGGGCTAAACTGCACTGTGAAGTCATGTATAAAAGTGGGCAGATTTTCACGCTTTCATTATGGTTGCCTCTGTCTCCATGCCAACATCCATCCTAATTTTAAGTCTTTGATTTTTATTAGAGTGAATGTGAGATGGGGGCAGTTTGAACTCCACTCATCAGTTCAGTTCAGTTCAGTAGCTCAGTCATGTCTGACTCTTTGAGACCCCATGGACTGCAGCGCTCCAGGCCTCCCTGTCCATCACCAACTCCTGGAGTTTACTCAAACTCACGTCCATCAAGTCGGTGATTCATTCTGGCACATTTGCTTTAAACGCTTACAGACAGAAACCAACAGGAAGATAACCAAGTTTTCGTGTCCTGCTCCATCTCAGAGGTGATTCAGGCAGGAACTTGCTGACTGCATTTTACAGCAACACGTCAGGCCTGTTACCACTTAACTGCATTAACTGTGTTTCCCAGCACAGCAGACAGTCGATTTACGGATGATGCAGTCAGGGATGGCCTGGGCAGTAGCTCTATTTCCATTTACCAGACGGGAGTCCCCTCAGGTCAGAGACCACTTTCTCCCTGTAAGAAGGGGTAGGAAGTTCTTGCTTAGGTGATTTTTAGGGCAGATGGTGGAGTTGATATATTTAGAGGCTCCAGAAATACCATTCCATTAATTACACTGTCAAGATCTTGATTACCAGCAGCCTGTTTGACTCAGGCCAGGGCTGTTACATTTACATTTGAGATTCTTCTAATATAGCTGGGCAACGTAGCTAGAGAATAAAATCACTTGGTTGTATTTCACCTGGAATTTTGGGGGAATGAACAGATTGCTATTGTTGGAACTGAAGATTAAAGGTGGCCTAGTGAAGTAAGTAATAATATAAAAATGTGATAAACTGATGGACGGACAGAGACAGCAACAGTGAAATAGCTGGATAAGTGGATAGGGAGGCAAAAATAGATAAGGATGCATAGAGATGAATAAGGGTAGAGAGACAGAGATAAGGTAGGTAGATGAATGAATGGATAAACAGAGGGAGAGATGGATAAATGGAGAGAGAGAAAGAGACAGAGACAGACACCTGCCTCTGCACAGCAGTGGTGAACACACAGAAACGGCTGTGCAAGCTGACATCACACCAAGTGGTCTCAACAGTCAGTTGGGAAAACTGGTAATGTTCTGTGGATTTTCAAAACTGTTATTAAGACATTAAAATTGTCTTACTGTCTATAAAAATAAAATTAATATTTACTAAATAACCTATAATTTAAAACATTGGAAAGATTGGGGATTCAGTGCCTTTGTTCCTTTGTTGAAACCTTGCTGGGAGCAGCTTGAGCAGCGCTCGCCGCCTTCTCGTCACGTCGCATATGAGACGTGAGCACCCTGTCTGTGCCTTGACAAGTCATCCTCCTCCTTTCCAGGCCTGGATCAGCTAGCAGCCTCTTACACTGCACTTGGACCCTCCAGGGATGTGGAACTTCTCTGAGAGCTCCACGAATGTGAAGGCTTCCACTGGCGTCACTCTCCCGGGTCACCTTCATCCTTTCTTCACAGCCACTCTCATAAACTTAGCTTTGCTCTCTCTTTCTAATATCCATTCCTGCAAATGTCATATTGACTGATCCCTGGGAGAAAAGCAGGAAGCACACCTACCCCCCTCGCTGTCGTGTGTGAAGGAGCAAGTGCGCCGTGACCAATCACAGCAGACTGAAGTGAGCGCCATGACCGGTTGTCACCACGATGCTCAGCAGCCACGGGCACGCAGCGACCTGTGGGTAAAAACTAGCAGCAAGATGTGCGCTTTACAAGATTACTTACTGTGAATATGCAGTTAAAACACGGTTAAAATTACAGTTAATAATACAAAATTACCTACAGTAACTGAAATCTGCACCATGTTGTTGACTGGGATTATTTAATTAAACCATGATACCGGAAATTCACAGATACTGGGAAACATGAAAAACAAGGCCAGTGCTCTCTGTGTGTGTATCTGCTGCTGTTGTTCAGCCACTCAGTTGTGTCTGATTCTTTGCAACCCCATGGACTGCAGCATGTCAGGCCTCCCTGTCCATCACCAACTCCCGGAGTCCACCCAAACCCACGTCCATTGAGTCGGTGATGCCATCCAACTATCTCATCCTGTCGTCCCCTTCTCCTGCCTTCGATCTTTCCCAGCACCAGGGTCTTTTCAAATGAGTCTGGTGTTCACATCAGGTGGCCAAAGTATTGGAGTGTGTGTGTGTAAACACAAATCATATTCGTGTCGTGTGTGTGTGTGAGTGTGTGTGTGTGTGTGTGTGTGTGTGTATTCTAGTGTTCCTCTTAACCTCTCCTACCAAAGATAATTTCAGTCTTTGTAGGGCAGGAGGGAAAAGATTTTAGGAAGCACTGTCTGTGATGGCATGCCCACTCCCTCTGCTGTGGACTGAATGTTTCCCTCCCCCTCAAATCTACATGTTGAAGCCCTGATATGCTGGTTTTAGGAGGTGGGGCCTTTGTGAGGTGGTTAGGTCAGGAGACTGGAGCTTCCATGACAGAGTTAGCGTCCTTATAAGAGAAGAGCGGCTAGTCCTCTCTCTCTGCCACGTGAGGACACAGAAGAGGGCTGTTTGTAACAGGCTCCATGCTGGGACCCTGATCTTAGACTTCCAGCCTCCAGAACCATGAGACATAAGTTTCCCTTGTTTATAAACCAGACAGTCAAGGGCATTCTGTGGCAGCAGCCTGAACCGACAGCCACCCTTTATTTCCATAAAGGCGAATGAAGGCTCTGAGTATTTTGACATGGCTCTTAGTTCTGAAACTTTGCTTTTGGTATGGGTTCTCGGGGGCTCACTCATGTGAACACTTGCTCCCTGGGTCCCTTTAGCTCAGCTTAGTGGAAAGTTCTGGCCTATAGAGTTAGAAAGTGAAGTCGCTCAGTCATGTTGGACTCTTTGCGACCCCATGGACTGTAGCCTACCAGGCTCCTCCATCCATGGAATTTTCCAGGCAAGAGTACTGGA
>NW_011494805.1:294414-301087 GCF_000754665.1 Bison bison bison | reverse complement strand
AAGACGCCACCTGCCGGGGACCAGCCCCGGCTGATCCAGGGTATTCGAAGGAGAGACGGCGTAGGCGAAGATCAGGAAACAATTGCTTAATTAAACGTTAATTAAGGATATAAAGAGTAATAGAATGAGGATAGCTCAGTGAGGAAATTCAGTGGAGAAAAGAGGCTGAATAATTCAGCCAGAAGGTAAGAGAAAGAACGACATGGTGAGACCAAGTTTCGGTGAACAAGGCCCGCACTTTATTTTCCAAAGTAGTTTTTTTACCTTAAGTTATGCATAGAGGATAATGGGGGAAGGGGTAGAGTCATGCAGTAAGCCAGGCTTTCTTCCTGCAAACTTATCATATGCAAAAGTTTAGGTGATTTGCATCACCTTCTGGCCTGGAGGCCTTTTTCTCTAAAGGTGATTATTCTAAAGTCAGGCACCAGCCTCCCAAAAGCATTAGATAAAGTTGCATTCCTACAGAGCAAAGGTGTGGTGGGCTATAACAAGAAAAAGAATTAACTCAAGGGTCCCAGGTTACAAACATTAAAGCTACTACTTACACCAATTATATTAATCAATACACTGCCAGGGACACAGCAGGTAAGGGATATGGAAACTTAGCAGCAAACATTGGCCCAACAAGTGAAAATCCCTTCACCAATACAATTTCTAATCAATCTTTTAACTGCTCAAAAGAATCTGTGTTTAGACAGTTTAGAACATCTCCTGCCTCTCACAGTTGGGAGGCTCTGAACAATCACATGTGGCCAGAAAAACCTATTCAGGCAGGCTAGAGGATTTCCAAAGGAGTTTGTAGGTTGAAACACTGTCACACCCAGGAATTATTAACTGGAGCTGTAAGCTAACTCTTTTTTCAGAGAGGTAGTGGGGAACAGCCCCTCGTAAAGTCAGAGGTGTAGGTGAAAGCACAAAGCAGAAAGTAGGCAGACTCTGGTTTTGGGGGTAGATTGCTCGAGAATTTCCAGGGAGACTCCTGAGGCTTGATCCCGCCTTTGCGTATGCCGAGCCTCCTTCCTCATGACCTTTGCCAGGGGCGGAGCTCGCTCCCCGCAGAAAGAGGGGTTCAAACTCTGGCCCCACCTCTTACTAGAGGAGTCATCTTAGAAAAGCTCCTTAACTTCTCCAAGCTTGCCTCCTAGGCTAAGGGAAAGGGAAGTCGCTCAGTCGTGTCCGACTGTTCACGACCCCATGGACTGCAGCCCACCAGGCTTCTCCGTCCATGGGATTTTCCAGGCAAGAGTGCTGGAGTGGGGTGCCATTGTCTTCTCCGATGCCTCCTAGGCTAAGTCGTGTCCAACTCTTGTGACCCTATGGCCTGTAACTTGCTGGCTCCTCTGTCCAAGGGATTCTCCAGGCAAGAATACTGGCAGGGGTTGCCATTTCCTCCTCCAGGGGATCTTCCCTACCCAGGGATTGAATCCCTGTCTCTTGCATTGCAGGCAGATTAGGGATTATTTAAAGCACTCTGGCTGAGAAAGACTTAAGCACATAATAAATACTAATTACCAACTTACTGCCTCTCCTCCAATACCACCCTGGGGAGGCACAGCCCTCTAAACATTCCCATTTGAAAGGAACTTTTGTGGAAATGAGGGGAAGTTGAGAACTGAACTGCATCTCAGAGCTCCCAACTGGGTTTTTTTTTTTTTTTTTTAAACCATGTTGTGTTTTTAACCTGACAAGAAATAGTTTGCAAACTGAGATAACAGGTGAGAGTAAAGACAACACCCAATAAACGGAGCACAAAACAGAGCTCAACAACTGCCGCGCATTCGCTTATTACTGTTCTTTTAAGTAGCGAGTCAGAACTTTATTTTTTTCTGTTTATTTTTCCTTTATTTATTAATCTTTGTTTTATTTTCTCTTTTATTTTTCTTTTGTCCGAAATAGGACCATTAAAGACACCTCAATAATAACTGTAAAAAGACTACCTAAAGAATGATGATTCAAAAAATTTGTTTGGGGCATAATGCGTTTCATAGTCAAGGGTAGAGATGAGCATTTAGCGGGCAAGCAGGGCTTGCAAGGGCTTAAAACGGTTTGAGATTAACTTGGTGGCGGAAAGGCTTTTCTGTTGGTGCACCCTGCCCACCTACAGACGAGAGCACCCATGGGGAAAGCAGTGGCCCCGCCACCGCGGCCCACGGACGTCAAGGGCACGTGGTGACGGCCCCATTCGGAGGGGCGGCGTGGCTGACCTTGGCTGCAGCAGGCTCGGAGAACGGCCGCCAGAGTCCACAGGGAGAGGCAAAGTGGCCGCGATGAGAGAGCTGCGCTAGGCTCTTTACAAATTAAATAAAGGGGATAATGACACCACGGCATTGTCCCATTCACTCATTAATCCTGTATCCTGATTTAGAGTGTGGCCGTAAATAAGAGACCTTCCATTTTCCAGGTCCCAGATTCCTCATCTTTAGAAAGAAGAGGTATGTTTGATCACTGTCTTGGTTCAGGCTGCTAGAATACATCATCACACACTGGATGGCTTAAAGAACAAACCCTCATTTCTCACACTTGTGGAGGCTGCAACTTCAAGACCAGGGCGCCAACACGGGGTTCTGGTGAGGGTCCTCTCCCTGGCTTGGAGAAGCCTCCCTGCTTGATGCATCTTTGTGAGGGGGCGAGACATTGCTCTGGGTCCTCACCCCTTAGAAGGACACCAACCCTATTACGGAGCTCCATCCATCTCCATGACTTCATCTAAACCTCATGACCTCCCAACGCCCCCACCTCCAAACCCATCACATTAGGGATTGGGGCTTCAGTCTGCAGATTCTGGGGGGAGACAAACATTCGGTTCAGAGAAGTCACCTCTAAGTTCCCTTCTCTCTGACTGCATACATGAAGATTTCCGATGGCCAACAAATCAAATTCAAACCATCTGTCCCGCTTTCAGGATCTTCCATAATTAGGAGCCACCCAAGGTACCAGATTTTCTCATCACCTTCCTTCAGGATAACCCCACTCCCCTTTAAGCCAGTCTCTGCTCTGCCCTCCCTGAAAACTGTAAGCCACTGCGTGGTAAGTTGCTTTAATCGTGTCCGATTCTTTGCAACCCTATGGACCATAGCCCGCCAGGCTACTCTGTCCATGGGATTCTCCAGGCAAAATACTGGAGTGGGTTGCCGTGCCCTCCTCCAGGGGGTCTTCCCGACCCAGGGATTGAACCCGTGTCTCTTCCATCTCCTGCACTGGCAGGCGGGTCCTTTACCCCTAGTGCCATCACCTCCCTTTCTCTCAGGCTGGTTCTCCTCGGGGAGTGACTGAGTTCTCCCCACTGACTCAAGATCATTTCGTGAGAGCCATTCTTCTAGTCCCTGGATCATCTCACTGTAAAGAGTAATGTTAATATAAAGTTCTCTTTCTGTGTAGTGAAGAGGAAGCTTGAGGATTTGCACTGAAAAGAATTTTAGAAGGGAAACTGTTGTTGCTTCCTATTGTTTTAGCTCATGTAAATGCCAGTTCTAAAAACTTGAAATTGAGTATAATATGTACAAACTTTGTCCTGGAGCCACTGTTACTAGGTCAAAAAAAAAATAAATCAAAGATTAACAGTATAGGAAAAGACAAAGGATATCAATTTCAGATAAATTACAGCTGAATATATATAGGATCATCCTTTATATCTTTACAAATGCCAAGTGAATTTTCTGATATTTGTGGTAATACAAGAAAGCCACAGTATTAAGGATTTGCCATTTGTTGTAACATTTTGCTAAAAACCATTCTAATGTCTCCACATCAGGATTCAGTATCAAATATTTATTCAAAAAGATTCCAGTTTGGATTTGCTCCCTTGGACTTGATCTATGGTAATCTTTTCAGAAGTTTTGAAGATGAAGGCAATAAAAGACCTTCTCCCTTCTGATAATTATCCATAATAAGTCATTACTGATTGCTCTTACGGGCATAATGCATGATACAATTTAAAGAAACATCTGAAGATCTGAAAGTACATCAAAAGAATAATTATATTCTAAAAACAGAAAGCATTTTATGTACCTTTATGACTGCTCCATTGGAATGCTTAATGTGTCTACGGATAATTGGGAGAAACAAAAGGCATAAGCAGACAGTTTATAAGTGAGAAAATGGAACCTTTGGAAAAAATGCTAATATCACTACTAATGATGTAATAACCATTTTCCAACTATCCGAATGGTAATGGTTTTAATTGCAGTTGGTGCTAAAAGAGATGAGAGAACGGTACCTTCTAGGGTTGACAGCATCTGGTTACTTGCGAGGTGGAGGGATGTGTGTGCTGGACAGCCTCCCTTTGCCTCCAGAGCCAGGCCCCACCACCTGCTGCCCTGCTCGGAGCCCAGGGAGGCTGACCTTAACTGAGCACCCGTGGCCCCTGCCTCTGGCTTCCAGGCAGCCTCAACCTAGGGCAGACACCAGTAGGAGATCAGCAGGCAGGGATTCACGGGGATTGTCTCTGTGCTAAGAGGCCACAGCTCTCAGCGAGTGGCGCTTTTCCAGAGCTGCGAGTCTTGCTAGCTTAAGGTCGCGGCTCCTCTTCCTGGCCACTTCCAGGTAAAGGATGGCAGTGACCTCTCATCATTCAGCTCCTGGTTTCCTCTGTCTCAGCCACACTCACAAACTGTTGCTGTGTTAAATCCCGTCCAGTCACCCCTTCTGAGTTTGCCATCCATCTCCTGCCGGACCCTAACCTACACAGCACATCCCTGCATCCACTCTGGACCCTAACCCAGTAAAGACATTTTTCATCCTGATCAACTCCTCCCCATTCCCTTCTACAGCAAATGTCTGTTGTTCTTGCTTCCCCAGAATCCATTCAGCCTTCTTCTTGCACTGTAGCCTACTTTCCCATTTCAGAACTACCTCTCCTCATCCATCAGGGCACAGTTTGGATAAGGCTGACCTTAGGACTTTTGTTGGAAATATGGGAGCAAAGAGCCTTCTGTTCACTGAGGTAGCCAGCTATAAAAACAAAACAAAAAAACCACCCAGACAAACCTGGAACTCCTGGGCCGAAGAAAAGGGCGCTTGCTAGGGTATAAACCAGCAAAGTGGAGAGGGTACAAACCATGCAGAAGCAGGCCCCTGGCCTTCTGTGAGCCCTGGATCCCGCCGGGCCTGAAGCTCACCCTGCACACTGTCGTTACCAGAAGTGCTAGGCCCCCTTTTATGTGCTCAAGCTGAGCTGAGCTGTCTGTCACTTGCAATTGAAAGATCCCAGACTAACAGGACTGCTCCTGAAACAAACACGTGCAATTGGAGAGAGTAAAAGTGGAGAGGGTGAGAGGCTGTGACTTCTAACACACTGCCATCCAGATGTGCAGGCTGTTTTCACCAAGAAGCCTCACACATCAGGTCACGAGACACCACCTGTGGCTTTTGTTTATTATGATCTCGGTGTCACCACCACCTGCATTGTCCTTTAGTCCTTTGCAATCTGCAAGAGACGGGGCAATACCACAGCAAACAACGCACTCTGTGTGAAGTCGGTGGCTGGGACCCACGCACGAACTGATACAAACAAAGAACAATGGTGGAAAACAGCCAAATGCCCTGTTCAAGTGCCACTGAACTAGCCCTTCTCAGATGACAGCTCATTGGCAGGAAAGCTGTTATTGCAACAATCATTATTCCAACTTACCGCCTATTAGAAAGTGAGTCACTGGGAGGTCAGACTGTCCCCAAAGTCCACTGTTCCTGAGCACTCACAGTCAAGTTCAAGGAACAGCAATCAGGTGTAAGGACAATGGCAAAGGCTCAACGCTTTGAAACCAAGAGGACGGTTAACCCCCAGGAGACTGCTGCAAAGTGAGTTTTACTATCTTCAACACATCACATCACTTGGGAAAAGAAATCAGAGCGACAGTGCTCCCATGACCCCAGGTCTTTTCCAGGGCGGCTGCCCTCCCTGTACTCATGTTTACACACCTGTCCCCTCCTGCCTAGCACTGTGCCTTGCACAAAATAGGTGCTCAGAAATGATGATGTTCAGAGCCTGCTGGCTGAAGAGTACAAATAAAAGATGATATCTGAGAAGAATGCACACAGAGTAGTTGCTTAAGAAATCTTCGCTGTTATCATCACTGTATGTGTATGTGAGGTAAACCGCTCAGTCGTGTCTGACTCTGCAACCCTATGGACTGTAGCCCAGCCAGCTCCTCTGTCCATAGGATCTTATTGGCAAGATTACAATTGCTTTATTTGCAAAGTATCTGTGTTAACAGTTAGGTCCCTCAAAACCCACACAAATCCCTTTTTAAAGCAACAATTCCTACTTCTTTACCTGCCAAAGAGACAGTTCTATTGTGCGTCTGAGTTATTTCCCCTGCCCTTCCCCTTCCCATGTACATATGAGAACCAAACTGTCCGGCCGCTTGCTCACTCATTCATCCAGACAATAGGCAGTGAGTGACCACTTGCATTTTGCCACATACTGGACTGTCTGTGGGGAATCAAAGTTGCTGAAGACACAGAGCTCCTGCATAATGCAGACCCGCTGGAGACAAGAAATGCCAGTGAGCGACTCAGCCTGTGGAACGAGGCACCCAATTTCAGGGGCTGCAGGGTGTGCTGGGAAGGCCTGGGGAAGACGCTTGGATGGGGATGTTTCCTTACCTTTTCTGCAAGCCAGCCGAGGTGCCTGATCTCCCGGCCCCCAGCAAGGCCTGTCGAGCCCAGCTGCTCC
>NW_011494805.1:278203-294314 GCF_000754665.1 Bison bison bison | reverse complement strand
CCCGGACCTCTGTGATCACGCGGGTCAGCAGGTCACTGACGGTCGCGTGGATGGCGCTGAACCAGGCCTGGGCCGTGGCGGAGTCCTTGCCCCTCAGGACCACGGTGTGCTTAGCATCTGGAGAGTGGATTTCAAGCTGCCTAGAGGAGCAGAGAGAGAAGGGTTAGGGGGTTCCCTGGCAGATTGTGCCTCCTCAAGCCCTGAGCTACAAAGGTGAATTAATTTCTTTTTTCTATCATACATTTTACTTTTAATTTTTTTAGCTTTTTAATTAAGGTTTTTTTGGAGTGGGTTTTGTTTTTGTTTTTGTTTTTCCTTTTGGCCACTCCATGAAGCATGCAGAATCTTAGTTCCCTGACCAGGGATCGAACTGGGGCTCCCTGCAGTGGAAGCACAGAGTCTTAACCACTGGACTGCAGGGAAGTCCCTGAGATTTTTAAATTTACTTTTTAATCGAATAAAAGAGTCTTTAAACTCTACAATGCTTTACAATTTTCAAAAGTTTCACATAGATGAGTTCATATCATCCTATGATAACCCTTGCCCTCCCTCCTATCCCTACACTGCCTCTCCCCACTAAAGTGAACTAATTCTTCATTCTTACTTTAAGCTTCCTTTGCATGGCTTATCTTAATGGCCCCATCATCCGTCCATCCGTCCATCCATCCACTCACTCATCCATCCACACACACTGGCTGTGCTGAGGTCTTAATGGCCCCATCATCCATCCATCCGTCCACTCACTTGTTCATCCACACACACTGGCTGTGCTGAGGTCTTAATGGCCCCATCATCCGTCCATCCGTCCATCCATCCACTCACCCGTCCATCCACACACACTGGCTGTGCTGAGGCACTGGTTGAGCTACTGAGGGCATAGCTCTCTAGTCACATGAATTAAGGACGCCTGGCCTTCCTGTTATTCAGCTGTGTCTTATTAGCAGCATCGTATTAAGACTTCCAAGCTGTGAACTGATATTAATCTGCCTTACTTCTCCATCCCTAGAGGACTTTAACAATATGCTCACATCCTAGGAGATGCTAGTGGGATGTAGACTGAAATATCTATCCACCTGCATAATTCTACTGTTCATTATTAATTGTGACTATTTTAGCATCAGAGACGACCAAAGTTTTGCATTCTTCAGGAATCCTGTCTGTGGCACATTTCCCTACCTCTTCATCTTTGTGCACGTGTAATGCAAGGCTTCCCAGCTGGCTCAGTGGTAAAGAATCCGCCTGCTAAGAGGGCATGCAGGTTCGATCCCTGGGTCAGGAAGAGCCCCTGGAGGAGGGCATGGCCACCCCCTCCAGTATCCTTGCCTGGAGAATCCCATGAACAGAGGAGCCTGGTGGGCTCTACAGTCCATGGGGTCGCAAAGAGTCGGACGCAACTGAGCAACTGAGCCTGCATGCGCTGGAGTGAACTGGCCTAGGACAAGGTAACAGTGGGGAAAGAGAGGCACGAAAATGTGGGGTTTTTTGGTGGTTGTTTTGTTTTGTTTGTTTTTTAAACCTGCACTGGGAGGCTTTTGGGATATTAGTTCCTGGACCAGTGATCGAACCTGAGCCCCCTGTGGTGAAAGCTTGGACTCCTAACCACTGGACCACCAGGAAATTCCCAAAGAGTTATATTTAAAGTCAAATTTCAAAGTTTATGCAAGAACTCCAATGGGATCACTTGAGATTCAGCGTGAGATTTGCATACTGTAATTCTATGGTAAAAGGCAGAAGTTCTTGACAGATGCTCTTGGTTTTTACATTTTTTATTGTGAAGCACTTATAAATTTACACAGTATTGCAAAATCAGGACAAAGAAGCCCAGGACACGACCCACTCTGTTTACTCTGATGGTTCCACTCACTCACTCACTCATTCCGTTCACTCACTTTACTCTGATAGTTCTATTTTATACAGCTGTAATATATTATAATGTCAGGGCTTCCTAGGTGGCTCAGTGGTAAAGAATCCACCTGCCAACAAGAGATGTGGGTTTGATCCTTGTGTGGGAGAGTTCCTCCGGAGGAGGAAATGGCAATCCACTCTAGTATTCTTGCCCGGGAAATCCCATGGAGCAGCCTGGCCGGCTACAGTCCATGGGGTCAAAAAAGAGTCAGACCCAACTTAGTGACTAAACAACAGCAATACGATATCAAAACCGGGGCCCTGGCACAATGTAAGTGTATAGCTGGACCCCATTTACCACGTGCAGGTTCATGGAAACGCCACTGCAAGCAAGGGACAGAACAGAACCATACCATCCCCATAGCTTTCCCCCAGCCGCCCCTAGGGGTCACAAGTGCGGCCGCCGTTCCCCTCAGCCGCCCCTAGGGGTCAAAGTTCTGCACCCCCCACCACCCCAAATCCCTGACAAGCACTCCCCACATCTGTAATTTTATTGCAGAGAGAAAAATATACGTTTTATTTACCCATTCATATATTTATACAGGCAAATAAATCCCACTGATTAATTAGGCTTAGGGTTAGGGGGATTGGGAATTTCAGAAGTGAATGAAATGATCCATGTATCAATTTCCTTTCATTCCTCAGTCATAATGGTAATATTCACTGAGTTTTTATTATGCATTGGGCAAAAATTTAAATCCTTTTATATTATTTTTTTGTAATTTTTCTAACAGTCCTATGATTGATATTATTAATCTCATATAATGGGCTTCCCTGGTGGCTCAGTCAGTAAAGAATCCCCCTGCAGTGGAGAAGACCCCAGTTCAGTTCCTGGGTCAGGAAGATCCACTGGAGAAGGGAAAGGCTGCCTACTCCAGTATTCTTGGGCTTCCCTTGTGGCTCAGCTGGTAAAGAATCTGCCTACAATGCGAGAGACCTGGGTTCCATCCCTGGGTTGGGAAGATCCCCTGGAGAAGGGAAAGGCTACCCATTCCAGTATTCTGGCCTGGAGAATCCCATGGACTCTGTAGTCCATGGGGTTGCAAAGATTCAGACACAACTGAACGACTTTCACTCTCACATCTCATATAATAGAATTAAAGGGGCTTCCTAGGTGGCCCAGGAATAAAGAATGCCTACTGATGCAGGGGATGCAAGAGATATGAGTTCGATCCCTGAATCAGGAAGATCCCCTGGAAGAGGAAATAGCAAGCCGCTCCAGTGGTCTTGCCTGGAGAAACCCATGGACAGAGGAGCCTGACGGGCTACAGTCCATAGGGTTCCAAAGAGCTGGACACGACAGAGTGACTGAAGAACCACAACAAAGCTGGGAGGGACAGAGAACTGATGCAAGGCCAGATAGTTGGTGATGTCGGGATTGAAGCCATGTTAATCAGGCTCAAAAGGCCATGCATTTAAATACTGTATTACGATGTCTCTCCTTTAGACGGGATGGTGTCCAGTAAAGGTGCATCTGTTGTGTCCACAGCTGACCCAAGGCATCATCACCAACATGCATGTGTGCTCAGCTTCGCAACTGTGTCCGACCCTCTGCGACCCCAAGGACTGTAGTCCACCAGGCTCCTCGTCCTTGAGATTTTTCAGGCACGAATGCTAGAGTGGGTTGCCATTTACTCCGCCAGGGGGTCGTCACCAATAAACATGCCCAACAGTGTCCTCCTTAACTCCTGAGTTTAAAGCAACAATTCTGCAGGTCACCTGGAAATCAGAAGTCCCAATGTAACCTGGCCTCATTTACATTTGAAACCAGCCTTTTAGAGTGAGTAAACCTTTTTACTCATAAACTTTAATTACAGAAAAAGGAGGATTTAAAAAGTAAAATATCTCTAGGGGAGTTTTAGCAAAAACTAGCATTTTTTTTCAGTAAGAAATCTTCAAAACAAGTCTCCTCACTAAAAATCCAAAGGTTTCCTGTGATGAAACAGGGTATTTTTTAAAATTACATTTGTCCTTACCAAGAAGAAAAATACTCTCAAGTCTCTCAGGCATTTTTCAGAGAAATGGTTGGTCAATCTACGGTGAGTTTTCATTCCTTCCCAAAGTTTTTGGAGAAGGAAATGGCAACCCACTCCAGTATTCTTGCCTGGGAAATCCCATGGAGAGAGGAGCCTGGCAGGCTACAGTCCCTGGGGTTGCCAGAGTCGGACATGACCGAGTGACTACACCACAGCCACCACCAAGGGTCTTACTCTTCAGTGAAGTTGGCTAGCCAAGCACAAACTAGGGTTCTCTGATGCATTAATGAGTGCTCAACTGGCTTTTCAAAGTATTCTATCAATATCCACTATTCTAGGAATTTAAAACACACAAATGTTTTTCTTAGAATATTTTCCTTTGAAGACCTGGATTTTTTGTTTTATTTAATGACAGCTTGGGAAGCAGTCATTTGTCAGGAATCACACGCACGTGCAAAAAATGATGCCAGCAGAAAAGAGAATATTTCTTTGTTGAGTTTCCAGCATACCCAGAGGAAAATTGGTTTATAAAAACAGAGGTACAGGCTAGTGAGGAGGGGGCCCGTTTTCCCCAGATTTTGACAGCATTTATCTTTACTGTTAACTTTTAAGTCAGCTTTTAAAGTACAGCATATAGACAGAAAAGTGCACAGATTATAGTGTATAGCTTAAATGTATTTTCACAAAGGGAACACATTCGAGTCAACCACCAGTCAGACCAAGAAACAGAACATTACAAGTGTCCCAGACACCCTCCTCTTCCCGTTACTTCCCTTCAAATAACCCCAATGAGGATTTCTGTCACCACAGATAACTTCCTCTCAGGCAAAATCGATGAGGTTCTACTTGTTTTCATTTGTTATTCTTGCCTGCACTGTTGGAGGATCTTGGAGAGGCCATGGTTAAACACCAAGTCCTGGGCCTGCTCGTGGTGGTTCCCAAAGTGTGACCACTGACTGGCAGAACAGAATCTTCTGGGAGTGTGTTAGAGGTGTGGCCTCTCAGCGCATCCCCGGACCCTCTGAATTAGGGATTCTGGGAGTGTGTTAGAGGTGTGGCCTCTCAGCGCATCCCCGGACCCTCTGAATTAGGGACTCTGGGAGCAAAGCCAGCAAGACTCTTGCATGTAGTGTCAGTTGCTAGTTGGGTCCGACTCTCTGAGACCCCATGGACTGTAGCCCGCCAGGCTCCTCCGTCCATGGGATTCTCCAGGCAAGAACACAGGAGTGGGTTGTTATTTCCTTCTCTAAGGGATCTTCCTGACCCAGGGATCCAACACAGGTCTCCTGCATTGCAGGCACATTCTTTACCAAACGAGCCACCACCTCCAGACAAATCTGATGCAATTTAAGTTTGGGAAGGGTGCTCTATAGACCCTCATGAAGAAAGCCCTGATCTTGGTTGTTTGCCAGGGTTCCCAGCAGCTGAGGCGAACATGCTGAAAGGTGAACTGACCTCCCCGCAATCAGTGTCAAAGGAGAAGCAGAGAGGACATAGAATAGAGGGGCCTGTGACTTTTTACAGTCAAACGCAGCAGCAGCAGCAGTTCTCCATTGAAAGTATTCTTGAGGAACCTGGAAGTAGTTTATTACAATTTTTAATCATCTAATTAAATAAACACAGATGTTTGGACCCCACTGCAGAGCTATTAAGAATTTCTAGAGGTTGAGGCCTGGGTAAACGCTTTACATGGTCCACAGATTATATGGATTAAGGATCATGGTGGGCCTCTCCGAGCCCAAGCTCACACCTCCCAAGGAGCTGGCCTGGAGGGGATTGTCACCAGGACAACACATCAGAGGTCCTGGGGGTGTATCAGCCCCATTGCTGAGATAACACTCCCCCAGAATCAGGCAGTTTGAGATGCCAAAGTCTTGTTACCTCACAAAAGCTGCTTGAGTGTCTATGACATGGAAGCTGGATTCCCCCCGAGAGCAAGAAGAAACTACAATTCCTTTTATGACCTGGTCTCCAAAGTCACACAGCATCACTTCTGGTTTATTCTTTGTGCTGCAAGTGAGTCACTAAGACCAACAGACGCTCATGAGGAAGAGTTAAGCTTCACTTCTTGAAGGGAATAGAAGCAAAGACTTTGGGGACACAACTTAAGCCACCACCGAGCGGCTCTGCATGAAGCAAAGTTCTGGAAGAGTCGATCCTGAGGGCAAAGGGCGAGTGTTTGGGACTGTGAGCCAGCAGACTAGAAAGAAAACACTTACACATGTGAGGGAGGAGGAAGACTTGTTTCTGACAAAGCTGCAGCTTTCAGCTCTAAAAAGAGGTGGGCTGTGGATCGAGAGGGGTCAGCATCACCAGAGGGAGAAGGAGCCTTTCGCCAATGGCTGTGCAGAGCCGCCAGAACGGTGGTGGACGAAGGCCGGCTGGCTTGTCTGACGCAGAACAGGCGTCAGTTGTTTGTGTAACGAACACAGAACACAGTGATCTGCATTCACCTCTCCATCAGCTCAACAAACTCAAAGGGGAAAAAGGAAGAAGAGCACAAACATTTAATTTTAATCCCTATAAACTCTACACACTAAAGCAAATGCAAGCATCTGGTGGCATGAAAGTCCCTAGGAGCTCCGAGGGACAACACAAGATTCTGGTCAAGGTCATGGAAGGTCATGTGCTGAGTTGGCCAAAAAGTGCATTTGGGTTTTTCCTAAACATCTTATGGAAAAACTTCAATAACTTTCTGGCCAACCCAGTATATATATTTATTTCTTATTACATTACCGAGTACAAGTCTCAAACATACATTCCTTTGACTTAATTTTTCACTTAAACTCATTTTGTCAAAATGTAAATGTACTCTGTGCAATGCATGTCTTGGAGTAAAAGCAGAGACAGAGAAAGAAATTCCATTCCTGGGCTGGCCATGCAGAGGTTTTTTCAGCAGCTTTTTAAAAAGAAACAATTTAAAAGCACAAGTATCAGGGGGTAGTTGTTAAGCATGTGGATGTGGGGGTTCAAGGCTGACTTTAAAACTTGCTGGCTGTGAGCCATGTTCCATAATCTCCCTAAACTTCAATGTTCTTATCTGTAAAATGGCTCAATCTTGCCTCTTAAAATTATTGAAAAGAGAAAAGTGAGATAATGTGTGCATGAGATGTCACAGTGAAAAGCTAATCTTGGTCAGCTCTAGTTTACATTCTGGTTTACAATGAAGACTCTTCTCAATTTGGGTACAAGCAAATGGGTCCAGTGAGGCAAGAAGGAGAATCCTCCAGGGTGGGCTGTGGTTCAGTTCCTTTTCAGAGCACCTGCGCTTGAAAAAGGCAAGCCTCAAGAAGAAGCTAGACAGTTAAGCAAGCACTATTTCCAGCATCTTGGAATGGAAAAGACAACTCTGGGAGAGATGCATGGGTTTCTTGAGAGACCCTGGAAGACCCGGGGCAAACCTGACTCTGCGTTCTCCCTTCCATCTACTTATTTGTTCCACCTAAAAGGATTTTGTGAGGTTCACGCTCAGGGGCACAGGTTCATATGAGCTACAAGTGTCTGTTGAAGTCCCTTTGCTTTCTGAACTGCCTGGGCTAACCTGTGCCTCTGGGGGTGAAAAGAGATTGGGAATGGTTTCATCTTCCTAAAGTATTTTTCTGACAACATACCCGCAAAGAACCATTCTGTAGGATCATGTAACTCATTTTTAAAAAGAGCACTGTCAACTCCAATAATTCTTCACCTATTTGTAAAAGAGAGATAAAGATGGAAGGAGATAAAGATGAGGAAATAAAGTAGAAAGAGGGGAGGGGGAGGGGCACGAGAAAGAAAAGGAACATGAAGACCTAAGGTGGAAAAATAACCAAGGGGTGTGTGAAAATGGCCCCAAGGTTGGGCGGCTGAGGTCATTAGAGTCCGAGAACCAAAAACAGCTGCCACAGTGGAAGTAAAAATTGCACGGGGCAGACAGTGAGAGCAGTATCGTATCACTGATGTAAAAATGATCCATATAAATGCTTGTAAGCCCGGAGAAGGAATGGCAACCCTCTCCAGTATTCCTTCCTGGAGAATCCCACAGACAGAGCAGCCTGGTGGGCCACGGTCCATGGGGTTGCAAAAGTGTCGGACATGACTTAGCTACTAACACAAATGCTCGTAAGTGTGGAGCCTATGGCTGGAGAGGCATACAGGTAAGTTCAACTGGGAGGGAAACTGAGTGACCGAACAAGGTAAGAAGGGAATTTTTTTTTATAATTTTCAAAATATAAAATGTTTTATTTCAAAAAATAGTTCTATGCTGGATTTTATATATGGAGAAACATGTAAACATAGCGACATGCAGGATTAGGAGAGCTACAACAGTCCCCCAAAGTCAATTTCTGTAGTTGAAGCCGTATCTTTACTATATGGATCGTACCAAAATACGTTTGCAGGCCACATAAAAACACAGCCACGTTACAAAAATTGTCTTATTCTGCCTGAATACAAATGCCAACAAGCAACCTGAGAACATGATCAATCTTTGCAGACTATTAGAACCAAAATGAATCAGCAAACCTACGCACTTAAGAAGAGAACCTTCACGGGTAACGCTGTATGTTCCGATTGTGTTCCATGTGTATGCACTGTGTTTTCACTGTATCTGAACAGGAGAAGCCGAGGAGAAAGGGGGGAGAAAGAGCAACAGGACCGGCCTGTTGGCTGAAGCAGCCTTGTTCCAAAGCGCAGGCTCTGGCACTTATGACCTACGCTTCCTCACGGACACCTGTGGTTCTACAGGCCCACCTTCCACTCCCGCCTCTGCTGATGACAGGCTTCACCTCCATCCTCAGTCTGTGTGATCTGGGGCATCAGTGTGCTAAAGGTTGTAGGTGTGACGCCATTTGTCCAAGGAGATCCAGGCCCGGGGTTTCTTCAGGAGTCACTTTTGGGGTGATGCTTTTCTCCCAGCATGTGTACAGAGACAACAGTTGCAATCATAGGTCTGCAGACGGCCATCTGGCCATCGAGAGGGGCGGGCTGCCGACAGATGAAGCCAACGCAGAGGAAAGCAGAGCCGAGAGATGAGACGCCTGGTTCGGCTGCACCTGACCCTCAGTAGATCCCTGTATTTTCTTCCATGTTCCCCTTTTGCAGAAGCCAATTTGAGTTGGGTAATTTTCAAATACAACTAAAGGTCCTGACACTTCAGGTTTCCTTATCCCTATAAAACAGGGATGATGACAATGATGATGCAAGTGATAATGATTATAATGAAGGTGACAGCAATAACCGTCATGGGATTACTAACGAACCAAGTGAGATAACTGGACTTCCCAGGTGGCGCCCTGGTAAAGAATCCTCCTGCCAGTGCAAGAGATGCAGGAGATGCGAGTTCAATTCCTGGGTGGGGAAGATCCCCACAAGAAGGAAATGGCAACCCGCTCCAGTATTCTTGCCTGGGAAATCCCATGGACAGGAGAGCCTGGTGGGCTACAGTCCATGATATCGCAAAGAGTCAAACATGACTGAGCACGCATGCATCAAATGTGGTAACTGTGCACATGCTCTGTGACTTGTAAATCCCGACGTTGCTAGTTGTCATTTAAGCTTTTGGCATTTTAAGGCTACTGTTGGCTCAGTTACTGGGAAAAGAAACTCTGTGAGTGGATGCAATGTTTTTATACATCTGGACACATGGGCACCTATAAACAAGTTAACTCTCTCTACACTACACCATGAGTAAACAGACAGTCATGCCTATTAAAGCAGACAGTCCCAGTAAATCTCTTGGGTTGCACAACAGAGTCAGGAGCATGCAGTGATTTCTTTACAGATGCACAAATATGCTGTGAGTATCTGTGAGTCTTCCAGACACACACAGGTGTGTTGGGCGCTGAAGAGGCAAGTAGAATGCACGGGCCCCTGCCCCTAAGAAGTTCACCACATGCAGAAGGCTGAATAACATCTCCCCCAACCCATGTCTACCCAGAAACTCAGAATGTGACTGATTCGGAAGAATCTGTGCAGAAGTAATGAAAGTAAGGATGATGGTGAGATCCTTATCTTATTAATCTACCCACTGGGTGAGGATGGGTCTTGAATCCAATAAGAATGTCATAGATGCCGAGAGACACAGAGAAGGCCTGGGGACGACGCGGGAATACACGGGAGATGCATCGAGTCCAAGGCTTACCTGGGAGGGCTTCTCCCTCACAGCCTCAGAAGGGACCAACCCTGTCCATTCTGTGACTTCACACTTAGGCTTCCAGAACTGAAGCTTTTGTTTTAAGCTTTCCGGTCTGTGCCCATTTTGTTACGGCTGTCCTAGAAAACTGATACACCATGGAGCTATCTTCCCGTGCAGAGTTGCATGGGGGCTGCATTAATGTTTAAAATACATGGATGCTTAGAGTCAAGACAGATATTTCATGATGACATCATTTGAATCACTACATCCACCAGGCCTGTAGCTGGAGCTGCCCATTTGAACTTCCTGGTTAAATGACAGAAGATGTCCCTTTTGTCATCCAAGTAGTTTGAGTGGAATATCTGTCACTTTCAACAGAAAGAGTCCGCAGCTTCTCCTTCCTATCTTCAAGATGGTCTTCATAATACTTTTAAAGTTAATTTTTCCTGGGTTTCACATACTATTTATGTTTATGCTATTTACTTGCTACTTATTACTCATATTTACATATGGGTTGGCCAAAAGGCTCATTCAGGTTTTTCTACAAGATCTGCTGAAAAGTCCTAAAGAACTTTCTGGCCAGCAAAATACATGCACATCTTCTTGGAAACAAATAATAGTTTGCAATTTTACTAACTGAAAATGAAATTATTATAGAGAAACTTGGAAAAAAATCAGTTTCTATCCTCTGCTTAGTTTAAACATGGTATTTTATCCTGGTTTTATTTTTGTATAACTCAGTGCTTCGTTACAAAGCAAACACCCATTTAACAAGAACAAGAAACAACACTGCCAGCATCCTAGCTCACTCATGCAGCCTCTGAGTCACCATTTCCACCCTCCACACAAATATAACCACTACTCTGATCTGATGATAAATGTGTCTATAAGTCTCTCTCTCTCTCTCTTAATTATATACATGAAATGCAAGGCTGACATACAAAACTTGAATATATAATAAATAAAATAAAATATAATAAATATATTAAATATATGATATAAATATAATAATATAATATAATACATAACTTGTAACCTGGCAACTAAGGTTTCAAGTGACCTTTCCCCTCCAATGTGAGGCTGGAGAAAACACAGATGAAGGTGTTTAGGAAGATGTGGCCTGTGGACTTGTAGCAACCACTGGGAATCAAGTGGAATTCAAACCACATGGTAGCTGTTTCACAAATCCGTGGTACTGGTGGTTGATAAAAATCTTCCCAACAGACAAATCCATGGCCACCTGTATCAGTGGCCCCCTCTAGAGAGTGGAGTTATATATGTATATAGTTGTGTGTGTGTGTGTGTGTGTGTGTGTGCTCAGCCACTCAGTTGTGTCCGGCTCTTTGTGACCCCATGGACTGTAGCCCGCCAGGCCCCTCAGAAAAACCCCATGGGATTTTCCAGGCAAGAACACTGGAGGGGGTTGCCATTTCCTCCTCCAGGGGATCTTTCCGACCCAGGGATCCAACTCTCATCTGTGTCCAGGACTGGCAGGTGGATTCCTTACCACTGGGAAGTATTTACATGTATATATGAAATCTGCATGCAGTGGGGGAGACCCAGGTCTGATCCCTGGGCCAGGAAGATCCCCTGGAGAAGGGCACGACTACCCACTCCAGTATTCCTGCCTGTGAATGACAAGAGTCAGACATGCCTGAGTGACCGACACACACGTACACGGGTCCTAAAGGGACGTGTAGGCTGCAGATCACTCAGGACTGAGTCAACCCTGCTTCCATTTCAGGGCACGCTGGGAATAAAAAATCTCCTTGGCAACATAATCTTACTCCTGCCCACATGCAATTCTATAACCCAGAAAGAAAAGGAGAACGCTGCTGAAGGGAGAGGCATCCAGTGGCACGCTGGCTCACAGTAGGTCTACACTCAGCAAGTGGACTGAGCGCTTAGTGAGGAAAAACAACCCAGACAACTTCTTTGAGAGTGGACGAGCCCGACGTTTCTGGAGCTGGGGGGACGGGGCGGGGGAAGGAGCAGCCAGCCAGGCCGCCGACGGGGCTATTTTCAGCAGGCCGGGCCTTCCTAACGGCCGTCTTGTTCCCAGCTGAACTGCCCACCGCTTGATGAATTGTGTTTATCTGTAGTTCAGCGATAAAGTTCTCCTTTAATTCCCTGCTGAATAGAAATATTTAGGGCAGTGCCACAGCTGTGTTTATTCTCACACTCCACCACGGTTATGTAAATACTGCCTATGGAACCATTTCTGATAGAGGCCCACACCAGCCCCGAGCAATCAGGCGCTGTCGAGACGTCTGCCAAGACGCACCATTTCCACGCAGCTTGGCGGGCCTGTGAGTGATATCACAGCTTCTCAGAGATCACTTGGCAAACCTCATAATAAAAGAGTAATTTTCTTCCCCTCTCAGTCTCTCAAAGGCTCTCACAAAGCCAAACAATGTTTCCCAGCATCCTCTGCTTCCCGTTTGGAAACGTGGATGGACACACAAAGCTGGAAGGCTCCTAACGCAATGCTCGTAAATGAAATGTAACTTGCTACCTGGCAAGGAAGGTTTCAGGTGCCCTCTCCCATCCAATGGGAAGTTGGAGAAAACAGACCAAGGGGGTCAGGGAAACGTGTTCTGTGGACTTGCAGCGATCACTGGGAGTCAAGGGGCGCTCAGACCGCGTTTGTTTCCTGTTTCACAAATCTGTGAAGCCAGTGGTTGATAAAAAACTTCCCAAGAGACAAATCCGTAGCACACCTTTAATAGTGGCTACTGCTAGATGGTGGAATTCTAATGTATTTTTATTTCTACTTTTCTGTTTTTATGGAATTTATGAAAATTTTTTTGCAATGTAATCAGAGAAAATACTAGAAAAAAAGTTTAAGAAAATGAGGGCTTGCCTGCCTTTGGTCATAATTTTGTTAGCAAAATGATTCATTAGGAAAATCAGTCTTAAGTGAAAAAAAAAGAAAGTGAAAGTTGCTCAGTCATGTCCGACTCTTTGCAACCCCATAGACTGTACAGTCCATGGAATTCTCCAGGCCAGAAGAGCCGTGCCCTTCTCTACAGGATCTTCCCACCAGGGGTTGAACCCAGGTCTCCCAAATTGCAGGCAGATTCTTTACCATATGAGCCACCAGGGAAGCCCATGAGAAAAAGACAACACTAAAGAAAAGAAGTCTGTTTTAAATCACTAAATCACATTAGTGTTGTAATGTGAAAAAGACAACACTATAGAAAAAACAGATTCATTAATAAAATCCCCAAAGTGGTTGTAGCTAAAAGATTTTAAAAGAAAGAGATAAAATATGCTAGAAACAATATTCAAAATGGGGATGAGTATTTGTCCTATGGGGAGGTAAACTCCACCCCCAAACAAGTATATTTTTCTCATTTTACCCTTACCACCCTCCTACAAGAGGAACGGTAGTAATGTGCTTACATCATGGAAAAGAGATGGCACCTCGGGGGGGCTAGTTTGTTTGGTCTCCCAGAAGGCGAAGCTAGAACTGAAACCAAAGTCCATCTAAATGCAAAGCTTGCACCTTAATCATCATGTTTGTAAAGCCTGGTCGGTTGCGTAAAAGAGAAGTGAACGTTTTTCACACCGGTGGTCGCTCAGTATCTTTTGAACTCCCTTCCTACCTATTCGGAAAGTTTTCCCACCTTAAGTTGAGCTTCCCCAAGGTAGAAGCCAGAACTCCAGTTCTCAGCCTTCGTTGCTGCTAGGGCACCGAGCTACTCACTCAAAACGGCAGTTCTGAAGCAGGTCACGGAGAAGGCAGCTGCCTTTGGGACCCATCCTTTGGACACACGGTGGCAGGGTTGCCCAGCTCTTACTGGCAGCAGTGGGAGAGCCTGGCCAGTGCCGGGGTGTCACAGGTGCAAGCCGAGGCAGCCATGTGGGCTGGGGGAGGCTGGTCAGCAGGGGCAACAAAGGCGCTTCTTCTAGAATAGCTTTCATCACGTGGTTGGTGTTGAACTTCTTAGTCTGGCTACGTGAACTCTATGAGAACTCTGCTGTTGTCAGTCGCTAAGTGGTGTCTCTGCAACCCCATGGGCTGCAGCACGCCAGGCCTCCCTGTCCTTCACTGTCTCCTGGAGTTTACTCAAATGCATGTCCACTGAGTTGGTGATGCCATCCAACCACCGCATCCTCTGTCACTCCCTTCTCCTGTCCTCAATCTTTCCCAGCATCAGTGTCTTTTCCAATGAGTCAGCTCTTCACATCAGGTGGCCAAAATATTGGAGTTTCAGCTTCAGCATCAGTTCTTCCAGTGAATATTCAGGGTTGATTTCTTTTAGGATTGACTGGCTTGATCTCCTTGCAGTCCAACAGACTCTCAAGAGTCTTCTCCAACACCACAGTTCAAAAGCATCAACTCTTTGGCGCTCAGCTTTCTTTATGGTCCAGCTCTCACATCCATACATGACTAATGGAAAAACCATAGCTTTGAGATATGCGAACACCCTCTAGCCAGAATAAATTCTACTGCTTAAAATGACACTGCCCAGTGAAGAACACAGATGGAGGAATCTGGCTGCCATGAGGGAGCCCATGAGATCATCCATGGGACGTGTCAAGTGTGAGCAGTTAATGGAAAAGAAGCCTGAAGAAGGTGTTCTGCTGTTTTTTCGCAAAATCCCATTTCAAAAACAGGTCATGCATGATACAGTATTCTGCTCAGCTCTGAGGGAACCTGACAGTATCTCTTGCATTGGCTAGGTTTCAGTGCTTCAGTAATACATAAATTTACAAAATATGTGAAGAATTTCAGCACTTTGGCCTCTCTTAGGGAAACAATATCGTTATCAAAGTTTTAGAAGAGGAGTTAGCTAATGTCAAACTAGAGAAAACATTTTGCTTTTCTGCTCCACACTTCATCTGTACCTCACAAAACATTCTGTGGTCTGACCTTACTCAACTGGAGTTTTCTGTTTTGTTTTTTTTTTTAAAGCTGTCTAAATACACAGGTGTTCTGCAGGTTAAATAAATATACATTTGTCTCTAGAATATTAGTACCATATACTGACAAAACAAACAATCCACTCCATGGTTCAATCTAGAGCACAGCATTTTAAGTCTCAGTGCAGTTCAGTCGCTCAGTCGTGTCCGACTCTTTGCGACCCCATGAATCCCAGCACGCCAGGCCTCCCTGTCCATCACCAACTCCCGGAGTTCACTCAGACTCACGTCCATCGAGTCAGTGATGCCATCCAGCCATCTCATCCTCTGTCGTCCCCTTCTCCTTCTGCCCCCAATCCCTCCCAGCATCAGAGTCTTTTCCAATGAGTCAACTCTTTGCATGAGGTGGCCAAAGTACAGAAGCAGAAGATATTAAGAAGAGGTGGCAAGAATACACAGAAGAACTGTACAAAAAAGATTTTCACGACCCAGATAATCACAATGGTGTGATCACTGACCTAGAGCCAGACATCCTGGGATGTGAAGTCAAATGGGCCTTAGAAAGCATCACTACAAACAAAGCTAGTGCAGGTGATGGAATTCCAGTTGAACTATTTCAAATCCTGAAAGATGATGCTGTGAAAGTGCTGCACTCAAAATGCCAGCAAATTTGGAACACTCAGCAGTGGCCACAGCACTGGAAAAGGTCAGTTTTCATTCCAATCCCAAAGAAAGGCAATGCCAAAGAATGCTCAAACTACTGCACAATTGCACTCATCTCACATGCTAGTAAAGTAATGTTCAAAATTCTCCAAGCCAGGCTTCAGCAATACAGGAACAGTGAACTTCCTGATGTTCAAGCTGGTTTTAGAAAAGTCAGAAACCAGAGATCAAATTGCCAACATCCACTGGATCATGGAAAAAGCAAGAGAGTTCCAGAAAAACACTTATTTCTGCTTTATTAACTATGTCAAAGCCTTTGACTGTGTGGATCACAATAAACTGTGGAAAATTCTGAAAGAGATGGGAATACCAGACCACCTGACCTGCCTCTTGAGAAATCTGTACGCAGGTCAGGAAGCAACAGTTAGAACTGGACATGGAACAACAGGCTGGTTCCAAATAGGAAAAGGAGTACGTCAAGGCTGTATATTGTCACCCTGCTTATTTAACTTACATGCAGAGTACATCATGAGAAATGCTGGGCTGGAAGAAGCACAAGCTGGAATCAAGATTGCCGGGAGAAATA
>NW_011494805.1:268201-278103 GCF_000754665.1 Bison bison bison | reverse complement strand
GCAGGTCAGGAAGCAACAGTTAGAACTGGACATGGAACAACAGGCTGGTTCCAAATAGGAAAAGGAGTACGTCAAGGCTGTATATTGTCACCCTGCTTATTTAACTTACATGCAGAGTACATCATGAGAAATGCTGGGCTGGAAGAAGCACAAGCTGGAATCAAGATTGCCGGGAGAAATATCAATAACCTCAGATATGCAGATGACAGCACCCTTATGGCAGAAAGTGAAGAGGAACTAAAGAGCCTCTTGATGAAAGTGAAAGTGGAGAGTGAAGAAGTTGGCTTAAAGATCAACATTCCGAAAACGAAGATCATGGCATCTGGTCCCATCACTTCATGGGAAATAGATGGGGAAACAGTGGAAACAGTGTCAGACTTTATTTTTTGGGGCTCCAAAATCACTGCAAATGGTGATTGTAGCCATGAAAGTAAAAGATGCTTACTCTTTGGAAGGAAAGTTATGACCAACCTAGATAGCACATTCAAAGCAGAGACATTCCTTTGCCAACAAAGGTCCGTCTAGTCAAGGCTATGGTTTTTCCTGTGGTCATGCATGGATGTGAGGACTGTGAAGAAGGCTGAGTGCCGAAGAATTGATGCTTTTGAACTGTGGTGTTGGAGAAGACTCTTGAGAGTTCCTTGGACTGCAAGGAGATCCAGCCAGTCCATTCTGAAGGGGATCAGCCCTGGGATTTCTTTGGAAGGAATGATGCTAAAGCTGAAACTCCAGTACTTTGGCCGCCTGAGGACCAGTTTTTGCTCTTTTGAATGAGGTTAATTGGGCTAGGGTTGGCAGGTTTCACATATAACAATACAAGATGCCTGGTTAAATCTGAATTCCAGGTAAACAATGAGTAATTTTTAGTGTATGTCGTGTGCAGTATCCAGTGGGGGAAATAGCATGACACACATGGATTAGAAATGAATAGAAAATAAACTGATGGGGCTTCATGATGGGTTGGACACGGGGAAGAGGAGGCTTCCTGGTTGTCTGGCTTGTACAACTGAACGAAGGGCAGTGCTGATTACCAAGACAATAAAAAATGAAGAAGGTCCAGATTTGACAAGGAAGTAAAGTCACGTGGAAGTAAGGTACTTGAGTGGGAAGCACTTTGCTCCTGGAAGTACGGTGGCAGAGTCGCACGCCGCTCTCTGCCACAGGCATGGCGGTAGCGTCAGCGGTACTCATGCTCACATTTCTAGAAATGTCCAGAGAGCCCTTGACACGCAGCTCTGACACGTACTTCTTTATCGCCCTACCCTACTGTCCACTTCTGGTCAGCTGACAGTTTCTTTCAAGATTCATCCTTTTACAGTTTATCTCCCGCACCAGATGATAAATTCTGAGGGCGTGGCCTAGACCAGAACTGTCTTCAGTTCATCCGCACTGCCTGACGCATGCAGGCAGGTATATCCCTACGTGCTGGCCTATGGTGCAGGGAACACTCTGTACGTGTTGGCTAACTGAATGGATGGCTCTGTCTACTATGAAAGGTTGTCTCATCTCTGTGGTAATTTCCCTTCTAGTCAAAGCTCTGCAACTGCCTCCACTGGCTGTTTCTTGTTTTGTGTTTTCCCTTACTAGAAATTAACCTTTCTAGTCTTTTTCTCGGGGGTAGGGGGAACGGATTACATTTATTTTCTATTTTTAATGCGTATTTATTTGGGCAGGCTGTGCAGCATGTGGGGTCTTAATTCCCCGACCAGGGATAGAACCCACGCCCCCGGCATTGGAAGGGCAGAACCCTAACACCAGACTGCAAGGGAAGTCCCCAGCCTTTTTAGTCTTGAAGAATGGAATGTAATCCTATGGCACAAAGTGTCTTCAGTTCTAAGTCATAAGCTTAGTACACTAAATAAGTCAAACATGTTTTAAGGTCCCATGAGAAGGCTGGTTTGCATGGGTATTGTGCAATAGCAATCAGCTCAGAAATATTTATTGCATTCTATTTCATATTATAATGTTTATCACACAACTTGCCATACATAATTTTCTTGGGCTAAAATAATCACTGTGTAAT
Source organism: Bison bison bison (assembly GCF_000754665.1). Classification (NCBI taxonomy): domain Eukaryota; kingdom Metazoa; phylum Chordata; class Mammalia; order Artiodactyla; family Bovidae; genus Bison; species Bison bison. The sequence continues at coordinate 276,080 of NW_011494805.1, read as the reverse complement.
CTTGTGAGCCTTTTTACCTGGATTAGATGTAAAAGGCAGCCTTGCAAATGCATAGAGCAGGGTAAAACGATGGCACAGAACTGAAGCAGCCAGGAATATTAATTCCAAGTGCTTATCTCTGAGGGGCAAGGACAGCAGTGGATGCTATCTAACTCATTGATGTCAGAGCCTTACGAAAAACAGCAAGATTCATTGACCTGATATATTTACAAAGTTGTGAGACGCCTTTCTCATTCGTTAACTTATCAATTATTTACTGAGTGTCTGGTATCTACTAAACACGGTGTTAGGTACAGGAGGGGAGGGGCAACTTGACACGGTTTGGGGTCCTATAATCACCGAGATTACAGCCTAGCAATCTTGGACAACAACACACGCTTTCTTACGCTTTCAAAAAACATGAGAAATTTCCTAACACAAGAGAAGAATCTGTATTCATTTGAGGAGCAGAGAATCTTTTGCTAAATTCTCAATAAATTATTTAAGGAGTAATTAACCATGTGAAGTTGGCAGCTGCTTACAGACAGTAACAGCACCAAAATGTCGCTTAGCCATTCAGTTTTAATTTCAACTAAGTCTTTCTTTTCAAAGAGGGAAGGGAAGAAAAGGGCAAAAGCAGTGCATGTCTCTGTGTGTCGGTGGCTCGGTCGTGTCCGAGGACTCTCTTGCTGCCCCGTGGACTGTAGACCACCAGCTTTCTCAGTCCATGGAATCCTCCAGGCGAGAATACTGGAGTGGGTTACCCACTGTATGTCTATGGCCCCCATAAATGAAGGTGTGCAGCTGTGGAGGATGGCACCTAAGCCACTAATACCCAGGAAGCCTTCCACAAAGGTCATTAACAGTCACCGGCCAGCAGAGAACAGAGAAAGAATGAGTGGTCAAAGAATTAGCAATCTAGAAGGAAGTTCAGTTTAGTTCAGTTCAGTTCAGTCGCTCAGTCATGTCCAACTCTTTGTGACCCCATGAATCGCAGCACACCAGGCCTCCCTGTCCATGACCAACTCCTGAAGTTCACTCAGACTCACGTCCATTGAGTCAGTGATGCCATCCAGCAATGTCATCCTCTGTTGTCCCCTTCTCCTCCTGCCCCCAATCCCTCCCAGCATCAGAGTCTTTTCCAATGAGTCAACTCTTCGCATGAGGTGGCCAAAGTACTGGAGTTTCAGCTTTAGCATCATTCCTTCCAAAGACATCCCAGGGCTGATCTCCTTTAGAGTGGACTGGTTGGATCTCCTTGCAGTCCAAGGGACTCTCAAGAGTCTTCTCCAACACCACAGTTCAAAAGCATCAATTCTTTATTGCTCAGCCTTCTTCACAGTCCAACTCTCACATCCATACATGACCACTGGAAAAACCATAGCCTGGACTAGACGGACCTTTGTTGGCAAAGTAATGTCTCTGCTTTTGAATATGCTATCTAGGTTGGCCATAACTTTCCTTCCAAGGAGTAAGCGTCTTTTAATTTCATGGCTGCCCTCACCATCTGCAATGATTTTGGAGCCCAAAAAAATAAAGTCTGACACTGTTTCCACCGTTTCCCCATCTATTTCCCATGAAGTGATGGGACCGGATGCCATGATCTTCGTTTTCTGAATGTTGAGCTTTAAGCCAACTTTTTCACTCTCACTTTCACTTTCATCAAGAGGTTTTTTAGTTCCTCTTCACTTTCTCCCATAAGGGTGCTGTCATCTGCATATCTGAGGTTATTGATATTTCTCCCGGCAATCTTGATTCCAGCTTGTGCTTCTTCCAGCCCAGCGTTTCTCATAATGTTCTCTGCATATAAGTTAAATAAGCAGGGTGATGATATACAGCCTTGACGAACTCCTTTTCCTATTTGGAACCAGCCTGTTGTTCCATGTCCAGTTCTAACTCTTGCTTCCTGACCTGTTAGACATCATTTAATGCAACCACTCACTTTAAACATAAAAAACCAAAACCCTAACTCCTGGAAAAAGAGAAGGGGCTCAGCCAAGGTCACACAGGTAGCAGTGCTACTGAGCCTAGAAGCAAGCTCCCAGCACCGCATTTATCCACACTCAGAGAGCAGGGAAAGAACAGAGAAAGGTGGTGTGCTAGAGGCAAATGTAACTTCCCTTACCATTTCCCCAAGGATTTGTCCTGAATTTGAGGCCAGTAGCTTTTTCCGTATTTGAAACATTCATTACAGTGTTTTTAATAATAATAATAACAACCTCGTAGTTAAAAAAAATAAATTTATGTGAGTATTTATTTATTGGCTGTGCTGGGTACTCGTTGCTACGTGCACGCTGTCTCTATTGCGGCGAGTGGGCTTCTCAGCGTGTTGGTTTCTGTATCCGGGTCAGCAGTCACGACTGGGGCTTCCAGTGCCGGCTCAGGATCGAGGCACGTGGGCTGAGCTGCTCTGGGGCATGTTGGGTCTCCCCAGACCAAGGACCGAATCTGTGGCCCCTGAATTGGGGGCAGACTCTTCACTACTAGACACCAGGGAAGCCCACAGAGTATCTGCAGATACTTCACTGTCAAAGTATTTATGAAAATGACAGCTTCATAACTATTTTCTCCACGAAGCCTCTGCTCAAAGACACTTTCACCTCTTGTGTAGATAGCAATAATCATTTTCATTACGTGAAGGATTTAAACCAGCAGAAACAAATAAATCAGCTACCCACAAAATTGCTATGTAAAAAAAACGTATATCTGAACTACCCAGACAAGTTTCAAATTGTCATGCAATTCCGCGCTGGTTGCAAGCGAGGGTGAAAATCAGAATCATGCAGATGACCAGCCCTCACTTCCAAAGGCCACTCTACACGAGAGTCAGCCTTCCGCCTTCTCACAGGGAATGCCAAGGTGCAGAGCGAGGTGCGAGGAGACTCAGTCTCTCTGAGCAGCAGCAAAGCTGTGGGTTAGATCTGTTTGGCTTTGTTTTGACTTCATTAGTTTTTTCTTTTAGAGAAAATACGTGTTAAAATAGTGGAACTGGGAAATTGTTGCAAATAAAGGAATTACAGCTTTCTGCTCCTGGCATGAGAGTGGGGCGGGAGGGGGCGGGAGGGAGAGCGGCCAGCTAGGACATGTCTGTGGGTACAGAGGTGCGTGCGATGGAAACGCAAGGAGAGAACCTTAGAACTAAGGTCACACTTCAGCAGAGGAAAGTGCATTCTACCATGACCACTGGCTTTATGAATTAATGTGTGTGTCTTTGGAGAAGTGGGTCCTCCAGATATTGAATTCCACTGTATCCATATATGAGACTTCCTTGGCTCCAGTGGTTAAGACTCAACACTTCCAATGCAGAGGTGTGGGTTCGATCCCTGGTTGGGTAATTAGCATCCTTCATGCCCTACAGCAAGGCCAAAAATTAAAAATAAGTAAAATAACAGTAAGAATAATAAAAGAATTTCTTAAAAAAGAAATAGTTAAATACTCATACATGGATACAGAAGCCTTCTAGGCATGATGTGGGGTGGGATACAAAGAGCAGCTGGATGTCGTCCAAACCATTTACAATCTAGTGAGGGGGACAGAACCAAAATAATTATAACGCATGGCAGAACAGGTGTGCCATTAAGGAAGTGCAGATTATCCAAGGAAGGCTGCTAGATTGCAAGGATCAGGAAATACTTCTGGAAGACAAGGGCATTTGAGATGGGGCTAATGGAGCAAGAGGACTTTGGCAAGCAGAGGAAGGGCACTCCGGTCTGGGGGTGGGGGGACCATGACCAGGGACGCAGAGGCATGGAAGCTGAGGACGTGCACACACTGAGACAGCCCAGCTCACTCGAAAGTCTTCCCAGAACTGTGCTCATTTTTAAATAGTGTTACTGAGTTATAATTGACATACAATGAACTATACATAATTTTAAGTGAGTAAGACTTAGGCATATGTATACCCCTCTCCCCAAGGACCCTTCCTCCCTTCATGTCTCTTACTACAGCCTAGTCTGCGTTCTTGAGCATTTTGATCAATGGACTCATACAGTATTTACCCCTTTTGTCTGGCTCCCTCTACAGAGCACAGTTACTCCGAGGCTCGCACATGTCGCAGATGTGTCAGGACTGCACCCCTTTATCGCCAAGCAGCAACCATTGTGTGGATACACTGCTGTTCATCTACCCTTCTGATAGATGCATGAGTTGTTTGTAGTTTGGGGTTTTGGAAATAATACTGCTATGAACAACTGCACCTTTTTTTTATGGACACATGCTTTCATTTCTCTTGGGGAAACAGCTGGGAGTGTATTGCTGATTCATATGATAGATGTGTGTTTAACATTTTAAGGCATCGACAAACTGCGTACCAAAATGGTTGTAACAATTTTTCATTTCTAATCAGCATTGTATGGAGGTTACGATTCTTTCAAACCCTTGTCAACACTCGATATGATCAGTCTTTTAAATTTTAGCCAGATTAATGTGTGTAGTGTTATCTCATTGTGGTTTTAATTTGCATGTCTGTAATGACTAATGATGCAGAACATCTTTTTATGTGCTTACTTCCTATTCATCCATCTTTATGGTGAAGTGTCTATAAATTTTTGCTCTTAAAAATTACATTATTCCTTTTTTATTATTAAATTTAGGGAGGTTTTAATATATTATTCTGGATACAAGTCCTTTATCAGATATGGAGTCTGCAGATATTTTCTTGTGTCTTCATTCTCTGAAGGATAGGTTTTTAATTTTAATGGAATTCAGTTTATCATTTTTTTCTTTATGGATTGTGTTCTTGGTAGCCATATATAGAAACCTCTGCCTAACCCAAGTTCACAAAAGTTTCCTCTTATGTTTTTAAGTTTTACACTTAAGTTGATGATACATTTGAACTAATTTTTATATACAGCATAAGATATGAATTCAAGGACATTTCTTTTTCACATTTGGGTAGTCACTAAAAAGACTATCCTTTCTCCTACTTCTTTACACGCCTGGTAGTTTTTTAGTAGATGCCAGACATTGTGAATTTTACCTTGTTGAGTTCCATGTATTTTTACATTGCTAAAAATATTGTTCAGCACTTTTTTCTGGGACACAGTTATTTGGAAACCATTTGATCTTTTCAGGTGTGTATGTAAGGACTGGGGGCTGTTCCATCTAGGGTGAATTCTGTCCTGCTAAAGGGAGGCCTCCTGTGTAGTCCACCCAGGTCCTTCAATCATGACATTTTCCAGTCCCACTGGTAGAATGAGTATAATTCCTGGCCTCGCGTGAGTGCTCAGCGACGTGACTTCTAATCCTCGGGGGTAGTGTTCTCCTTGGGCTTTTGTGGTTTCCTCACACACATGTGCTGATCCCTGTTCAGCTAAGGACTCTTCAGATCTCCAGAATTCTTTCTGCGCTTCTCTTTCTTCCTGCTCTCTGCCCTGTGGATACTAAGCTGTTTTGGTTTCCCTGGACTCTTGGCTCTGTCTTCCCAACTCAGGGAAACTTCCAGGCTCCACTGAGATTCCTTCTCCCTGTCCTGTCTTCTTTCCTGCCACAGCTGAAAACTCTCTCAAGACAGAGAGTGTGGACAGCCTTAGGGAGTGCCTGCTTTGTTTTCCAGCTCTCAGGAATCACTGCCTGATACCCAAGGTCCTCAGCTGTATTTTTCCTGCTCTTTGAGTTTTTCAGCTGGGAACTTAAATCCAGCTCCTGTAATTCTGTCTCAGTCAGAATGAAAACCTTGTGCCTTGCCTTTCAAGGTAAGTCTTTAAGATAAACTGTTTCCAATATGGTAGTGCTTATTCTGAAGGCATTATAGCGTTTGCTATCTTTGATGTATGTAAGTGACAGATTAGACTGTACTCCATTCAGATCAGTTCAAAGGCATTTAATGGGCAGTTTCTGTGTGCTTGGCATTGAGTTTATAAAGATGTAAAAGTGATAGTCACTCACTCATTCGACTCTTTGCAACTCATGGACTGTAGCCCACCAGGCTCCTCTGTCTGTGGTATTCTCCAGGCAAGAATACTGGGGCGAGTTGCCATTTCCTTCTCCAGGGGATTTTCCTGAACCAAACCCAAAGAGCCTCTGCCTTCCTATTATCAGTTTACAGATACAGCAAATACCTTTGGAAGAAACCAATTATAGGATTTGCATATAACCCATGCTTTTAATATTCCCTCCTTTTTTTCTTGTATCTGCCAAATGCCATCACTAGTTTGCATCAAGGATAGTTTACTTCTTTGAAATAAGAGACCCAAGTCACAGAATTTTACTGACTGTAGGCAGCCCTTAGGCTTCGACTTAGGGGCAGAAGGGGAAACTCTAGAGGAACTGTTTCATGCTGATGACCTGCCGACGTCCCCGTTTCATGCTATTTCTCTACTCCCACAACCAAGACAGAAAGCTGGCTCTGCTTCAGATGGGTGAGAACAAGGCCTCAAACGGTCCCGCCTTAGACCCGAGGGCACAAAGCTGGCCGGACTGAGTCCAAGGTCGAGGACACTGCGGTGTGAGCTTACGTCTTCGTGATGCTTCCATTTTGAGATGAGCGTAAAGGTGTTTGAAATAATGTGTTGACCTTTTATGAGCTGGAGCAGCTGACATTTGCCTGAATCTGAGCCAGGCTGGGTGCTATTCAAAACGAGAAATCAGTTTTCCCAAGTGCACTGAAGGAACTTTTTCTGATCATTTGTTAAAGCTTTGTTTCCAAGGCACTGAGTGAGTTTAATTAATTTCACCACTACCTTCCCCTCCTTAATAAATTCCTCACACGTGTGGATTCAGTAGGAAATTGAATGTCATCTTTAGAAAACAAAGCAACAACAAAAAAGGACCGTCAGCTAGAGGGTGAGAGATTAGTTTAGATGAAAGCCCAGTGACAGAGTCAAAATGAAACAGCCTCTCAACCTGTAATGAGATGAATCTATTAACATGCAGATTCGGGTGTAACAGGTGCGGGGAGGGGGCTAAGATTCAGCCTCTCACAGACCCCCAGGGGTGCGCTGCTGATGGCATCTCTCCACTGTACTGAGACATCAAGACCGCATCCTAAGACACCGTTCAGGGCTCATCTCACCACTAAAGCACTGTCCTATCCTGGGAGCCCTTCTCATCTGGACTTCAGTTAGCATCGATACAAAATTTTCTCTAACGTTCCTTCTAGCTCTTAAAAATGTATCTTGTACAGGACTTTCGTGGTATTCAAGTGGCTAAGATTCCGACCTCCTAAAGCAGGGGGCCTGGGGTTTGGTGCCTGATCGGGGAACTAGATCCCACGTGCTGCAAAGAAGGGTCTGCAGGCCACGACTGAAATGCCTCACATGCCTCAGTGCAGACCGAAAATCCCGTGCGCCACAACTAAGCCTCGGTGCAGCCAAATAAAATAAAAATAAATTTTAAAAAATGCCTCGTGTTCTTGCGAGTGCAGGTCTAGCTTCGCTGTGCCCGCAAGTGTGTCCATACTACTGGCAGACGTGCTGAGCACCCACCACGGGCCGGGCACTGAATAAGATGGTGACCAGCTAAGTACACACTAGGTCGAACTCTGGCCCCAAGAACGCAATTCAGAGAGAGAGCTGGGCAATGGTGACACGATGCCACACGCACTGCAGAGCTGCTCAAGCCAGCGGGCGTCAGGAGTCCACAGAGGGCTGAGAGTCGAACTGCATTTGGGTACCAGGCAGGACGGGGGCGCCATCCCATCTTGGGTCTCAGACGTGATGTGCGTCTAATTCACCTGTGGGGCTTGTTAAACAGAGACTGCTTGATCCCACCCTCTGACTTCCGGGAATCTGCATGTCTCTGCGTGATGCTGATGGTGCTGATCTGGGACCATACCTTGACCTGTTCTGTTATGAATCGTGTCATGTGCTAGATTTTAGGACACAGAAATGAACAGAGCATGAGGTTTGCTCTGGAATGGATGCCTACAGGAGTCACAGCTCAATGGCAGACACAGGCTTCC
>NW_011494805.1:243625-268101 GCF_000754665.1 Bison bison bison | reverse complement strand
CACAGGCTTCCCCCTTTGCCCCACGCAGAATGGTTAGGGCAACTTTGGAAGCGGGTTGGAGAGAGAGAGAGTGTGTGAGGTAATGGTTCCGTGCCATCTGAGCAGTCAAGGGGAGGGGCTCAAACCCAGGTCTGTCCCTTACTGCCTTGGCCATTTTTTATTGGAGTATAATTGCTTTACACTGCTGTGCTGGTTTCTGCTGTGCACACAGCGGATTAGCTGTGTGCACACGGGTCCCCGCTGTCTCCTGAGCCTCCCTCCCACCACCGTGAATCCCGCCAAGCCCATCTCCCTGCGCTATTCAGCAGCTTCCTACCAAATAGCTATCTGACACATAGTCGTGTGTATGTCAGTGCTAACCCCCCAATCCATCCCACCTCCCTCCCCTTCTCTGTGCCTGTGTCTCTATTCCTGTCCTGCAAACTGGTTCCTCTGCACCATTTTCCTGGATTCCATAGATAGGCATTAATATATGATGCTTGTTTTTCTCGGCCTTAGTCTTTATATGGTAAGTGCTGTAAAATGAAGGCTGTAGTGATGGTTCTTCTGTCTGGAGAGAGGGAGATAGAAGAGACTTCCCAGAGTAGGTGGTACCTCCTCTGCTGTGATGATTAAAGAATGACCAGGAGTTTATGAGGTAGATCTATTAAGGGTCAGTGGGTAAGGAGGTGAATGAATGGTTCTGGGTGGAAGACATCACCAAGGTGTCAAGAAACACACTCCTCTGTTCCTGAATACTTTCTTGGTTAAGTATGCAGGTAGTATAGCTTTGAGAATAGAATCAAATTTCTAATTCTTTGGGGGGAAACCTGGCTGTTTCAGGAGTTCCTATGAACTACTGCTCTATGAATCAACCAAAAGGCAGGTTTCGATGGAAAGTTCATGGTGAGCATAGACTAGAAAGTTCTCAGTTCCAGGTGTGCCCTAGCAGCTGTGGCACATTTGGGGTTCACAGGTCCTTTCCATGTTTAGCAACCCTGTCCCGTAGCGTATCATCATTGCTACTATTCCACACACAGGGAGTTGCTTTGCTCTCGTTGCTATTTTGTCGCTAAGTCATGACAGACAGGGAGACTGAGGCCCAAAGGGACTGGATAAAACACTTGAGGTTATTAACTAGTGAATCCCGGCATAGCCAGTGTTTGAGCTCCAGTCTACTGGATGAAGTTTAATATTTTGGAATTTTTGCTTTTGCTTAGTTATTTCAAAAGGGGATTTTCCACACTTAACCAATGATTAGACGTGCCAAGAAAATGTGTTAAAACTGCAGGTTCCTAGGTTCTTTATCTGGAAATTCCAGTTCTGGGGTTCTGGGGTGTGGTCAGGAATCTGTATGTTTAATCACTGACTCTCTCCTCCCCTTATGAGTGGCCCTGAACCCAGGATGCTGGTAACACCACTTCCCTTCTTTGTCCCTTGAGCCTAAGAGAGCTTGCTCCCCTCTGGGAGGTCTCATCACCCCTGGTGGCATCTCAGCTCTTCCTTCTCCAGTATAATCTGCCTTTAATCCCCTGTTTACAATGCCCAGAGGAGTCTGTTTTCCTGGTTGGACCTTGCATGAAATCCATTCGCAAGCTGGATTTTTATTTCCTTTGTGGAAGTCGTCCTCCTTGCTTGGATTATGTAGGGCTGTCAAGCGACAGCTGCGCACCCCGGAGCAGAACGAACTCCATCCGACTCCAAGTGCCGGGAGCCGAGCTGCCCCGAGCTCCAGGATCTCCTGGAGGGGGACGCTGCTTCCCCAGGCCGATCCCTGGGCAATCCGCCGCCCAGCCAGGCCCTCTGGGCTCAAGCTCATGGCTCTTCAGGGACGAGGGATTCTAAGCCGCAGGACTAGGACATGCAATTAGAACAACGGCCACGTGGAAATAGTGAGGCTGCTCACGGTATTGAAGCTGTTTCAGGGCTTCCTTGGTAGCCTGGCGGCTGAAACTCCGTGATCCCAGCACGGGGGGCCCGGGCTGGAGGCCTGGTCAGGGAACCAGATCCCACATGCTGTGTGTGTGTGTGTGTGTCTGTGTCTGTGTGTGTGTGTGTGTGTGTGTGTGTAAGCTATTTCACTCTTAGAGAAGCCAACAGAGAGTCCCTTGAAAAAAATGAGTATGCTCCCCTTGGTAATGGTTAGAGGGCATTTTTCCTCTCATAAGTGGTGCCTCAGGGCTTTTGCAATCTAATACACTGACTGAGGCAATCAGTGTAAAGAATTCTCCATCTGGGGACCAGGAGTACACTGAGGAACTTCCAAGGCAGCACACAGGCCAGAGTGGAAGAAATTCTAAAAGCATGTTTGGCCCACCAGAGGTCACCTGCAGACCATCAGAACGCTGGGTAAGGGAGGTTTGAGAAATGCTTTCCTACCTCATGAGTCTTTCTTGTTTTCTTTTCCCCTCATCCATTTGCCCACAAACGATAACAGTCCCCCAAAGCAACAGCTATCATTGCAATACTTACCTCCAGTGACCATTCATTCATGACCTGCCCTGAGCCAGTCGCTGATGAGCAAAAGCAAATGTGGCCACTGAACTCAGGCAGCTGGCGGGAGAGTCAGATAAAGACACAAATAAACGTAAAACCACCACATGCTAAGAGCTACAGAAGAGTGATACATGGAGACTCAGATTGGGGAAGCTTTGAGTTTCTTTGGGCCCCAACAAAGGGGTGAAGAGGTGTAGACATCTTCAACGAGGTACGTTTTTCTCTTACATTCTTCTTTTTTTTCTCTAGAGCACAGAGGCTCAGTAATTGCAGCTCACAGGCTTAGCTGCCTGACGTATGTGGGATCTTAGTTCCCTGACCAGGGATTGAACCTGGGTCCTCTGCATTGGCTGGTGGATTCTTAACCACTGGGCCACCAGGAAGATCTGTTCTCTTACATTCTTATAGCTTCATACACTGTGAACCAGTTTAACACATTATCTCACTTTCTTTTTCACATCAATTCTGCAATGACAAGATTAAAACAAAAGAAGCCTGAGAATTACTGTAGAGGAACCTGATATAGATGAAAACCTGAGAGAATGGGTTAGGTACATTAGAGAGGAGAGGGTCTTCAAGTTTGTTCTTCAAAAGCTGGTGGTCTCTAGAGAGTGTCATACTGAGTGCAGTAAGTCAGGCAGAAAAGGAGAAATGTCGTATGACATCCCTTATGTGTGGAATCTAAAAAGAAATGATACCAGTGAACTTACAAAACAGAAAGAGACTCACAGACTTAGAAAACGAACCTGTGGTTGCTGGGGGGAAGGGACAGTTAGGGAGCCTGGGAAGGTCATGTTCCCACTGTTGTACTCAAAATGGACAAGCGACAGGACCTGCTGTAAGCACAGGGAGCTCTGCTCAGTGTCGCATGGCAGCCTGAATGGGAGGGGCTGGGGGAGAGGGACACACGGATGTGCACGGCTGAGGCCCTCAGCCGTTCACCTGAAACTACCAGAAAACTGCTAATTAGCTATATTCCAATACAAAGTAAAAAGTTAAAGTTTGAAAAAAAAATCAACAGACCAAAAAACATTAAAAGAAACTTCGGTGGTCATGGGAATTCCCTGGGCCCACTGCTTCCACGGTGGTAGCTCAGGCTCAATCCTGGTGGGAACTACGACCCCACAAGCCTCAAGTCACGACTGAAAACAGAAATTGTTGGTCTTGTCTTCAAGTGCAAGTGTGCAATTATAATCTAAAAAGGCAGAAGTGCCACAGACATGCACACGTCCGACATCTGAGCTGCGGCGGAATGTGGTGGTGCCACAGGTACAGCTAGCTGCGCTGAGGCAGGCAGAGACAGCGCTTCCTCTGGAACAAGGTGACCTCTAGGCCCAGAGGGAAAGTGCGGTGGCCACCAGGAATAGCAGTTCCCAAAAGCAACAGCTCTAATCGCTTTAATGAAAGGGGCTTTTCACATGTTCTAAGTGTGAAAAGGCCCCACAGTCCTGCCTCTGGTGCCTAAGTCATGCTCATTCACTTGGATGCTTTTGACTAAAAATAGGGAAAACAAAAAAGCAATTTTTTTAGGCTCTAAATTGAAAACTATATAAAGTACGAAAGAGAAAATTCCATTTCCTTTTTTCCCTTTTTTTGTTGAAGGTATTTTTAGTTAAAGGCATTTAGTTGAAAAAAGAATATTTACTGGTTTGTTCAGTCACTCAGTTGTGGCTGACTCTTTGTGACCTCACGGACTGCAGCACACCGGGCTTCCCTGTCCTTCACCATCTCACGGAGCTTGCTCAAACTCACATCTGTAGAGTTGGTGATGCCATCCAACCATCTCATCCTCTGTCATCCCCTTCTCCTCCTGCCCTCAATCTTTCCCAGCATCAGGGTCTTTTCTAATGAGTTGTTTCTTTGCATCAGGTGGCCAAAGTACTGAGCTTCACTTTTAGCATCAGTCCTTCCAATGAATATTCAGGACTGATTTCCTTTAGGATGGACTGGTTGGATCTCCTTGCAGTCCATGGGACTCTCAAGAGTCTTCTCCAACATCACACTTCAAAAGCATCAATTCTTCAGCGCTCAGCTTTCTTTATAGTCCATTTCTCACATCCATACATGACTACTGCAAAATCCCTAGCTTTGACTAGATGGACCTTTGTTGCAAAGTAATGTCTCTGCTTTTTAATACACTGTCTAGATTTATCCCACCTTTTCTTCCAAGGAGCAAGCGTTTCAATTTTGTGGCTGCAGTCACCATCTGCAGTGATTTTGGAGTCCAAGAAAATAAAGTCTGCCACTGTTTCCAACGTTTCCCCATCTATTTGTCATGAAGTGATGGGATGGATGTCTCCCAGTAAATGGGCTTCTGTGGTGGCTCAGAAGGTAAAGAACCTTCCTGCCATGTGGGACACCTGAGTTTCATCCCTGGGTGGGGAAGATCCCTTGGAGGAGGGCATGGCAACCACTCTAGTATTCTTCGCGTGAAGAATCCCCATGGACAGAGGAGCCTGGAGGGCTATAGTCCGTGGGGTAGCAAAGAGTCAGACATGACTGAGCGACTAACACTTTCACCCAGTAAGTATCAATCAGCTGGACCGAATGGACCGAATTACTAATGATGATCACATTAGTAATGATGAGAAAGGTTTAAAGCAGTATTAAGTTATCCTGAAATTTCAGTTATCCAACATAACCAGACTTCACTAAAATAACGTGCCCTACATTCAACAAGGGTCTGAGGTGGATGGGGTGGGGATCTGCTCAGGAAGCCTCCCCATTTCATAGCTGCACCTCCAAGAACACACACGCCCATCATTTCTGCTCACATTTCGTTAGCCAGAATTAGTCTCAAACTATAAGACGCCCTGGAAATTCAGAGGAACAAATGGACTCTTGGGTGAGCACTAGTCTCTCTGCCACTATAACCTGTTTCCAGAACTCTACAAAACTGATCCCAAAGAACTTCCCTGGTGGTCCAGTGGCTAAGACTCCATGCTCCCAATGCAAGGGGCCTGGGTTCAACCCCTGGTCAGGGAACTAGATCCCACCTGCCACAACTAAGAGTCTGCATTCTGCAACTGAAGATCCCACACAGCACAGTGGAGACCACAGATCCCGTCTCGTGTGCTGCGACTAAGATCCACGGCAGCCAAACAAATGAATATGTAAACATTAAAAATAAAAGAAAACAAAACTGCTCCAGAGAGAAGGGACTACCTCTGCAATAATTCCACAAGCCATATAAAGGCTCAGAACTTCCTTTAAGCTCTCTCCCCCGCCTCTTTTTTTTTTTTTTTTTGAGCCTTCTACAGAAGAAGAGAGCAGAATGGGCACTGTCTGAGCTCCTACCATGTACCAACGCTTCACGGGATGGAGGCTACGACCTGGCTTATTCAGACTCACTGGACTGTCTTTATAAAGTAGACTGCTTAAAAAACGCATCCATCTTTCCAGATTCCCTTGCAGCTAGGGTTCCAGAGACACAAGGTTATCTCAGATATAGCATTTATCTATTCCCATAAGATTTGGAAGAGAAGGACATACTTCTGATGTTCTAACTGCCACTGCTGGCAAGCCAGGCTGGCAACACAGAAAGGAAGAGGCAAAGGCAACTGGCTTGCAGCGGCAGGGTCTGATCGCCAGTTTTCTGTGTGTTGGGAGGCAGGTGCAAAGTTCCGCACCCCGACCTCAGTTTCCTGATTCCTGATCACGACTCTGGTGCTACATAACTTCAACAGTTTCAGGGGCAACCTCCTGGTCCCCCACTTTCCTGATTATACCAGTTCTATGGAGTTCCGAGGGTCAGTAAGGGAGATCCAATCGAATGTCTTCCCATTTTTTTTGTAAACAATGAATTCCTTATATTAAATCCTTCTCTGTTTAAGTTACCTTGACTGAAGGAAATGGCAACCCACTCCAGGATTCTTGCCTGGAGAGTCCCATGGACAGAGGAGCCTGGAGGGCTACTGTCCATGGGGTCACAAAGAGATGGACACAACAAAGCGACTTAGCACACAGCACACAGACTGGCTTCTGTTTCTTCATGTGATATGACTGACAACATTTGCTAAATACTGTTACATACACAAGCTCTTCTAACAACTTTCTAAGAACTCTTCATTGCTGAAATGAGTAAACATGTACTTTCAGGAAATTTATGTTTTAGCTAAAATAACTCCAAGCATAAATTTGTTTGAAGTCTCACATTTTAGCTTTGCAATTCAAGTGAATGAACTCTATAATAAATTCTACTCTCCCAAAATTAAGAGTACGATTCATGTTCCTAGAAGGTACACACTTTCATTCACTTGTCTTAAATATTCCCTGCTGAAACCTACTTTGTCTAAGAGGCTATGCATATCTCATTTTGAGAGGCATTTAATCTGTATAACGATTCTGAAAAGTAGGTTTCATTATGCCCATTTTATAGGTGGATAACTGGGGCTTAGAGAGGTAACATAAGGTGTCCAAGATCTAAGAGCCAGAGTGTAAACCCAGTGCTTCTGTTGTCAAAGGCACAGGCTCTTTCCACTGAAACACAGAGACTTCCAGGAAGCAGCGGCTCACTGGTTCCTAGCTGCTCTGAGCACTGGTTTGTGATGGAGGTTTGGTCAGTTCATTCAGCTCAACACTGGTGTACACTGGTCAGTGCTTCCCTCCTCCACAGACGTCAAGAGCTCTAAGAATCTGCCTCAAAACGGTGCATTTCCTGTCTTATAAAGAATTCAAAAAGAAAAGATGGACGGAACATAAGAAAAACACCTGCAGATCCAGAAAAAAATGACTGAGATGCACGTTCTCTACTGCTGGTCGCCATGAGCAGCACTGTTATGATTCTGGGCACGGACATGATGACAGATTTGTGAAGCATGGAAACCTGATGCAAACTGAAGCCAACAGGACCCTGAGATTACCGCTGGATCCACAGCAACATTTCGGCTTGAATGCCTACTCTGGCACACACATGTGCTCTATTTATCACTCTCCTTCTCTACATATCTGACAGCGAGCTAGAGGATTCTTCCATCAAGACTTATTGGAAAATGTTTATAAAAATGCAAGTGGCCTTGGTAGGAGTCTACCCCTTCTTAGTGATTGAAGTCCTGATTCCTTCCTGGAGAAATTAATCTAAAGATACTATTTGCAATTTGACCTACTTCTTCAAACTGTCGGCTACTATGGATGTGGTATTAGACAGGAATGTATAAAATCAGGAGGGTTTTCATCTGCTAAACAGCTATTTTACACTTTCCAATATAATAAATATTTCACCCAGGGCTTTCCTAGCACTTAATAAAACTACCTAACAAATTCTTAACATATCTTCATGACGCTGAAAGAATCTCTTGATAATCTTTTTAGGGGTGGTTATCTCTGGATAAGAAAAAAGGAAATGGGAAGAGGTTGAGTAACTACTCTGTGCCAGGCAGTTAGGCACACAGATGGCAACGTGCTCCAGCACTCTTGCCTGGAGAGCTCCATGGACAGAGGAGCCCAGTGGGCTGCAGTTCACAGGGTCACGAGGAGTCGGACACAACTGAGCAACTAACACTTGAACTTTAAAGTTGCTTCATTCATAAAACAGCACAAACATGGGGACACTGTCACCCTCATTTTATATGTTGAAAAAAAATTAAAGAAGCTAGTAAATTGACCAAAATCACGCAGAGAGGAAGCAGAAATGCTAGCAGTGAAACTCAGGTTGGCTTGGCCAAAGTCAATTGTCTTTTCAAGACAACACAATGCATCCACCAAAAAAAAAAAAAAATATATATATATATATATATATATATATATATTACCAGAGAGCTTGAGAAAAACAGCTCCAAGAATCCTAAGCTCTGGGCCTAGTGTTTCGTTTCCAGGTAACATGAGGGAATGTTTTCCACTTGCCTGAAGATTTAATAACACAGGAAACGAAAACAAATTGCACTACTTGGCCTTCGCTGTGTGTTTCATAACAGAAGCGGAGGAGACGGTTTTATTCTAGGAAAAAAAGCACGCTGAATTCCAAGTCAAAGAGTGTCCATAAAGGGTAAATGATGAGGCCTTTTTGATAAGAGCAAATGAACATTATAAAGATTCCCACTGACCAAAGGCTGCTGCTCAAATGCACTGCCTGCTCCCTGCTCTATCTGCCGCCTTTTCAGGGGAGATTCCACCCTCAAGAGCAGCCTGGCAGAGGGACAGCAGGGCTCACCTGCCCCTCCAGCCCCAGCTCTGTCAAGCGGAAGAGGCCAGCCCTGCGGACGCCCGCACTGTCTGAGGAGACGACAGTCATCATCAAGGCCGCTTCCCAAGTTCGCTGCCCTGTCTGCTCCCTGTGTCTCTGCCCTCCCGGCAGCTTCCAGCCTGAATAAAATCAACTATCTTTTCCTCTAAACCTCTCAATTGTCATCTCTTTATCCAGGTCACATCACCGTGGTGAAAAGAAATCTCAACCAAACTTCTGAATTGTGCTAGTCACCCAGTTGTGTCCGACTCTTGGCAACCCCATGGACCGCCGCCCGCCAGGCTCCTCTGTCCTTAGAATTCCAGGCAAGAATACCAGAGCGGGTAGCCATTCCCTTCTCCAGGTCTCCTGACTTGCAGGCAGTCTTTGCTGTCTGAGCCACCAAGGAAGGCCCTGAGACAGGGCATAACTCCACTGATGAGGAGGAATGGACGAATATCAGTTAGGGCCTCTCCAAGATGATTCTATCCAACAAGGTCAGGAAACAGAGTACTGATGTCAAGCACACTGTTCCCATGACTAGTTATTACTTGTCACATACACATCAGACCGATGTTCAAAAGGCAGAGTGTAAACACACTTCTGTGATTTTTTGTTTCTATATTTGCCTCCAGATTCATTCTCTCCCTTCTTTGTCCTGCTCTGTGTTTCAAGATGTCAAACTCTATCACTCAGGCTCCCTAGCCTTGGCTTCTAATTGCATGCAGCCTACCAGAAGCATCGTCTGATGATTCGAGGGCAGGAGAAGAGAAAGGTTGGGGATGCTGCCCTACCTACCCCTCCCTGGGCCACCGCGTTTCTCCAGGACGTTGATCCTCAGCAGTTCCCTCTGCTCCTCAGTCCCAGGAGATGGGACCAACTTCCCACTGTTCCTAAGCCCTGGGTCCTTTTTCATCCATCATGGGTTCCTTGAACCCAGTCCACTCTTCAAGAAATGGTCCTTTCTTGGACTCTCATACTTGGACTCTCAAACAAGGCAGTATCTCCAAAGACCTACACTTGTTCTTTGCCTCTGCCTTCCCCCAACCCTGCACCAAAACACACCTGTCCGCAATGCCATGGCAGGAATCGGGGAACCAGCATGTGTCACCTCGTCCATGTCCATGGTGAGCTCTGGATGCCTTCTTCCACCTCATGCCTCCGGGCCCGCTTGATCGTGACCTCCTGCAGATTCTCTCTCTTACAATCTCTCAACTTCATCTAGCTTCTCTTCAGTGCCTCTGTCCTACTCTAGTAGCTGCCTGGATTATTTCTTGTCTCCATTTCCGCAAGAGCCCCTCCTGGCTCCCTGGCCTCCAGCCCTGGCCCTGCTCCATCCACACTTCACTGTGAGGCCTGTCTCTGTTACGTTGTTCCACAGCTCCAGACCCTCCAGGATAAAGTCCAACCATAAATTGGCTTACCCCGATTGTGCTGGCCTTTCCAGACTCTTGACATGGTTTTCCCATCAACAGCTCCAGAAAGGACTGACTTCTCCCAGTTCTGCCACAGAACTAACTCTTTCTTGCCTTGGTGCCTAGACTCGTACTATTTCCTTTGCCAAGAATCCCTTCTCTGCCCCTCTACCCCAACCATTGGCCTAACTAACTTCTGATTTATAAGTCGTGTCTCCGCACAGACATCACCCTCTCTGACAATCATTCCCCGTTGCTCCCGCCTACCCCGTCCAAAACCTGGACTCTGGATTAGGCAGCTGTCCTGAGAGGCAGCTCCCACAGCCCTCTTCGTCTCCCCAGTGTCTTTCCATGGAATTGCTCAGGGGTCCAGTGTCCTTGTCCTTGTTCCCCGCCTGACGGTGAGCTGTGTTGGGGAAGAACTCTATCTATTACTGCTGTAGCTTCAGTATCTAGCAAAGAAGAACCAAAACCTACTCATTTAAAAGTTGAAATTAAGAAAAGGAAACAGAGACTTCCCTGGTGGCCGAGTGGCTAAGACACCGTGCAGTGCAGGGGGCCTGGGTTCAACCCCTGGTGAGAGAACTAGATTCAAATGCTACAGTGAAGAGTTTGCACTCCACAACTTAAAAATAAACAAAAACAAAAACCAATCTCACATGCTCCCATGAAGACTGAAGATCCTGTGGGCCACAGCTAAGACCTGGCACAGTCAAATAAATAAATAAATTTTTAAAAAATAAAAATGGAAAGAAACCTCAGCCAGGTACTAAAGGACTGGCAATGTCAAATCCCATTCAAGCCTTGTTTAGAAACAGAGGGGTGTCTGCCAACAGACAGGCCCCGTATGCCCACGTGGGTGTTTTTCTGAATGTGCCTGCAGCCCTCTGTGCCCCAAGCCCATCCTCTACTAAGGAAAGTACAATTCCATGTGTGCGTTGAAGGGAGGAAGGCAGGGACTGCTCCTGAACCTTCCCCTCTCTCCCTGTCCCCACACCCTGGTAGGAGATGCCTGCTTGAACCGAGAATGCCTGCATGAGACCATTGGGGTTATTTTCAGAGGCTTCATTATCTCAGCTGGAAAATCCTGGGGCAGCTTTTTGCAAACCAAATAGAGTTCAATTAATATATCAAGAACAAAGGATCAAGACCTAAATATTGAGAGTCAACATCAGCAGAAATCTCTCAGTACCCAGATGGTCAAGTTCAATGTCTCAAAGTGCTCTTAGGAAAGGGGAAACTGAGATTTTCCCGAAACAGTGTTTAGAGGAACAGGAATGGATTCAGATGAACTCACTTTACTGTGTATTGATGAAATCACAGAATCATACCCAGAGAGCCCTCTCCTCAACTCTTTCTCAAGGCTAACTAAAGATAGTTAAATTCCCTTCTGTAACTTGCTTACCGTTACCAGGGAAGCCTTACTAATTCATCTCCCACTGATTAACAATGTATGATAATTAGGATGAATACAGTACTGAAGTGTATCTATGAAGGAAACTGATTTTCTTAAAAATAACAAGACTATGAAAATGTTGTTTAAGCTCATTAAAGTGAGCCTTTAGTGTCTGTTGTATGCAAAGATGCAAGTTATGCAAGTGTTCTTATTAGGGAAAAAACAGCAGCTTGGCCACCCATGATCATATCTTCTCCCTTAAAAGATCTCAGTAAAAAGATCACAAAATACATACAAAACCCACAAGAAAATAAGACAGGCAAGAGTTCAATATGTGTTTGAAATACAGACAGCAGTGGAGCCAGGTAACTGATATGGAGTAGAGAAAGAGGCAAGGAATTTAATGATACAACTTAGAGGGCTGAAGACAGGATTTCAGTGACATGTGAGCCCCGACTCTGCAAACATGCAGGGCTCGGAACCTCCAGGGAGAGGGCCGGGGTTGGCGCAGGGCTAGAACAAGTGCTCTGCATGAGTTCTGCAAGCTGAGTGGTGGGACGCTCAGAGGACTCGCGGAGAGACCGGCCGGTTCTCCCTTAAAGTAACTCACACTTCCAAATGCCAACATGTGCAGGATCGGAAGGGGTCTCAGAACCGCGGACTCACCAAGCAACAACTGTACCTGAATTCTCACCAATGATTAAGCCCCACCCCAGACGCACACAGGTTTCAACAGGCTTCTTAGTCTCTCTGTGTAAAAAGAGCTGAGAGCAACGATCACCAGACATTTGAGGAGAACCTCCAGCAAGAAAGATGAAATCGGAACAGACAGAACAAGGTAACTGGAGAAGCAAAGATGCAAAAAAACTAAATGAACTGATACTCTACAAGAAGAGAAAATTTGGCACCCACAAAACAAGAACAAAATTCTCTTAATAAAAGGAACATTCAAAGAACAAAAAGAGCTAAAATACAATAGCTGAAATGTAAACAGGACACGTTCGTGAGAAAGGTCAAAAAATAAAGTAAAAAACACGATAAAGAGAAAGAAATAGACTTAGAAAATCAATCCAGGAGGCCCAATACTCTTCCAACAGCAGAAGCAGAGAGAGAGCAAAGGAAACAGGAGAATTTTATCCAGTAAATAATAAAAGAAAATTTCCCAGATCCCAGACATGAGTCTCTGGATTAGTTTACAAAGGGGCTGCAGATTAATGATAAAACATATTGCTTTTTTTTAATAAAATAAATCCTTTAGATTTACTTGATTTTTAAACTATCTGCCTTTATTATTTTGTTAATATTTAAAGTTTCATTTAAAATTACTTTAAAAAGGGAGTGTCTTACAAATTTTCGTAGGCCTGTCATGAATGCTAAGAGGCATACCGCCTGACTTCGTCTCACTGCGTACCCTTAAAAACCACGTAACTGGGCCTCCCTGGGGGCTCAGTGGCAAAGAATCCACCTGCCAATGCAGGAGACATGGGTTCAATCCCCGATCCGGGAAGATCCCACAGGCTGCAGAGTGACTAAGCCCGAGTGCCACAGCTATTGAGCCTGTGTACAGGGGTGGATCTACTGAAACCACGCACCCTGGAGTCCACACAAGGCTGCAGTGAGAGATGCCACCGCGACGAGAAGCCCATGCACTGCACCTAAAGAGCAGACCTCGCAGCAGCGAAGACCCAGCCAATAACAGACAAATAAAATTACATAAAAAACTCCCTGGAAGCTCAGACAGTAAATAATCCCCTGCAATGCGGAGACCTGGGTTCGATTCCTGGGTTGGGAATACCCTCTGGAGGAGGGTATGGTAACCCACTCCGGTATTCTGGCCTGGAGAATCCCATGGACAGAAGGGCCTGGTGTGCTATAGTCCATGAGTCGCAAAGAGTTGGACATGCTGAGCGACTAAGCGCACACATATGTAACTGATTAGGACTTCCTATGTCAGGTTTCTGACTAATTCAGCCCAACCTCCCTGAACGCCCCCTTCCCAACCATCTTTTGCTGAAACAGAGTTTATATTCAATTCTCTATATTTCCCAAATGCAGGATGTGAGCACAGTCAAACAAACACCAAGGCCATCTCTTGTTTTATGCACATTTTTCCTACAGTAACAAAATATTTCACTGGACTTGTCTAAATAAGAAACAAGACCAGAGGCTTCCCTGGTGGTCCAGGTGGTTAAGAATCCACCTCCCAGTGCAGGGGATGTGGGTTCAACCCCTGGTCGGGAACTAAGACCCCACGCACTGCAGGGTGCCTCAGCCCTCCTGCCTCAGACACGGGGCCCGTCACTGCAGACCACACGCTACATAGCCCGAGAAGCCTGCACACTCAAGGAAGACCCAGTGCAGCCAAAAGGGAGCAGGAAACAAGAGCAGACAGAAGGGAGATCAACGGACTGGCACAGACAGATAATAAGCGTGGCCCAGCTGGCACTCTAGGCGGTGGGGGAGCCCGGGCAGGTGAAAGCGGTGGGCCGTCCAGAGGCTGGCACTCATTTGTCGGGCTTCAGTTTTCCACATGACAGTAAAGCTTAACTTATTTTTTTAGACAGGATGAAAACTAGAACACTGGCTTCTGTTCATGACACACACGACCGACCACACACTTCTGTAGTCCTGCGAGGAGGCGTCCAGTTCCAGCACAAAGCTGGTCAGTGCCAACGCGGAGACCCTCTGCAGTGAACACCTGGACACGTGGGGTACAGGGTGATGGGACAAGCTGGCTTGCTTAGGTTCTAATGTAATGCTAAGCTGGCAAGAAAGACAAGGCAACTCCTAGGTATTAAAAGAAAGGGTAGGAGAGCCTTGAAAACTAAGGGATGAGCATTCAAGCTGACCATGCGCACCCCTGGAACCAGGCTGTGGGTGGGGTGGTGGCCGGGAATGCTGGGTGGGCAGAAGTCTTTCTAGATACACAGATGACAGCTAAGATTTGGTGAGCCCAGGAGACAGGAAACTGGAACTGACCTTTCTGCAGAGAGCCATTCGTTTCAACAGGCTAAAACCCTCTGTGAAAGGATATCTTACAAATAACTTCTGCTCAGCAGCTTGGTGAGATGACCCAGATAGTCCTCTCTGCTGGAAAGAACCCCCACACTCCCACCCACCCCTCCCGCACCCAGGAATGAGGATATTTTGGTTGAAAGCTACGTTTATGCCATGGTTACGCTGCCCGGATATCTACATTAAGTCATCTAATCATCACAGCAATCTTATGTGGTTAGTATTTTAAAATAAAGCACATCTTATAGATAAGGAACCTGGGAACCAGAGAGATTAGATACTTTGCCTAAAGTTGAAGGGAATAAGTGACAGAATTGGGATTCAAACCCATATTTTCTAACTTCGACACCACAGTTTTATTCATTGATAATGGTTTTAATCTGGGCCTCTGTTTCAGATGCTTAAACTGTGTCCACTTACGACAGCACCCTTATAAATTGATTTTACATTTTCTCTTTGTTTCCAAAATGTTAACACCAATCATGATCTGCTGGTGATATTTTCAGTTATGAGGCCACCAGGATGTGTCCAACCAAGAGTGAGGAAAACAGAAGCAAGAAAATACATGCTTCCTGAGCCTCCTTCCAGGAGAAACATTGTTCACAAACAAGGACTCACTGTGGAGTGAAGATGGCTATACTACCTCACGAATCGATACTCTGGATGTACTACTGTGTACTCTGGCAGGGAACTTTTCAATAGTATTCTTTTCTGAAGAAAGTATTTACTTTAATCAATGTATTTATCGGCTGTGAAGAGTCTCAGCTGTGGCACGTGGGATCTAGTTCCCTGACCAGGGATCAAACCTGGGCCCCGTGCATTGGGAGTTGAGAGTCTCGGTCACTGGACCACCAGGCAAGTCCCAATCGTCTTCTAAGTTTAAAGAATACAGTTGAGAATCTTACCTAAGCTCTGAGGATGGAGAGGGACAAGGAAACAATGTGGAAAAAGGAGAAAATAAGGCTAAACCAGTAAAAATGATGACTCTTCCGTTGCAGGGGAGCGGCTGAAAGACCATCTGTTTATAAATGTGTAATTGAAGTATTTGGAATCATCTAAAACTCTAAACAAGGAGATAGGGGAGCAGCTTCAGGGCGCCAGGACTGGAAAATGATTTAATTACATCAGAAAAACTCAGTCCGCTGTTCTGATCCCATCAGAAATAAGCCCAGGTGAATCTAAGACAGCAAGGGTGAGCCGCCTGGGGAACCCGGCCCGTCTACACACAGACCCAGAAGACGGCAGTCCCAGTGGAGCAGAGACTGGTATAACAGCCACCCTGGAGGAGGAAAGGGCAGCCCACTCCAGTGCTCTTGCCTGGAGAATCCATGGACGAGAAGCCTGGTGGGCTACAGTCCATGGGGGCGCAGAGAGAGCAACTGACACTTGGCAAAGACCTCTGGATCTGGGAAGGCACGGCTTCCAGCTTCCTCACCTGAAATACATTTCTTAAGGTCGATTGGCATATCTTGTCTTGATAACCTTGGTGACAGTTGAATTTCTCACAGAGCTGGCCTATGCAGAAAGAATGCGTTGCTTAGGTTGCCTCGAAACTCTGCAGTGTTTTTGTCACTTGGAGTTCTGGTGTTCTGCTTATTATTTACACTGGTCTTCCAATACGGCCTGCCCCTAATGGGGACATGACGATCCTCCTATACGAGTGTTTCCATCTGCTTGACAATCATACTGCCTTACAAGTGAATCCTGACTTGTTTGGTTAACATGTACCCACCCCTTGACATTGGAGATGGATGTACTGTGTCTCTAATGAGGTTTCTGATTCTCTCTGGCTGAAGTCTAGGATGTTGAAGCTGAACTCCAATACTTTGGCCACCTGATGCAAAGAGCTGACTCATTTGAAAAGACCCTGATGCTGGGAAAGATTGAAGGCGGGAGGAGAAGGGGATGACAGAGGATGAGATGGCTGGATGGCATCACCGACACAATGGACATGGGTTTGGGTGGACTCCGGGAGTTGGTGATGGACAGGGAGGCCTGGCGTGCTGCGGTTCATGGGGTCGCAAAGAGTCAGACACGACTGAGCGACTGAACTGAAGTCTGGGTGCTGAATTGCGGTGACATCATTGAGAGAACTTTGAAGGAACGAATCCGTGCACACTATAGGATTTATCAGACCATACCCTCTGAACCATGGCGTGCTGAGTGGAGCTCTTCCATTTGGGCCACAGTAACGTTTCTGTGAATTTTTCACTTGTATGCAGTAAACAGAGATGTACACTGATTTTCACAAAAAGCGTGTGCTGTGGGCTTCCCTGGCAGTCCAGCGGTTCAGAATCGACCTTGCAATGCGGCTCGATCCCTGGTGTGTGCTGTGGGCTTCCCTGGCAGTCCAGCGGTTCAGAATCCACCTTGCAATGCGGCTTGATCCCTGGTCCAGGAGGATCTCCCACATACAACTAAGCCCATGAGCAGTTACTGAAGGCCGTACACCAAGAGCCCACGCCCCACGAGAGAGACACTGCAGTGAGGAGCCCACGCCCACAGGAAAGAAGAGCCCCCACCCACCGCAACTAGAGAAACCCCGCATGCAGCCAGGAAGAGCCACCACAGACACACAAAGAAATCTTTAAACGGAAACACTGGTGCCCTGCTCCACAAATTAACCGTGAAGATCTACTGTAGGGTCTGTTACTGTTAGCACTATACAGAGTCACAGCAAAGTTCTGTACCCCACCCTCCCTATTGGTTCGTCTGCTTTTAACCCAGAAATGGGCTTGGGTAATTAACTCTCTTGATTTAAGTTTGCTGAGCCTGGCAGGATAGAATGGTGTTTTTCCTCTTATTCCCAAGACTATTTAGAGAAAGATTTTTTAAAAAGAACTTTCTGAAAAGTTAAGAATACTCCAAATGGGCAGATAAATATGCCATTTATCAGTTATTAACATATCATATATTTTTGAATGCCTTCTTGGATCAAGCAATGTTCTAGAAAGCTGAGATGTTTTGGCAGTGTGCAGGTCTTTAGCTTTTTTTTAAGAAATAATTTCAAATTTACAGAAAACATGGAAAATGAGCAATGGTGCCAAGAATATATGAGTACTCAGGCGCACCTTCTCTTAATATTTCCCTCCATGTCCTCTATCACTTGCTGCTTATCTCTCTTCATAACAATTTTTAGAAAGTTGGGATATTAAAAGCACGGGGCATCCCAGACCTCAAGGGTCTTCTGGCTTTAGGAACTGGGTTATCATGTTAGAAACAACAATCCTAAGTCATTATAAAGGACGCTGTCACGAACGGATCTCCACACAAGGCATGCGTGCTGAGGCCGAAGGGTGCTCGGAAGCTGTCAGGGAGGCGAGCGTAGGCCAGGCATGGGTGTTTAAGGGCTCCTGGCTGCAAACGACGGGAGCAGCAGAGCCGGACAGTTAGGAGAGGCGCAGAATCACAGTGCCGAGGAGCTTCAATTCTAGTGAAGGCGACAGGAAGCCGTTTTGACCAAACGGACAGATTCTGCATGCTTCACACTCCCTTGGCTGGCTGTGAGTAGGGCAGATGTCGGGGATGTCAGAGGGCAAACTAGAAACTCGGAAAGTAGTCAAAGTGTTAGTTGCGAGCGTGTCCAACTCTTTCGTGACCCCGTGGACTGTAGCCCGCCAGGCTCCTCTGTCCATGGGCTTCTCCAGGCAGGAATACTGGAGAGGGTAATCATCCCCTCCTCCAGAGGCCTTCCCGACCCAGGGATTGAAACCGGGTCTCTTGCCCTGCAGGCAGATTCCTTACCATCCGAGCCCCCAGGGAAGCATCCAGTAAAAATCTGCCCAAATAGCGCAGACCAGTGGAGCCCACTCTTGGCACCAGGGACCGGTTTCATGGGAGACAATTCTCCACGGGCTAGGGGTGGCGGCAGGATGGTTCCAGGACGAGTAAGCGCGTTACATTTGCTCTGCCCATTGTTTCCAACCTGACGCTGCCATGGATCCTCAGACCCTCAGCCCAGAGGCTGGAGATCGTGGTCTCCAGGATGCGGGACAGTCTGGGCCTGGACGAGGGCAGTGGCCATGAAGGCAAAGAGGGGACCATGAAACACAAGAGACATTTAAGAGGTGGAATTCAAAGAGAAAAACTACTGCAGTCCTTGACAAGCAGCGCTGGCAGCGACACATTCTTGTGGATTCAGTGCCTGCTGGGCGACCTTCTCCACGGAGAGAGCAGCAATGCTACCTGCCGTTCAAGGCTGCTTTGATTTGAGAAATTGAACACTAGAGCTTTTAATGCAAACGCTAAGTAGCTGTGTGTCACCAGCCGAGGGGATTAGCCCCGAGAAGCGAGGTTTCGGCAGCCAGGAGACCGTTAATTCCTGGTCGTGGTGCTTACAGGTCAGGTGGGCTGCCCCGGCAGGTGCTGAAAGCTGGAAGCAACGGGGTACCTTGATTAAGAAATTGAGCTTGCTGTCAGCCGGGCCTGGGTCTGAATCCCAGATTTCCTGTTGGCTTCAGTTCTTGCTTCTGAACTAAATTTCACTGTCTATGAAATAGAGGTTGGCCTCCCAGGGGACTCAGTGGTAAAGAATCTGCCTGCCAATGCAGGAGCCGAGGGTTTGACCCCTGGGTCGGGAAGGTCCCCTGAAGAAGAAAATGGCAACCCACTCCAGGATTCTTGCCTGGAGAATCCCATGGAGCCTGGCAGGCTACAGTCCATGGGGTCGCAGAGAGTCGGACACGACTGAGTGCGCACAGGCATCTAAAACAGAGATTAGAGCACCTGCGACCTAAGGGAATTTGGATCAAATGAGATACTTAAATTCACACATAAGTGATGGAGCTAAGATTCCACCATAGAGTTAGCTGATACAAGTCAACACCCTCTCTTTTCCCTTCTTTCCCTTTTATATTTAATATACGCATTATTTTCATTACTTTTTAAACAGCTACACTTCCAGTTTCTATTTCCCTGTTAACCCAAGAGCTGTTTATCTCAGAGAGAACTTTTTAAAAATCCATGAAGAAAGGCTTTCTGGGCTTTGGTTTTGTTACTGACTTTCTAGTTTCATTCTACAATCATTAGGGGATGTTGTCTGCATTATTTCTGCTCTATGGAATTTACAGAATTTTTGGTGACTTAATCTGTGGTTAATTTGGGGAATGTTCTATGTGGCTTTGAAAAGAAAACTGTACTCTTTATTATCAGGGTACAAAGACTGTGATGTACCCAGACCTTCCTTAATTCTGCACGTGGGGGCTTTTGTACGTCTGTTTATCTTCTGCCCAACTGCCCTGTCTTGGGTTGAGAGCAGTATGTTGAACTTAATATTAGTGTTTTCTGTTTCTTCTTGCATTTTATGCAGATTTTGCTGTAGAGGTTGCTGCTGTATTACTTGATGTGCGTTCATAACTGCTGAAAAATCTGTTCCTTGTGAACTCTGACCTTAAGCATAAATCAGTCCTTCTGTGTCCTGTTTTGCGCTTTTGCAGTCTGCACTTTACCGTGTCATATACCAAGAGAGACTGATGATCTTTTTGTTTTCATTGTTAGTTTTCATTTGCCGTGTATAATCTGCCCAGCCCTATACCATATTTCTTTAAAAAATTTTTTTTGACTGTGCCACACAGCATGTGTGATCTTAGTTCCCAGACCAGGGATTGAACCTGCATTTCATGCATTGGAAGCTCAAAGCCTTAACCACTGAATCACCAAGAAAGTCTTGCAAAGTCCGTATTTTTGAATGGTATAATATACTCTGCCTAGCATGTGACTGGAGTTTCACAAAGTATTTATTGCTTTCTTCTTTTCTTCTCTTATTTAACCAGGGTCACCTAGTTTTTTTTTTTTTTAGTTTTACCGAGGTATAATTGAAAAAATTATAAGACATGTAAAGTTTACATCATGGTGACATGATATATGGATTTACTGTGAAAGGTTAATTTACTGTCAGCAGTTTTGGATCTCTTTGGACCAAAATCCCCTCCTGGACCCTCTGGCTTAGCTGGATTCTCGTCTGCAGTCACGCCCTGCTGGTTCTCACACTCCAGAGGACAGACGTTCCCTCACCTTGTAGGAGGCCCTACATATACTTACCAGAGATCAAGTTGAAGAGCACCAACATAAAAGTTTAAAAAATGGGAACTATATTCAATATCTTGGGATAAGCTAGAATGGAAACGAATACTAAAGAGAATGTATATATGTATAATATAACTGAATAACTTTACTATATAGTAGAAATTAACACAACATTGTAAATAAACTATCAGTTCAGTTCAGTTCAGTTGCTCAGTCGTGTCCGACTCTGTGTGACCCCATAGACGGCAGCCCACCAGGCTCCCCTGTCCCTGGGGTTCTCCAGGCAAGAACACTGGAGTGGGTTGCCATTTCCTTCTCCAATGCATCAAAGTGAAAAGTGAAAGTGAAGTCGATCAATCGTGTCCGAATCTTCGTGACGCCATGGACAGCAGCCCACCAGGCTCCTCCGCCCATGTGATCCTACAGGCAAGAGTACTGGAGTGGGGTGCCATTGCCTTAATAAACTTTTTGAACTAAAGCCTGATGTCTCTCCAAAGATTCTTTAAAAGGTAATTAAATGCTTGGGAGAAATGTGATAGCATGTAAGTCCACAGTTGAAAGGAACCCTAGACATTGTCTCAAACCCTCTCCCCAGTGCATTAACCACTTCTACGATAGCCCAAGTTTTCTAGTCTCTGTATTTTTCTGGTAATGGTAAGCTAACACTGTCACCCATTCTATGGGAACAAAATGAAAGCCCAGTTGTATCACATACTAGTTATGAAGACAGGGACTTATATGAGCCCTAAGCCTCAGTTATCTTTATCTGTGGAATGGGGATGATGACTGAGATGCAGAGGTCTAAGCATGGTTACAAATTCAAGGACTAGGTGGAAACTGAACACCCCGGCAGGTCAGGTGATGCACTGAATCCCTTAAGTGTAAGGCATTAGGACTGATGAGAAGAGCTCCTTCTCTTTTGGAAGGAGAAGTCTTTTCTGGGCTGCTACAGATTAGAGCCCTGCCTGCAGCAATGTAGGCCTAAGGATACCATTAGATCTTCTAATTTTACTAGAAAAGCAGAAATCTGGCTTTTTAACGTGAAATTTCCCAACTAGTCAATGTGGCAACTAATTCACAGATCTCTCTGCAACCCTAGATAGGCCATTAAAAACAACGCAAAACTGTGTGCTGGGCACACCCGAAGGCGGGCGCTTTGCAGTGTCCGGGCTAAAGTGATTAGCATGCTGCCCGGCACAAGACCGGCAGCGGGTAAGTTATGAATTCATCAGACCTGAAATCTCAGACCTCAGACTCCTGGGAGAAGGGACTTGTTCTGACTGGGTGGGTAAAAAAGTCAGGGAGGAGGAAAGTCAGTGCGAAGGACGCCCGCTGCGGCCCGGGAGGCAGCAGGAAGGGAGCAGGCGTGCAGACCGGGCAGGCGGGGCCCCCTCGGAACGGCCCTCCCCGCCTCCTCTCTTCTGCGGGGACCGGGCTGTCTCATACAAAGGCCCATCTCTGACCCCTGACCGAGGAGACGGCAGCTGGCTGGGGTCAGAAGGGCCGGCAGCTTCCTCAGCCTAAGTTCACAGGGAAGAGAACCAGAAAGCACCGAGCTGGGAGCCAAGGAGGCAACTTTCTCCTTGTTTCTATTTCCTTTGGGTTTTCCCCACCAGCAGCCCTGAACCTAGCCAAGTACTTCCTCCTCGGGAGGGTCACAGCTGTCCCACATATGTTATAAATAAGGGCCAGGAGAGCTGTCTATTTTTAGCATCTAAATGTGGATGCAAAGGTCACCAAGATTCCCCCTTCGCTGGCTCCATTTCCCTCTTTCCTTTCTACACGTCTTTTCTTTTCATTCCAGATGTACATTTTCTGTGCAGAGGAGACGAAGACTTTGGGGGGGAAGAGAGACCCCAAATATTCGCTCATCTTGCCAGGACTCCTTCTGATTGCCATGGATTGGTTTATGTATCTAGCCTGTGACAAAGAAGTCACGTACAGACGTTGGGAAACGGCATCCTAGACTTGGATCCAAACCACTCTGTTTCCTCTCTTGAGAATAAAGAGAGGTTCAGAGCAGAAAACAGCACTGAAGATCCTCTCCCTGAACGTTCCGAGGGCACAGATGAGGGCCCCAGGGAGGCGACATGCTTATTACTGTGCATGCGTGCTCACTCCCTTCAGTCGTGTCTGACTCTCTGCGACCTCGTGGCCTGTAGCCCACCAAACTACATGTCCATGGAGTTCTCCAGGCAAGAATACTGGAGTGGGTTGCCATTCCCTCCTTCAGGGGATCTTCCTCATCCAGGGACTGAACAGTCCTGCAGCTCCTGCATGGTAGGCGGACTCTTTACCACTGAGCCACTAGGGAAGCCCACGCTTATTACCACCCGACATCAATAATACACAGTATTACAGCCTATATTCATGGAAGGCTCCTCTGGGCTAAGTACTTCACGTGGATTTCCTCATTTACTCTTCATAACTCAGGGAAGTATGGATTTCAATTATTTCCATTTTACAGAAGCCAAAACTGAGGCTCAGAGCTTGAGAAACTGGCCCAGCGTCCGGCAGAGGCAGACCCAGCGAAGAGACAAAAGATCCTGACGCCATCGATTCAACAATTTCCGGAACGAGAGCTTAACACACAGATTCCTCGAGAGGATAAAGGAAGAAGGAAAAAGGAGGAGGGAGGAAGAGAGGAGGCGGGCGCACGTGACACACACTGCTCGCGGTCCTCGGGCCAGCTGGAGGGGCCTGCCCACTCGTACCTGCTCTCGGGGTCGGCCAGTGCCAGGCTGCGGGTGACGAAGCACATCCTGAGCGGGATGCTCCTCCGGTCTCGGTGGAAAGACGGCGGCTGCGACGCCAGCGGGTCCGGGGCGCCGGCCCCGAGCCGCGGGGACTCGGGCGGCGGGGTCTCCCAGCCGATCTCGGACACGGGCGAGCCCTTGGTCACGTAGGGGGTGGCCTCGCGCATGTACTTCACTGCAAGCAGAGAGGGGACAGTGAGCCTCGGTCAGCGCTGAGGGGCCCGGCGGGCTGCGGCTTTCGGAGAGCGCACTAGCCCAGCTCCGCACAGGACCCTAACCCCGATAATAGTTGTCTGTCCCATAAATTAGGTGCCAACGTGGTTTTTACAATCTGCCATTAAGATGACCTGAACTTGAGAATGACTCTCAGGTTTTTTCGATTATGACAACGTCTATCTTTTCTGATTATAAGGTGCATTCTGGGAAAGAGGCTGGAAAACTAATGAACAGAGACTGAGAAAGCATATCTTAGTTAAAAGAAACACAATTATTCAGTATAGATGTAGGGTATCTGGTACCCACCTTGACCATCCAACTACCATTATTCTGTTGGGAAGCAAGGACAATCTTTTCAAAAAACAGTGCTGAGAACATGTATGTAAAGAAATACACAGAAAAACACTTACTCCGTAATGGTAGAAATCTATGATGGCAAAAATATTACTTGTAAGAGCTGAAAAATAGAACAGAAGAACTGTACAAAAAAGATCTTCATGACCCAGATAATCACGATGGTGTGATCACTCATCTAGAGCCAGACATCCTGGAATGTGAAGTCAACTGGGCCTTAGAAAGCATCACTAGGAACAAAGCTAGTGGAGGCGACGGCATTACAGCTGAGCTATTTCAAATCCTGAAAGATAATGCTGTGAAAGTGCTGCACTCAATATGCCAGCAAATTTGGAAAACTCAGCAGTGGCCACAACACTGGAAAAGGTCAGTTTTCATTCCAATCCCAAAGAAAGGCAATGCCAAAGAATGCTCAAACTACCGCACGATTGCACTCATCTCACATGCTAGTAAAGTAATGCTCAAAATTCTCCAAGCCAGGCTTCAGCAGTACATGAACCATGAACTTCCTGATGTTCAAGCTGGTTTTAGAAAAGGCAGAGGAACCAGAAATCAAATTGCCAACATCTGCTGGATCATGGAAAAAGCAAGAGAGTTCCAGAAAAACATCTATTTCTGCTTTATTGACTATGCTAAAGCCTTTGACTGTGTGGATCACAATAAAC
>NW_011494805.1:219524-243525 GCF_000754665.1 Bison bison bison | reverse complement strand
TGGACATGGAACAGCAGACTGGTTCCAAATAGGAAAAGGAGTACGTCAAGGCTGTATATTGTCACCCTGCTTATTTAACTTACATGCAGAGTACATCATGAGAAACGCTGGGCTGGAAGAAACACAAGCTGGAATCAAGATTGCCGGGAGGTGTATCAATCACCTCAGATATGCAGATGACACCACCCTTATGGCAGAAAGTGAAGAGGAACTAAAAAGCCTCTTGATGAAAGTGAAAGTGGAGAGTGAAATAGTTGGCTTAAAGCTCAACATTCAGAAAACTAAGATCATGGTATCCGGTCCCATCACTTCATGGGAAATAGATGGGGAAACAGTGTCAGACTTTGTTTTTTGGGCTCCAAAATCACTGCAGATGGTGACTGCAGCCATGAAATTAAAAGACGCTTACTCCTTGGAAGGAAAGTTATGACCAACCTAGACAGCATATTGAAAAGCAGAGACATTACTTTGCCAACAGAGGTCTGTCTAGTCAAAGCTATGGTTTTTCCTGTGGTCATGTATGGATGTGAGGGTTGGACTGTGAAGAAGGATGAGCGCCGAAGAATTGATGCTTTTGAACTGTGGTGTTAGAGAAGACTGTTGAGAGTCCCTTGGACTGCAAGGAGATCCAACCAGTCCATTCTGAAGGAGATCAGCCCTGGGATGCTGAAGCTGAAACTCCAGTACTTTGGCCACCTCATGCGAAGAGTTGACTCATTGGAAAAGACTCTGATGCTGGGAGGGATTGGCGGCAGGAGCAGAAGGGGATGACAGAGGATGAGATGGCTGGATGGCATCACTGACTCAATGGACGTGAGTCTGAGCGAACTCCGGGAGTTGGTGATGGACAGGGAGGCCTGGCGTGCTGCGACTCATGGGGTCGCAAAGAGTCGGACACGACTGAATTGAACTGAACTGAAAGGTTCAATAAAAGAGAACAGGTTAAAGAAATTTGAAGACACCTTTACGTTCATTTAAAAATGGATAGATACCGATGTCTTGATGTAGAAAAGCCTGTAAGATCTACTATCCATTTTAAAAAAAGCAATAGAGAACAGTGTATTTACTGTAATCATTTGTGTGTACAATCATAGATATATATGTCTGTGTAGCTACTACAATTTATGGATAGAAATCCAAGAAAATGTTAATGGTAGTTAGCTCTGGGAGTAGATATGAAACTCAAGATGATGGAGAAATAGACCTTTATTATTCATTTATTACTCTTTTATATAATTTCTCATGTTTAGCCATTGTGTTATATATTGTGTTTTAAAATTTAAAGAAACAAAATCATTTAAGAGCTGAGTGGAGCAGACTGAAATTCTGCTCTCTGATAAATTTACTTGATCTTAAGGTGTTACTTGGGGCTTCCCTGGTGGCTCAGATGATAAAGAATCTGCCTGCAATGCAGGAGACCTGGGTTCCATCCCTGGACCAGGAAGATCCCCTGAAGAAGGAAATGGCAACCCACTCCAGTTTTCTTGCCTGGAAAATTTCATGGACCGAGGAGCCTGGCGGGCTACAATCCAAAGGGTCGCAAAGAGTCAGACACGACTGAGGACTAAGCACACATTAAGGTGTTATTTGCTGATTCTGAATTTAAACACTTGGTCCTTAGAGAGCATTCGCGTTGACAAGGCACCTGGGTTCTTGAAATGCAGAATGTGAGCTTCCATGTCCTTTTCCTGCCATTCACATAGCCTGGTTCTCTGCTGCTTGGGGCTGTGGGAGGGGTCTGGCTAAGTCCCTTAACGGCATCTGCTATTACAAATGGCAATGGATTAAAATGGGTGGCAAACCCAAGGGGCAGTTCCTCCAGATCTTGGGCGACTCAGTTGCACAAACCAGTGGCTTCCCCGTAGGAGACACGGGGTCAGGTTCCTGGAGACTCAGGAACCAACAGGACGTGGTTTCCATGCTTAAGAGCAACCAAGTCACAGGCCACTATAGTTGATGCTGTCATGTGCCAGCAGACCCTTTTCTGCAGGACCTGTATCCTAGCTGCTGTGTGTTGCTGAGAACCACTCTGAGATGCTCTCCTGCTCTGGAACACTGTTCTTGGACATCAGAAGTCATCAAGCCCAAGAGACTACCGGCCCTCTGCTCCATCCTCCAGACAGAGGATCTGCTTCTCCGGAACCCCACTTAACACTGCGGCAT
Source organism: Bison bison bison (assembly GCF_000754665.1). Taxonomy (NCBI): domain Eukaryota; kingdom Metazoa; phylum Chordata; class Mammalia; order Artiodactyla; family Bovidae; genus Bison; species Bison bison. The sequence continues at coordinate 241,362 of NW_011494805.1, read as the reverse complement.
AAAACAAGCATATAAGCGATGGCATAAAGCAGAATGAGCTGCAACAAGAAGAAAGGACCCTGGAAGAACTCATCAGAAAAGTGCATCTAGGAGTTTGAGTAACAGGTTAGTTCACAACAATTTAATAAGCAGACCAAACATACCCAGATGCATGCAGTAAGGGCATATACTGGGAGATCCAGTCGTAGATATTAAAACCAGCCATTATTCATTTAAGACAGAGGAGATGTCATTTGGCACCAATACATATTTGAAAAGATTTTTCACTGAATATAAATGCAATTGGGAGAAAACAGCTCCCTGGTTGCTGCAAACTTGTTAGCACAGGTTGCAGACAGAATTAGAAAGATTATTCATGAACAGTGTATTTTAAGGAATACCATTTAAAAAGGAGCACAGACATACCTATGAACAAAGGCAGAAAATTCAGTGGGACAGGTTTAAGCTGTCTAAAAACTGGAATAAATAGACCTCTTCTGATGTTACTGAATTTTTTTTATCTCCGAGTATGTTTTTGTAGAAGCTATAACTCTGCTTAGGTTTGTTTATTGTTGACTTATACTTATTGATAGTGGGAAACTCAAGTATCACACCCAAGGTCGTTTGACAATTCTCCATTGATTGCATTATTATCCTTCTGGCTGTAGGAGGGGGTGAGTGTTGCAGAAGCGACAACCCAGGGATGCTCATTGGAGTAGGTGGCATTTGAACTTGACTTTAAAGGGTAGCTAAGTAGAGATAAGAATAAAAGTCGTTTTATATAATGTGTACGCACGCATGCTCAGAGACTTCAGTTGTATCCAACTCTGTGCGACCCCATGGACTGTAGCCTGCCAGGCTTCTCCGTCCATGGGATTCTCCAGACAAGAATACTGGAGTGGGGTGCCATATCCTCCTCCAGGGGGTCTTCACAACCCAGGGACTGAACCTGAGTCTCCTGAGTCACTGAGCCACCAGGGAAACCCTTCTACATAATGTACTCTGATTTACAGTTTTTATCACAATACTATAGGAAAGGAAAATCAGACCTCAGTCTGGAGGGGGATAAAGAAGGAGCATCCACTATACACTTAGTGCCAAGTCTGGAATCAGAGGCCCTCCATACTTCCTGCATGTAAGCTTTAAAATGACCATTTAAAGCCTCACTTTATATACAAAAAACCAGGTCTGGAGAAGAAATGGAGAAGGGATCTTTCATTTATCAAGTGTCCATATGCATGCGTGCACGCTCAGTCATGTCCAACTCTTTGTGACCCCGTGGACTGTAGCCCACCAGGCTCCCCTGTCCATGGGATTCTCCAGGTGAGAACAATGGAGCAGGTTGCCATGCTTTTCTCCAGGGCACTTTCCCGACCCAGGGATCGAACCCAGGTCTCTTAGCATTGTAGGGAGATTCTTTACCATCTGAGCCACCAAGTATCTCTGTGTCCAGAAACAGTAAAAGAATACATTTTAAAAGAAGAATTTACTACGTTGCTAACACTTTCAGACCCTGCTGGAAAGAAACATACGGCTATTCTAATTCCGGGGGCCACTAGGAGCTTTACACAAGTTATTCCTTGCAAGACAAATGTGTTATTTTACACATTAGCACACCAATGCTCAGAAATTTAACTTAAGGGGTTAATGACTGGTGAAGCTGTGGTTTGATTTCCCAGAGATCATATTCTTTCATGAAATCTGGCTAGCCCACCAAGATGAAGTATTCCAAATGAGGGTCTACCAAGGGTAGTTATTCTTTATTCGGTAGGCAGTAGCTACAGCCCTGGTGATCTAGGGGCAAGAGAATGGCAGAGCTGAGGGTCAGACTCAGAGAGAACGCCAGAGAAGAGGGGCTTCTGGGTGGCGCTGGTGGTAAAGAGCCCATCTGCCAACGCAGGAGACCTAAGAGACACAGGTTCGATCCCTGGGTCAGGAAGATCCCCTGGAGGAGGGCACGGCAACCCACTGCAGTATTCTTGCCCAGAGAATCCCATGGGCAGAAGAGCCTGGCAGGCTACAGTCCATAGGGTTGCAGAGTCGGACACGACTGAAGCGACTCAGCAAGCAAGGATGCACCAGGAGAGAGAGACTGCTTATAGCAGACGGAGAAGATGCTAGATGCTGGCCTACCAGTGACATGACCATCTGGGCTGACTTCCAGAGACACCGTGAACACTCAGAACATGCATGTAAGGTGCGAGTCATTACAGAAGTGTGTGCGTTTGTCCATCATGAGTAGAGGCTGGGGAAGTATAGCAAATCTTAGCCTAGAAGCAAAGATTTGTCAAGCAGTGTGGTCTAATTCAAGGAGGGTAAAGGGTTACCTAAGACTAGATTTTTTAAAAAATTATTTATTTTTAATGAAAAGGATAATTGCTTCATAGTATTGCATTGGTTTCTATCAAACATCAGCATGAATCAGCCATGGGTTTACCCGTGTCCCCTGCCACTTGAACCTCCCTCCCACCCCTTGAGGTTGTTACCGAGCCCATGTGAGTTCCCGAGTCATACAGCAAATTTCCGTTGGCGGTCTATTTTACCTGTGGTGATGTAAGTTTCCACATTACTCTCTCCACACGTCCCGCCCTCTCCTTCCTCCCCCAAGCCGTGTCCGAGAGTCTGTTCCCAATGTCCGTGTCTCCACTGCTGCACAAAGGTTCATCAGTACTATCTTTCCAGGTTCCACAATATACATTAGTATAGATATTTGTTTTTCTCTTTCTGACTTACTTCCTTCAGTATAATAGGCTCTAGGTCCATCCACCTCATCAGGACTGACTCAGATGCATTCCTTTTTTATAGCTGAGTAATATTCCATTGTGTATATGTACCACAGTTTTCTTATCCATTCGTCTGTCAGTGGACATCTGGGTTGCTTCCGTGTCCTAGCTATTGTAAACAGAGCTGCAGTGAACATTGGAGTACATGTACTAAGACTAGATTTGATAGTAGTAAGTGTATTAGATAATGCAGAGATTTGCTTTTCTTTTACCAAAAGTCTACGGTGAAACAAAAGCGTTGCCAGGGGAACTCTCAGCTCCCTGAAGTTTTCAGGTCCTCAGGCTTCCTGCTGTACATCATCAACCTGCCATCTAATGACCCAACAGCGCTGCTTGGGTTCCAGCCATCAGGACCAAATTCCCTTTAGTAGGAAGAAGGAAAAAGTAAAAGACACACTACCCTTCTTCCTTCAGGGTCAGTTTTAAGCAGCTGACACATTATCTGCTTACAACCCAACAGCCAGAATTTAGTCACATGGTCACTTCTAGATAGAAATTTACTCTTAACTCTGCACAGTTCTATGCCAACCCAGCTAAAAGTTAGTGAGAAGGGAGGCTACTACTGTGGAACAAAACAAGGGGACAATACTTAGCTTTTGCCACAGGGAGACAGCCCTGATCACGCCAGCTTAACACAACTAGACTTTACAAGACATGTGCCAAGTCGCTTCAGTCGTGTCTGACTCCCTGCGACCCCGTGGACTGCAGCCCGCCAGGCTCCTCTGTCCGTGGGATTCTCCAGGCAAGAACACTGGAGTGCCGTTTCCTCCTCCAGGGGATCTTCCTGAGCCAGGCATTGAACCTGCATCTCTTGGGTCTCCTGCACGGGCAGGCCGGCTCTGTACCACTAGTGCCCCCTGGGAAGCTGTAAGTCATGTCTCTTTATAAGGCATAAACACAGTAAATGTACTGGAGCAATCAGTGAAAGAAAGAACGACCAGGTTCCTTGAACCCTGCTAAGTGTCTGCTGTGTGCTCACTTGAACCTCACAGCAATCCTGGCATACAGACATTGCAAGCATCCCCATTTAACCAAGGACTCTGCAGTAGAGAGACAGAGTAAATCATACGCCCAAGTTAGAAGGCAGGGAGGTGGCAGATACATGAGTCAAATCCAGGCAGCCTGGCTCCAGAGTCCTTCCTTTTAACCACGAAGTCATACTGTTTCTCACACTTTAAAAAAATTTAATTGGGTGAGTGTGAGAGAGAGAGTGTGTGCGTGTGTGTGTATGTCTGTGTATTTAAGCCAACATTTTTCTATACTGGGAGAAAACATCCAATTAAGAGGCTGTTGCTGGTAACGTAAGAGAGCTTGCTTTTGTAAGCCTGAACTATTAAACTATAGCATTTCAGTAAGTGCCTTTAAGACACTGAATTGTGTATTTATAATAGAGGGTTTAACCTGGCAGAACTGCGCAGCTAGTATCTGCATAATTATACCTCCCTGTGCTCACAGACAGTAATTTCGGGCAGAGAACTGATGAAACTGATCAAGAAGCAGACAGGCTCGGGCTCCGGCACCTCCTAATCAGGACTAATTAATAAACCATGCCTTCCTGGGCATCATGAAGTAAAAAACGTGGTTAAGCAATTAAAATTTCAGTCTTCTCTCGCAAAAGAGCGAGAGAAGAGAAGTAAGAAGTGGTCCCCAAACCAATAATGCACCAAGTCGCTTTCAGTATGTTTCCAGTTTTTCATCTGCAAGGTGGACAGATGTGAAGATTTCAAAAAAACAGTCGGTAAAGCCCTTGTTTGCAAAGGCCCCGAGTTGCCACAATTAAATCTTTGTTGAGGAGGCCAGCTGACATTTGAAAGGAAAAACAGACATAGGCTACTAACGAGGAAATGCTTCAGGCAGATCCAATCAACTCCCCTACCAGGCTGGTTTCTGAAGAATCAGCAAGTCCCTCTGTTAGGAGCAAGTTTTCCTCTTAAAAATAACAACAAAACAACACAAAAGGGATTTCCAGATTATAGGAAGGAAAAGAAATATTTCATGACTCTAAGGGATGGGAACATGAAATGTACATTTTCCAATGTGATTAAGGGGGAAAGGGATCAGCTGGAGGCAAGAAACCTCAGTTTTCAGACCTTCAGTGCAACTTGCAAATGGGGGACAAGCTGGTGACAGTGGGGTTTGCTGACAAAAACGCAACACACGCGAGGCTTCTCTTAAAGCCATTTCCTGGGTCATCTTAGGGAAGATGCAGCGGGAGCTCATCAATATTTCCAAAAGGACCAAAAAATGATGAAAGGAGTAAATCAGACTTCTCAGGAACTACAGCTAACCTCTCAGGAAGCCAAGTGGTGAGCTGGAAAGAGAACTGGTCCTGGGAGTCGGGACCTGGTTGCAGTTCTGAGCCTGTGCTCACCAGCTCTCCAGCCCTGGGCAAGTCATTTCACCTCCCGGGTCTCCTTCTCCTCACCTGCGAGGACCGGGAAATACAGTTCCTGTCCTTCAAATACCCCATGATTCCTTGGGAAATTGCCTCTTCTGACATTCTTGTTTGGTTTTTAAAAGAATATTTCTTATCCTGCTCTTTGAGTCATCACTGACAAACAGCCCCGTGAAAATGTGCGCCAAATCCTTTGGCCTTAGGCAGATGCGCCTTCTGACTTTTTACAAAATCCTATGGGCAGCTGAGGGGCTTCCCCAATGGCTCAGCGGATAAAGAATCCGCCTGCCAATGCAGGAGACGTAGGAGATGAGAGTTTGACCCTTGGGTTGGGAAGATCCCCTGGAGGAGGAAATGGCAACCCACTCCAGTATTCATGCGTGGAATAATCCCATGGACAGAGGGGCCTGGCGGGCTACAGTCCAGGGGGTTGCAAAGAGTCGGACACGACTGAGCGACTAGGCACGCACGCATGCAAACAGGGGAACCGGGGTGCTAAAGGTTCAAGACACAGAGAAAACTTAGGTTAAATGAGAGACATTAGAACACAGTGGTGAAGACAAAAAGCCTGGAGTCTGAGGAATCCAATTCCTGTCTTTTCTATCCACTACTTAGCAGCAGCAGCAGCAGCAGCAACAGCAGCTCTTGAGCAAATGACAGTTTCCTCATGTGTTATTTTTCACCTATTTCATAGGATTGTCGTGAGGACTAAATGAGTTAGTATAAGTAAAGACTGCTACGGAGCTTGGCATAGGAAACACCACAATGGTCAGTCACCACCTTTAGAAATCAACCGAGGGACTTCCCTGGCGTCCGGGGGCTAAGACTCCGTGCTCCCAACGCAGGGGGCCTGGGTTCCAGCCCTGGTCAGAGAATGAGATCCCACATGGCGCAAAGACCCAGAGCTGCCAAGTATATAAATAAAAAAATTGAAAAAGAAGGTAACCAAAAAAGTGAAGATTTACGGCGACTACATAACCGAGATTGTACCAAACTCACTATGTGTATCTCTGCAGGGTGGAGTCACAATCAGTGAACACAAATTATGAGATTATCTTTGGGTTCAACGTGAGAAAACGCTGTGAAGTAGCGAGTTCCCTATCGTGAGTGACATTTGAGCGGAAACTGGATGAGCTATCTCCCACGTGGCAGCAAAGATTCTTTTACTCTGTGGAGGAACAGCTGCTTCTAAAATCCCTTCAAACCGTCAGGTTCTGTGTTCCTTCTGGAATGCAGTTCATGAAGACGCAGAATCTAATGACCCCGATACAGTGAGGGCGGGTCACGGTTGTACGCCACGCAAAATCATGCTGCCCACTTCCTTATGACTATATGCTTGTTAGCTACATAGTAGCTACATATTGGGGGACATGAGCTCTCTAACTCTTAGAAGCCTCCTTTATAAAATGAGGAACACGTGCCTTCTTCAGAGAGGCAATGAAATGCACCAGTTTAATAAGGGCTTCAGAGTCAGAGGAAAGGAAAGTTAGATGCAGTCGTGTCCGACTGTTTGCAATCCCATGGGCTGGAGCCCAGCGGGTCCTCTGTCGATGGGATTCTCCAGGCAAGAATACTGGAATGGGTTGCCAGTCCCTCCTCAATCTTCCAGACCCAGGGATTGAACCTGGGTCTCTTGCAATGCAGGCAGATTCTTTACCAACTGAGCTACTAGGGAAGCCCCAGAGTCAGAGGATCTCAGTTCAAATCTTAAATCTAACTTTTCTTTTCTTTCTATTTTACAAGCTGGGCTTCTTCGAACAGGTATGTAACCTCTCTGAACGTCACCTCCTCACCTGATTATAACAAGACCTATCTCATAGAATTGTCATGAGGATTAAATAATTTTTTAAAATGTATCCAAAGCCATTGGAACAGTGTCTGGCACATACTTGGTACTCACATATAACTCTTACTGCTATGTTGTTGCTATTATTGTTACGAAATTTAAATGAGGACATGTATTGCAAGAACACCTATCTACTTTTTAGCTCTGCTGCTGCTGCTGCTAAGTCACTTCAGTCGGGTCCGACTCTGTGCAACCCCATAGACAGCAGCCCACCAGGCTCCCCTGTCCCTGGGATTCTCCAGGCAAGAACACTGGAGTGGGTTGCCATTTCCTTCTCCAATGCATCAAAGTGAAAAGTGAAAGTGAAGTTGCTCAGTCGAGTCCAACTCCAGCAACCCATGGACTACAGCCCACCAGGCTTCTCCATCCATGGGATTTTCCAGGCAAGAGTACTGGAGTGGGGTGCCATTGCCTTCTCCGACTTTTTAACTCTAGGAACCATCAAAATCATCAGTACTTAGTACATAAAGTATCATTTCATTCATTCATTTACTGTACATCAATTAAATCAGGGGATTGCTACAACATAATTCAATACATACTCACAATTGGACTAAAGTGCATTCATTAGCTATTAATAAATACTTGAGAGAATATGGACTAATGATGTCTACAGACTCGATCCTCCAACAGTTCGCTAGTTGGCTCCTCACCATCACCAATAATCATAGTTTTTCTTCCTTGGGAAAGTATGGTAACTGTTTTAGCAGCTCTACCCTAACATCTGAAGACAGGAAGTGAGTAATGGGCAGCAAGGACGTGTGAACGCTCAAGCCCTAATATTGTTTTCAGTCTTTTCCAGACAGAAGACCATGTGTGAACAGGACTTTGCGTCAACAGGCAGGAAGGGCTGTGCTCACTTCCTCCTGACAGGTATCTCTGGAAAACAAACTCCTATTATTCCAGGTGTAGCTTGGTAACAACATCCTGCAAGTCAGACTTGGGGCTCAGTAACCTTGCAGTTACTTTTCAGTGGCAGAAGCCCAGAGTCATCAAGATTTTCCAAAGGAAACAGGTTAAGTAAACAAAATATCATGACCAAGGGCAGACTCAGGCCAGGTCTGAATTTCTTTTTCACCCTCGCCTGGATATGCAGCAGACCTAAAGCAACTACAGAAGCATCTGGAGCAAAGGAGATGAGTGTGGGGCATCAGTGTCCATCAGGCTGGACAACGTCACAAAATCCTGCCATTTTCAAAGTGCTCACCGTTTACAACACTCTGCATAATCTCACTACACGTCTCGTCAACTCCGCCGAACGACGCATGAACTCTAAGTCCTGTAAGAAGCTGGCTGTGCATTTATTTGCCTGGGATGTCCACAGCCCAGGGGGTAAGAGCTTAACTTTCTCCACCAAACTCCACCCACTCCCAAGCACACAGGTATATGCCTGCCTGCTCAGCTGTGTCTGATCTTAGTGACGTTATGGACTATAGCCCACCAGGCTCCTCTATCCACAGGATTCTCCAGGCAAGAATACCAGAGTGGGTTGCCATTTCCTTCTCCAGGGGATCTTCCCAACCCAGGGATCGAACCCACGTCTCCTGTGTCTCCTGCATTGGGAGGGGACTTCTCCACCAGTGAGCCACCTGGGAAGCCTCCCAAGTATACATGCATTTTATTCAACAGAATTTTATTTTGTTCAACACATTTTATTCAACAGAATTAATGCCTATTGGCCACACTTGATGCACTGGTTTTTTTTCCCTGCAAGCTAAACTTAGCTTGACTCTGCTTACAGGTCTTTTGGGAGAGGAATCGCCAAGAACTACAGGAACTGATCAGCATGCCAGAGGAGAGGCATAAGCAAGCTTCTTGTATCTGATTGCCAGATCCAGGAGGCTCAGCCCTCACAAGCTCTCCTCCAAGCCTCTAGAAGCTCCCCTTGATTCTGAGCAGTCAAGATAGAAGGGCTTGCTTTGTTGCTTCATACGTTTAAAATGGGCTTCCCTTATAGCTCAGTTGGTAAAGAATCCACCTGCAATGCAGGAGACCCTGGTTCAATTCCTAGGTTGGGAAGATCCCCTGGAGAAGGGATAGGCTACCCACTCCAGTATTCTGGCCTGGAGAATTCCATGGACTGTATAGTCTGTGGGGTCACAAAGAGTTGGACACAACTGAGTGACTTTCACTTTTCAGGAAGGAGTGATGATGAGCATCCACAAATAGATACAACTTTTTATAATAAACAGACTCACGGGAAATTTTAGCAACAAAAAGGTGGGCAATTTGGGGTTCAGAAGGCTTAAATATATCACCTCAAGTAAGAAGCAGACCTGGAATCTGTTCTCTCATGTTCTAAATCTAATATCTAATCTAATAAATCTAATAACCTCAGCTTCAGTAATACAAATAGTCCAAGTGACATGGAGGCATTGGCTAGATGACTGTGACTTAATGAGTTACAACTGGTGCTGGAAAAATGTACGGGTATTGGGAGGAACTAAATTAATAAACATATTCTGCATTATTATATCAGAATTCAAAGTATCAAAAGATTCTACATGATAAGGGAGAATCTAAAGGTGGTATCAGTTCAGTTCAGTTCAGTTGCTCAGTCGTGTCCGACTCTTTGCGACCCCATGAATCGCAGCACGCCAGGCCTCCCTGTCCATCACCAACTCCCGGAGTTCACCCAGACTCAGGTCCATCGAGTCAGTGATGCCATCCAGCCATCTCATCCTCTGTCGTCCCCTTCTCCTCCTGCCGCCAAGCCCTCCCAGCATCAGAGTCTCCTCCAATGAGTCAACTCTTTGCATGAGGTGGCCAAAGTACTGGAGTTTCAGCTTCAGCATCACTCCTTCCAATGAATATTCAGGGTTGATTTCCTTTAGATTTGGACTGGTTGGATCTCCTTGAAGTCCAAGGGACTCTCAACAGTCTTCTCCAACACCACAGTCCAAAGCATCAGTTCTTCAGTGCTCAGCTTTCTTCACAGTCCAACTCTCACATCCATACATGACCACAGGAAAAACCATAGCCTTGACTAGACAGACCTCTGTTGGCAAAGTAATGTCTCTGCTTTTGAATATGCTATCTAGGTTGGTCATAACTTTCCTTCCAAGGAGTAAGCATCTTTAAATTTCATGGCTGCAGTCACCATCTGCAGTGATTTTGGAGCCCAAAAAAACAAAGTCTGACACTGTTTCCCCATCTATTTCCCATGAAGTGATGGGACCGGATACCATGATCTTCGTTTTCTGAATGTTGAGCTTCAGGCCAACTTTTTTACTCTCCTCTTTCACTTTCATCAACAGGCTTTTTAGTTCCTCTTCACTTTCTGCCATAAGGGTGGTGTCATCTGCATATCTAAGGTTATTGACATCTCTCCCGGCAATCTTGATTCCAGCTTGTGCTTCTTCCAGCCCAGCGTTTCTCGTGATGTACTCTGCATATAAGTTAAATAAGCAGGGTGACAGTATACAGCCTTGACGTACTCCGTTTCCTATTTGGAACCAGTCTGTTGTTCCATGTCCAGTTCTAACTGTTGCTTCCTGACCTGCATACAGGTTTCTCAAGAGGCAGTTCAGGTGGTCTGGTATTCCCATCTCTTTCAGAATTGTCCACAGTTTATTGTGATCCACACAGTCAAAGGCTTTGGAATAGTCAATAAAGCATAAATAGATGTTTTTCTGGAACTCTCTTGCTTTTTCCATGATCCAGCGGATGTTGGCAATTTGATCTCTGGTTCCTCTGCCTTTTATAAAACTGGCTTGAACATCAGGAAGTTCACGGTTCATGTATTGCTGAAGCCTGGCTTGGAGAATTTTGAGCATTACTTTACTAGCGTGTGAGATGAGTGCAATTGTGCGGTAGTTTGAGCATTCTTTGGCATTGCCTTTCTTTGGGATTGGAATGAAAACTGACCTTTTCCAGTGCTGTGGCCACTGCTGAGTTTTCCAAATTTGCTGGCATATTGAGTGCAGCACTTTCACAGCATCATCTTCCAGGATTTGAAATAGCTCAACTGGAATTCCATTACCTCCACTAGCTTTGTTCGTAGTGATGCTTTCTAAGGCCCAGTTGACTTCACATTCCAGGATGTCTGGCATAGGAAAGACTAAAAAAATAAAGAGCCTCCTGACATGTTTGATTAAATAAAAAGAGGTAACAGAAAGTCAGTATTACAACTAGAAGGGAAAACAACTAGTCACAAAAGAGATTAAAAAGATAAAAAAAATAGAATTTTGGACAGATTTATGATAATGAATTTGAAGTCTTAGATGAAATGCACAAATTTCTGGTGGGGGGAACCTTACTAAAATTCACCCAAGTACAAATAGGAAGCATGGCTATTCCTATAACTCCTAAGGGAATGGAAGCTCTGGTCAATATTCTTCCCACAAAGAAAACAGAGCTTATTAGTGGAGTCTATCAACTTTTCAAAGAATAGACCATACAAATTATTTCAGAAAACAGAGAAAGAGACTCCCCAGTTCATTTTATGAAGATTTAAAAAACAAAATCAGAGAAGAAAAATTTCAGAAAGGAAAACTGCCAACCCATTTCATTCATAAATTAATAGCAAAAATTATAAACAAAATATCAGCAAATTAAGCCAAATAATATATCAGAAGACAGTACAGCATGGCCAAGTTTGGGTTATTTGACTAATGCAAGATCAGTTACATATTAGAAAATGTGTCAATGTCATTCAGTATGTTAGCAGAAAAAAAAAGGAGAAAAACATAAGACGACGTCAATGAGAATGTATACACTAGCAAGCAGTTACAATGAAATAAAAAAGCCTTTTTTAAACCAAAAATAGAAGGTAACCTCCTTAATTGACGAAAGTATCTACTAAAACAAAAAACAAAATACACACATACACAAAACAGAACAAAAGGGGGAAAAAAAAAACCGCTCGACATCAAACATCATAAATGAGGAAATGCTGAAAGCATCTCCCTGAAAATTAGGACCAAAAAACTGACACCCACTATGAATACACTATTCAGTATTATAACTAGAGGCCCCAGGCAATGTTAAAAGACAAGAAGCAATGAAAAGTGTAGGATTGAAAGGTTTAAAAAAGGGAGTAAGCGAGAAAGTGAAGGAGAAGAAAAGAAAAGATACAATGCAAGGTACTTAGAGTTCATGGCACCTGGATTTCCATTCTGGTTGGGGTCCTAATTTTCTGTGTGGTCATTAAAAATCATATAACTTCTAATGTTTGTAAGGTTCCTTATCTATAAAATTGGAGCTATCAAATATCTTGGTTAATTAGGTAGACAATGATGCCGTTAAAAAGAACAGAATATATGTTAAGACGTGCATATTTGAGACATGAGGGTAAACTATCTAAGTTTTGAAGATGTAAGGCTTGAGATGTAGATAGACCATCCATAAACAGGCTAAACGGCAATCGAATTCTGAGTCTGAAGCTTTGGGAAGTGGTGAGAGCTTTACCTCAAGAAGGAGCTAAACACTTGCTGAACGCTAACTACAGGTCCAGGATTTTACATAGCTTATGTCTTTTAATTCTCACAACAACCCTGTAAAATAGGTACTCCTGCTCTTCACAGTCTACTGATGAGGACACAGACATCGAAAAAGTTACTATAAGACTTTACAGCCTCATAGTCACGGTGTTTCATGACTCTGATCCCCTCAAGCCTGGATCCAACTGCAAAGCCCTTCTTCCCCACCGTGCTGTGCTAAGCTGCCTTTTGGAACCAGATCTGATGTAGAATCTTCTCTCGTTCTCTCTGAGAGCTTGAGCAAATTGCTAAGACTCTCTAAGCCTGAGATTTCCTCTCTTAAAAATGAAGTAACTCTAGTCACATGGGCCTGTTGTATTAAACCAGATGCTATATGCACAAAGTCTGGTACTAAAAAGGTACCCCATAAATGGTACCACCCATTATTCTTTCCAACCAAGGCAAACTCCCAGAAACAGACGCAGAGAACTAGAACGCTGGGGCGGAGGGAGCTGGCAGGCATCTCACACCCTAGGGTCATTTCAGGGATGACAACCTCAGTGATATCTTCTGCTCCAAGTCATCCACATCTTTGCAGACAGCTCAGGGCCAAGCAAAGGGCAAAAGGTAATGGCCAAAACTTAAGGGAAGTAACTGGCAAACTGAACAGATGACTTAAACCATTTCCTGTTTTACACAATCTACGTTCCATGGTCTAATCTGGGAGCAGGAAAGAAGAGAAAGGAGACTGTGAGTTTTATGAAGGGAAAGCTCAAACTCAGCAACAGCAGGATGACTGGGTTATTCAAGACCCAATATAGTTTAGCTAAAAGACGACAGACCTCGAGTCAGGCCAGTCTGGCTTATGCTCCTGACTCCTCCACAAATGGCTACGCAGAACATTTCCTGACTTCCCTAAACCTCAGTATCTACAACTCTTAAATGAGGCTAACGCACATATTTACTATAAATATTCAGTTAGATCATGTTGAGCACATGTGCAGAGCCACCCTAAAGAGACAGCTGGTTGCCCTGGAAGTCGTGTCTCCTGTACTGAGAGAAGAATCCAAAGTAAAAACCCTTGTGGCTTGTGCTTAGTCAGTCAGCTGTGTCCGACTCTTTGCGACCCCGTGGACTGTGGCCCGCCAGGCTCCTCTGTCCGCAGGATTCTCAGGCAAGAACACTGGGGCGGGTTGCCACTTCCTCCTCCAGGGGATCTTCCTCACCCAGGGAGTGAACCCGGGTCTCCTGCATTGCAGGCAGATTCCTCATTGTCTAAGCCACCAGGGAGGCAAAATTGCCTCAAGTCCCTCTGAGGCAAGGTCCTACCGCTTCCCCACGCTAGTTTAAGGACTGCAAAGTGGGAAATCCTGGCAGTGAATTACAGACTGACCCTTACTTCTGTCTATTGTCCGAGGTGTCCAGGCTTCCCTCCATGCAGACATGCCAGAGAAACAGGAGCTGCGCGTATTATCAGGCATCTTGAACCAGAAAGTTTAAGGCATTTCTGCTTTATTTACTGTCAGGCTCCAAATTTTTACCCCTTTTTCTTTTTTGTTCAACAGATAAGGCTTATCTAAAATATAAGCCTACAAGTCAAGCAGGATTTGTGACCTGAGCCTGCTCAAGAGGGCTCTGATTTATAACAATCAAACATTTACAGTTTAATATGCTATCTATAATAATAGAATCAGAACTGGAAAAGCAAATGTTGCCACCCAACCTGTACAGCCTATTTATCATGTCTCAAAAAAAAAGACTCCTTTTTTTTAAAATCCGTGAATAACACTCAAACATTTTTTAAAAGGAATATTGTGCTTTAAGAAAACCCACGTACATTAAACTATATAATATACTAATTACTTCCAAGAAATGGTTCCTTCAAGTTCTACAGTCATTTACAAACATTAATACATAGTTCAGTGAATCAGTCCCAGAGTTTATGGGATCATAGATTTGTAAGTGAATTATAGTTGGAATGAGTTTTCTCCCAGAATTTAGAAAAATACATGACATTATCCACATGGAGAATGAAATATGTACAGTAATAAATTGTTTGACAACACCTGTTGCCAAAACAAGGCTGTCAAGGAGGGAAGCACTGGATCCACTGAATCTTAGCTTTACATATGCATTTCTTTAGCATGATGGTAAGTTAATTATGTATCTACTTGGACAGGCACAGTAGAAACAAAAGTTTCACACTATAATAAATATAATGACACAGTAAACCTGTGGATAACACAAGGGCATTTATTCGTCCTTTAACCAAAATGGTGACTAACAATAGCAGACATTTATTGATAATTCATAGACACCTACGCACTATCTCTGAATGATTACACTGATGCCCCACAACAACCCACTTTACTCGTGAAGACGAAGCTCAGACAGGTCTCCTTGCCCCACGTCACACGCAGAGTCAGCTGCAGAGTGAGAGTTGGAGCCCAGTGCCGATTCTCCAGTCCTCAACCATCGCACACGAGCGGATCGGTGACACAAGCCCCTCTCTTTGCTCTTTCTCGTACTCACTGACGCGCTCTCAGAAACCCAACACACTCCCAGAAAGACACGCATCTGAAAACTCCTTGGCCTCAAAGCGGAGTAATGTGGATACTATCGCTCTTGGAAGCTGTTTTAGAGAAACCTGGACTTAATTCCCAGAAAGACACGCATCTGAAAACTCCTTGGCCTCAAGGCAGAGTAATGTGGATATTATCGCTCTTGGAAGCTGTTTTAGAAAAACCTGGACTTAATTCCCAGAAAGACACGCATCTGAAAACTCCTTGGCCTCAAGGCGGAGTAATGTGGATATTACCGCTCTTGGAAGCTGTTTTAGAGAAACCTGGACATAGGAGTTAGGACCATATGGAGGAGGCACCACCCCCCTTCAGCTGCGCAACAGCAGAGAGCTCACTTAATCTTCCCAAAGCTCAGCCTCCTCATCTGTATATACCAACAGAAACCACAACTTTTAAAACTTGGGTGTAATTCACATAGAGTGAAGGGCTCAGATCTCAAGTATTACATCACTCAGTGATCGCAGATGAATGCATACGAAGATAGAACGTTTCCATCCATCTAGAAATTTCCCTCATGCTCCTTTTCAATCAACCCTCCCCACCAACCCCTCCCACCAAGCAACCTGATTTTGCTGATTCTACTATAGAATTGTCTATAAATGGAACCATGCAATATGCACATGTGTGTTTCTGGCTCCTTTGCCTCAGGGTAGTGCCCTTGAGATTTGCCCATGTTATGTGTTCGTCACTAAGTTCTGTCTGACTCTTTGTGGCCCCTGCATGTAGCCTGCAAGGTTTCTCTGTCCATGGGATTTTTCCAGGCAAGAATATTGGACTGGGTTGCCATTTCCTTCTCCAACCCATGTTACAGTGTGTAATAATATTTAATGCCCAATAATAATTTGATATAAGCATTAAAATAAATAATGTACATTATTACCTATTAAAGGCTAAACCAAAATAGTTATTATCGTTCAAAAGAGGAAGCCCAGGACCACTAGAATGTTAGAGCCAAGAGGACAATACCTAAACCTATCAGAGGTTGGAATATATTTGAAGAAAGGAGTCTATTATTAGCGTCTCTCATATCCCATTCTTTCTATGTTTAAGGACACCCCACGTCAGAAGCACACATATCTGGAGCTTGGGGTGGAACTGGATTGAATTTAGCCTTCAACCAGGGTAAGTGGATATGCCAAGAGTACCTTCCCAGTGTATTTCTGAAACATTCCTTTTTGCCCATCACAGAGATGGAGGCCTACCTCCACCAGAAGATGGCATTTGAAAGATCAGCGTGCAAAACATCATCCGTCACCCTCACCTTCAGCGAGGCCAGAGCTTGTGCTGGCAGTTCTGGCCAGCTGTGTAATTCAATTTTTCCAAGGGAACTGGAGCCTGGCGCACACAAGTATGACACGAATACTGCATTTCACAGAAGGTGATTTGCCACAGTAAATAAACCCACACTAGGAAAGAGACAGAATCATCGAGATGGACATTTTAAGTCCTTTCTGGCAGAGATTTTCTTCACTAAAATCATTGTCTTCAAATCTAAATGGGAAGCAGATACTATTGCCAAAGAGTTTTCTCAAGAATTATTCTTAGAGGATGAGGTGTCAATATATTAGTAAATTCCAAACCCTCAAGCAAAAATTTCAGGAGTCTCTGTTAACCGAACTAACAGAAGAGCTTTGGAAACGACCCCTGGTTCAGGTGGCAACTTGGGCAGGAATAATGTCCTCCAGAGAAGCAAAGGTATACAAAGTTTATTAAAATATCAAGTCACATTTGGAGAGAGGGATAGAAGTACATTTCCTCAACGTTACTGCCAGTCTGTGAGTGTAAGTTTCTCTCCTGCTTCCTGTAGAAACAACATCTGCTCTTACATTCAACCCAAGCCACCTCTGATATTTATTGCATTTGCTGAATGCTGAAAGGATCTGAAATGTTAAACCTCTTGATCTGTTGGCACTCTGGGATTTCTGTGAAAAGATGAGCTACATAATAGCACAAACTGGAGAAATATCATGTACCCGAAAGACATAAATCCCCAATCATAGTGGAATTCTTTTTCAATACACAACTCTAGAAGTTTGTAAAAATAGATCCAACCTTTATCTTGTAATTTTCTTCTCATTCTTCCTCAACATATGTAGCTCCATTTCTTTAAATAAGTAAAGTACATTCAAGGTCATCCGGTCTGGACTTGAGCCAGTCACTTCTCCAAAACAAGTTTAAATGCATGAAAGTCAAAGCATGCGTTTGGTCTCATTAAGCTCCCAACATCCTTAGGGGAGGAACAGAGAGTTTGGTTTATTACCCAGCTGTTAATGAAGGATGCATTGCTTGCATTTAAGTGAGATCTACAGTTTATTTTTATCCAGTGCTCAAGCTGCTTGATTCTCATCGAAATGCGAGGCTGGCAGTTACTCAGCAGAAACCAGAAAACAACAGTAAACAAGCTTGCTTCACACGAGCTGGGCATCTGGGAAAGAAAAGCAGTTAAAAAGAGAAAAAGAGAGGTTGGTTTTTATTATTTAAAATGTCTCCTTTAAAGGGGTGGTAAACATAAGAAGATGCCTGGAAACACTATGAGCAAAGAAGGCGGAAAGGACGCGAATGAACGTCTGGGCAGGACCTCAAGCGAAGTCAAGTACTGAGATTAGCTACTTGCAGAGCAGAGGGTCCCGTCTGCAGAGGCTGAAGGGATGAGCAAGAGTGGTGGCAGTCTCCTTTCCTTTTTCTCCTCCTCCTCTTCCATATTTATTAAGCACTCTCTGTACTCACGATACTGTCTGGCTCGCAAGGCAGTGGGGGAAGTATTTGACCAAGAGTCTGGACTAATCAAAAAGCCAGATCTCTAACTCATCAAGGGTCTAGGGTTTCCAGAGAATGCAATGAAGACAGCTCGCTGACTCCGTCTGTGACGGCCCCATTCACCTTGGCAAATTCCTTCTGATCTAATCCAGGCACGTTTCTTCAGTTCCTGGTGGAACCCCAGGAATCTTGGTCTCAATGAGTCACAATGGATGATTTAAATCATCTTCTCTTCAACCAGACCCTGGAATCCTTCACAGAAGGAAAAACTCAAGTCTTTCTTCCCTGGTATTTTAGGGCTGAGTTCGTACCTAATAGGGAGAAGGCAATGGCAACCCACTCCAGTACTCTTGCCTGGCAAATCCCATGGATGTAGGAGCCTGGTAGGCTGCAGTCCATGGGGTCGCTAGGAGTCAGACACGACTGAGTGACTTCCCTTTCACTTTTCACTTTCATGCATTGGAGAAGGAAATGGCAACCCACTCCAGTGTTCTTGCCTGGAGAATCCCAGGGACGGGGGAGCCTGGTGGGCTGCCGTCTATGGGGTCGCACAGAGTCGGACACGACTGAAGTGACTTAGCAGCAGCAGCAGTCGTACCTAATAAATGTTTGGTGAATATCTGAATATATATTAACACTTATATTACTAAACCTCTTTGCTGTACACCGGAAAGTAGCACAACATTGTAAATCAACTATATACTTCAATAAAAACGTAAACAGAAAATTAAATAAACGGTCGAATAAAAAATACATTTTCCTACCTTAAACACATCTGCTACAGGCTAACTGCTTGAGGATAAAGTAAGTAGATACTCTCTGCAGTATTCCATTATTATTATTACTATTATTGACAATTCCCTCAAAATACACTCCAAAGTGTTGTCACACAGCAATAACCTTAAATTCTGCTAACCCCTATTTAAGCTATTCACGTCATATTCTGTTATTTTCTTCACAGCCACGCAGAACGGAACTGGCTCCTTAGCCAACATTCTATGCTCTATTTTATGAAGGTCAGTGCTTTTAGTTAATCATCTTTTCCAGCAGCTGACTTTGCAAATATATGTCCTTGCTCCCTCGGGGAGGATACTAGAGGTTAAAGGTCTCTGTCTTGGGACAGCTGGTGATCCTGACTTTGGGGAATAAGAACTTTTAAGAATCAGAAGTGCCCACAGCTGCGAGCTGCGGGCTCCCTGTCACGGGCAGCTGCTCTGGAGGCAGGCCATCTACTGGGCAGCACCTTGGAGAGAAACTGAGCATCACAGTTTTGTGTGTTTGTTTGTTTTTTTTTGGCGGCACCACGCTGCACGTGGGATCTTACTTCCCTAACCAGGGGTCAAATTCTCGTCCCTGCGTTGAACACAGAGTCTTCCCCCACTGAACCGCCAGGGACGTCCCAGCATGACAGCTCAGATGTGCTTACCTTCTCCTGCACCTGAAATTCTAAAACTTCATGATTTCCCACTGGAAATAGAAGTTGTTGCTAGCCCTGTGAAGTAGTTTGCTACTGCTAAGTCGCAGCAGTCGTGTCCGACTCTGTGCGACCCCATAGACGGCAGCCCAGCAGGCTCCTCTGTCCCTGAGATTCTCCAGGCAAGAATACTGGAGTGGTTTGCCATTTCCTTCTCCAGTGAAGTAGTTTGGGGACTGCTAAATAATTCACGCAAGGGCAAAAGAGAGGTCCAGAGCCTGGGCTTCTCTGAACAGCAATTTTCTTACTGATCCCCTCACAGGAGTTTTCACAGGTTTTAATATTCTAGCCAAGAGAGCCATAGCTCTCTGCGGAAACCCTTAGGTTCCCCAGAACTGGCCCTCGCGTTAGTAACCCAAGGTCCTTCACCTTGTCACTAGCCTTCCCGGGCTCAACAGGCTTCAGGCTTTCTCCTGGATGACCTTTCCCCCCATGAAAGGTGGCTCAGCCTACCAGGGTCAACTAACCGCAGGCCGGTGAGAGACCGCCCAGGAGGACACCCGGCAGACTGTCGAGAACACTCTGACTCTGACCCTCAGGCCACTGGGACCTCGCGGATACGCACATGCAGCTCAATGCTCCTTTCAGTCCTGTCTGGACGACAGGAAACATCGGCTGCTGTCAAAGAGCCCCGGACGCAGCCCACCCAACCCCACTCAAACAGCCCGCTCCATATGAAGGCTCCTCCCTCACTGTGAGGTCAGGGTGAAGACCCTGAGCCCTCATAGGATGGCGGCCCCAGCCAAAGGGGTGCTTGGGTGGCTCCAGGGGCCCAGGGAATACGACTGAAAAACGCTGCTCATCAGCTGTTTCTTTGTTCCAACTTCGCCACAGCACTCTCTCTCTCTCTGATTTCATTTTCACTGATGGCGATTCTCAGCTAGCAAATACCGTGGAGCCTCTAGAACACTGAGGTCTGCCTTCTCCACTGGGGGAAGCTCCCAGCCTTGCTGCAGAGGCTGGACAGGGATCTAGCCAGTGAGCAGGCATCGTGAGTCCTTCCCACGGTACTGATGGTAAGTGGTCAAGAATGGTGTGCAGGGCGGAGGGGAGCCAGGCAGGGTCGAGATGGACTTTCTGTTGTGTGCTTCAGATGCAGAGACAGGGGCAGAGTTAGAAGCTGCTTATTTTATCCCCACACTTTTAGAGAGAGGAGCTTCAGGATACTTTTAGAGAAAACAAAAGTGAAATGAAAAACGGAGCCCTCTTTCCTCAAGAGGCTCAAACAAGGGAGGACTTCCATGGTTCCTGGGGACAGGCTGAAGGTGGAAGAAGCCAGGTGTCAGATGTGCCATGGATCAGCTGAGTCCTGTCTGAACCAGACGAGAGAGGCCACCCCTGAGCTCCTCTTAAAGGACTCAGCTCCTGTTCATCCCTGGCCACATCCCTCCCGTGGAGTGAGGAGACCTTCAGACCAAGAAAATGAGCCCAAGTGGAGCCTGTCACTGCCTCCCTTTCGATTCCCTGGAATTCCTTGTCTAATTGGCCCCAAGCCTGGTTCCAGAGTATGCAGGCATTTTTCTTCCTTGTCTTTCCTCCTGAGGATCATTGAGCCAGAACACATCAACCTCAGGCTCAAGAGAAGCAAAAGCAAAGCATGTTCACTGAGGCAGGGCTTGGACAGAGCTTGTGTGGGCTGAAGTGCCTGCTCACACGAGCATAAAGCATGTGACCGCATCTGTACGGCCCAGGGTGGGGCAGGAGAGGGCACGGGGTCCTCAGGGCACTTCGCCGCCTGCTCTCCCACTGGTTTCCCTTACCACTTTCTGCGTGGAACTCCAAGGAATCTGGGAATTTTATTTATAATTTTTTTATATTGGCTGTGCCAGGTCTTCATTGAGACGTGCAGGTTTTCCATTTCAGAGAGCAGGCTTTTCCTTGGTTGTAGCCCACGGGCTTCTCACTGCAGCATTCGAGCTTAGTGGCCCCGTGGCACGTGGATCCTAGTTCCCCAGGGACTGAATCCGCATCCCCTGCATTAGAAGGGGGACTCTTCGCCACTGGACCACCAGGGCAGTCCCTGAGAATTTTAAGTATGATCCAGCAAAGGAGATGGACACGTTGATTTTATTTGATTTTAAAAATCTGTTTGAAAATGTTAAAATATTTAGACCTGTAGTATGTGGATCTCCACGTGTATTCATGCCCAGGGCTCTGAAAATCTTACTATTAGGAGCAGGCCTGCTTCTGACATATCCCTCACTCACTAACTGCTTCTTGGGAGGGAAAGGTAAGAAAAACTAAGCATGATTTGGGAGGTGGGCAGTGAGGCTTCTGGGAGGCTGAGTATGAGGTACCAGGAGCTACTAAAACAGAGGGAGAAGCTGAGGGAAATGAAAACCACCAGCAAGAAATCACAATAGAGCACATTCCCCCCTCAGAAGCTCCAAATACTACACGCACTTCGGCAAAAGCGTCAATCTTTACCAGAAAGGAGGAAAAGAGTCCTTGCTGCTGCCTCTGCCTCTGATTCCAAAGTCCTTTGAAACCAGGAGCAGGGAAGGGCAGCAGAGGCGTCCATCAGCATCCGCTTCGAGCCCTGACCCCCACTCCATCTCAGAGCAAATGCCCAGGTGTAAGAAAGTCTTGTCCAGATGCTCCT
>NW_011494805.1:219165-219424 GCF_000754665.1 Bison bison bison | reverse complement strand
TCACTGCAGATGGTGATTGCAGCCATGAATTAAAAGACGTTTACCCTTGAAGGAAAGTCATGACCAACCTAGATAGCATATTCAAAAGCAGAGACATGACTTTGCCAACAAAGGTTCGTCTAGTCAAGGCTATGGTTTTTCCAGTGGTCATGTATGGGTGTAAGAGTTGGACTGTGAAGAAAGCTGAGCGAATTGATGCTTTTGAACTGTGGTACTGGAGAAGACTCTTGAGAGTTCTTTGGACTGCAAGGAGATCCAA
>NW_011494805.1:217226-219065 GCF_000754665.1 Bison bison bison | reverse complement strand
GATGCTCCTGGCGTCCACCTAAGACTTCGCTTTCCAGCGAGGGGTGGGTCCCAGCCCGGGTAGGGGAGGATCTGCCTCCCAGCCAAAAGAACCAAAATGTAAAACAGAAGCAATATCATAACAAATTCAAAAAAGACTTTAAAAAGATTCAGAAAACCAAAAGTTCTCATTCTCCTGTTTGTGAAACAACTTCAAACTATCCATTTCAATAAAAATTGTATGCTCACTGTCAGGATCAGAACATAGTCATACAGGGGAAGGAGGGGGTGGGACAAGTTGAGAGAGTGGCATTGACACACACACACTGCGTGTGTAATACCGACGGCGAGCGGGACACAGCCGTGCAACGCAGGGAGTTCCCTGGGCGCTCGGTGAGGACCCGGGGGTGGGGGCGAGGTCGAGAGGGAGGGGGCACATGTGTATCTATGGCTGATGCATGCGTACAGCAGAAACCAACACAACACCGCAGAGCAATTATTCTCAAAGAAAAATGAGAGAAAAGAATGCAGCCGGAAATTCTCTGAGAAGTCTGGGCAACCACACCGTCTGGAGAGGGTGGACGTGGTAGATACACGGACAGGGGCGGAGGGGCAGGCAGCACACCAGGCCGCGCCCGCTAAGTGACGGTGGAGTCGCTCAGGGTAACTCGGGCCTCCCTCGTTGCAGACAGACACGTCACCATCTGAGCCAACTGGGAATTAAGGCCACACCTGCTGAGGAATTTCAGTTCCCCCTAGTGTGCCATGCCCAGAAGAGCCCCAGACGTGTCATAAGGCTGTGGACAAATCCCGTGTGCCCTTTGGGGTGCCCAGTGCTAAGCGTATTAGACCTTGCCTGGCACCCAAAGAAAGAGAAAACTTTGAAGTTTTCCTGCAAAGTACCCCAAGAAAACACGAAGCTTTCCTTTCTTCCCAGCTCCCTATTTGGCCCCTGTTCAAGGGCCCAGCGTCCTGGTTCTGATACCAGCCTGACATAAGCCGGACAGGGTAGACCGAGTGTTTCTCAGCATAAGACACGGCCAATCAGGACAGACCGAGTCTTTCTCAGCATAAGACACAGCCAATCAGGATAGATCGAGTCTTTCTCAGCATAAGACACAGCCAATCAGAACAGACCGAGTCTTTCTCAGCATAAGACACGGCCAATAAGGATAAACCGAGTCTTTCTCAGCATAAGACACAGCCAATCAGCATCAAACCCTCTGGACTCCCTGACCCTGTGACCTCATTCTGACAACTTTCTTTTCCTTACACCTCGGATCTGCGTGCGTGTCCTGCTCCTATCTTCTGCAAGTGAATCCAACTTCACGGAGACTCCTCGGGTCAGGTCACTCGACAAGCTTTCCTGCCTGCCTGCCCACTGTCATCCCCAGCCATTCTGAATGGGGTTAGGACAACAAGGGTGAGAGATACACGCAAGTGCTTTGAAGGGCATCACCAGGAGCTTTTCCAAACCCAAACTCTGAAAATAAACAAAGTGAATGTCTTCTCTGCCAAGGCGACATAAAGAAGTCCCTACCGCTTTGGCAGGACATTGGGGGTAAAAGTAAAGAGGAACTAAAAAGCCTCTTGATGAAAGTGAAAGAGGAGAGTGAAAAAGTCGGCTTAAAGCTCAACATTCAGAAAACGAAGATCATGGCATCTGGTCCCATCACTTCATGGGAAACAGATGGGGAAACAGTGGAAACAGTATCAGACTTTATTTTTTAGGGCTCCAAAATCACTGCAGATGGTGATTGCAGCCATGAAATTAAAAGACGTTTACTCCTTGGAAGGAAAGTCATGACCAACCTAGATAGCATATTCCTAAGCAGAGACATGACTTTGCCAACAAAGGTTC
>NW_011494805.1:215321-217089 GCF_000754665.1 Bison bison bison | reverse complement strand
TGGACTGCAAGGAGATCCAATCAGTCCATTCTAAAGGAGATCAGTCCTGGGTGTTCTTTGGAAGGAATGATGCTAAA
Source organism: Bison bison bison (assembly GCF_000754665.1). Classification (NCBI taxonomy): domain Eukaryota; kingdom Metazoa; phylum Chordata; class Mammalia; order Artiodactyla; family Bovidae; genus Bison; species Bison bison. The sequence continues at coordinate 217,012 of NW_011494805.1, read as the reverse complement.
GCTGAAACTCCAATACTTTGGCCACCTGATGCAAAGAGTTGACTCATTGGAAAAGACCCTTATGCTGGGAGGGATTGGGGGCAGGAGAAGGGGACGACAGAGGATGAGATGGCTGGATGGCATCACCAACTCGATGGACATGAGTTTGAGTGAACTCTGGGAGTTGGTGATGGACAGGGAGGCCTGGCATGCTGCAATTCATGGGGTCGCAAAGAGTCGGACACAACTGAGCGACTGAACTGAACTGAACTGGGGGTAATCAGAGAGTGATGCTGCCTAGTCCTGGGAGGGTTCCCAGGGGACTCAACTGTAAAGCACCTGCCCATGCAGGAGACGTGGGTCCCAGCCCTGGGTGGGTACAATGCCCTGGAGGAGGAAATGGCACCCCACTCCAGTGTTCTTGCTGGGAAAATCCTATGGACAGAGGAGCCTGGTGGGCTACAGTCCATGGGGTCACAAAGAGTCCAATGTGAGTGAGCACACGAGCAGGCAGCCACAGGTACCCATGACGCTACATCAGGACTGGGTGAGAGAATATATCATATTTATTTAGTGAGAAGGAGAGTGACCAGCTTCCTTCTACCCCACAGAAGCCTCAAGCTATCAGTCATCAAGGATCTTCCAAGAACCTCTATTTACTGCACTAAATTCAGGCCACAACTTCAGGGACTTGATTCAGACATGAGGAAAATTTTCTGACATTATGAGTGGATTAAAATCGGGTATATTCCTGAGGTAGTTTTGGGTAGCTTCCCTGTTTTTCAGTTTTTATAAACTGATTAGGCTTTTCAGGGGATGCTATTAATATATCAGTAGTTTCCTAGCTAAGTTCCAGAAAACTCTAGAGTGTCATGGAATCTCAGACTTCTATAAAGTGTGCTTTAAAGGGCTACACAAATATTTGGTTAAGATTTCATTTTTCAGTGAAAACTTACCTTTGATTATTGTTTAAACAGTAATAAAAAGGGGTACTCGTGGATTTCAGTGTGTCTCATACGAAACTTTGACAGATGGGTGACACCAAGGTTTGGACTCTGCTGCGAGGTTAATTCATGTTTCTAAGGACCTTGAAATCAAGCTTCTCCTGCAGCATGTACTCAGCTAATTGCAGTGGCATGTGTCAAACACTGATGACGGGTCACAGATACTTATCTGTGTGGGCCACGCTCTGCCCATCATCACACAGTCAAAATGAGATGCTGAGGTATACGTAACTGCACATGCCACTTGTAACTTCCAATTAAAAAGGGTTGGCTAGCAAAACAGCCTTATTACTTTAATTGGTTGCCTTCTTAATAGGTAAATATGCGAAGCTGCACTTAAAAAGTAAATGTAGACAAACATAGCCCTGCTGTCACCTGCTGACATTCTGCGTGCTCAGTCGCTCAGTTGTGTCAGACTCTCTGTGACCCCAGGGACTGCAGCCGTCAAGGCTCCTCTGTCCATGGGATTCTCCAGGCAGGAATACTGGAGTGGGTTGCCATTTCCTTCTCCAGGGGATCTTCCTGACCTGGGGATCACACCCAGGTCTCCCACATTGCAGGTGGATTCTTTTCCATCTGAGTCACTAGGGAAGCTGTGTTGATATTCTATATAGATTTATTGAGAAAAAATAATATCATGGTTAAAAAAAACTTTGAGGGACTTCCCTGGTGGTGCAGTGGTTAAGACTCTGCAGTTCCAATGTGGGG
>NW_011494805.1:204414-215221 GCF_000754665.1 Bison bison bison | reverse complement strand
ATCCCTGGTAAGGGAAGTAAGCCAGAAAAATTTTTTTTTAATTTTAAAAAGCTTGAAAACACTGCTTTAGATAAATGTGGAAGTGACTTCAAAAAGTCCCTTCCAATATGATTCTTTTATAACACACTTGTTCCATCTATATCAAAGAAATATTTTGTATGGAAGAATATTCGTATCATTATGTTGTTAAACAAGATGGTTCAAATGAGCTCTATAGAGCACAATATTTATATATACACACACACACACACACACACACACACACATTACATGTTATACATGCTTATAGAAGACTTAAATTGTATATGCCAATGTTACAAAACTATATAGAAGACAACTGAAATTATTTTTAGAAAGCAAAGCAAAGGCATTTCCTCAGTGTTAGAAGGATGGATGTGATTGGCATTACTTCCAAATGCAGAGAGTGAGTAAACGTGTGAGACGAGTCTGGAACTTGCTAAGCCTGCTCTGTGAATCCCTTCATTCACTCCTAGTTTGTTGATTAGGAAAGAGGCACCACACAGCTCATGTCATATGCTCAAGCTTAGACACAGAGGCCACTGGGTCCAAGTTCCAGTTCTGCTCCCTCAAAAGCTGTATATCTTTGGCCTCTCTGTATAGCTTCCTCTCTGGCCTCCCTCCGTATATTTTTGACCTCTCTCAACTTCAAAACTTCCCATCAACACAATAAAGATAATAACTTCCCAGCAGGACTACCATAAAGGAAATGAAATAGGCTTACAGCTGTAGAACCACGTCTAGTTCATACTGAACGTCCAATACATGGCAGCTACTATTCTTCCAAAGATATGTTTCCTGCCACAAGGTGCTTCCAGTCTCGTAGAAAGACAGCAGACACGAAAACAGATAATGATACAATGTGGCTCGGTGGTAAAGAATTCGTCTGCTAATGCGGGAAACATGGGTTTGATCCCTGGGTTGGGAAGATCCCCTAGAGAGGAAACAGCAACCCACTCCAGTATTCTTGCCTGGGAAATCCCTCGGGCAGAGGGGCCTGGCGGGCTACAGTTCATGGCACTGCAAAGAGTTCGACACGACTTAGCGACTCAACAACAACAAACGATGCCACGCCCCATCATCACTGCCGAGAGGCGTGACGAGTGCGTCTCCGGAACTCAGGGGCAGCACGTGGGATGGAGCGTGAGTCGGGGAGTCTCAAACTTGTGCTCACTCACCATGCAGGAAGGAGACTAGTTCAGGCTCTGCCAAGATGTTTTGGGCCCCTGAAGCTGGAAAGGAAACCAACAGAGAACAGCAGAGAGAAAAAAAGGCTTTGGACATTCATCAGCCTTTCTACTGCAGCTTCAGCCTGGGTCCCTTGCAAAGCCCCCCTGTGGCAGGGCACATGGCCAGTCAGAGCTCTTGGACACAGGGTAGGCTGAGAGTGACAGCCATGGACCCGGGCCTGCCTATTTCGATGAGGGCTGGTTGGCATACATCGTTACATTCCTGCACTGCTGCTAGGAAACATGGAGTCCCCTGCTCCGTCCAGTGGACCTGGGCCTGCTTACTTTGATGAGTTCTAATTGGCACACATGGTTACATTCCTGCCCTGCCACTAGGAGACATGGAGTCCCCTGCTCAATCCAGTGTGAGTGCCCTGCAACTCTCAGATTAAAGCTCTCCCCACCAAGCTGAACTCTCAACATATACCACACTCCAGCTTCCAAACACTGAGCCTTATTTTCAGGAGCGATTCCCTTCTAGGGAACTTGGAATAGGGAAAAGAGTCATTTGATGGAAATAAAGCACTAGATTTTAAAGCTATGGCTGTAAATTAGTTCACAGTATCTTTAATGATCTCTAACCTGATATAAGGTTTGAACTTTGGAAACCATTCTTCTTGGTCTTTTTCTGTTTTGAGGAAATGGAAAGCAGATTAAAAAAGGTAAGGCCCCCAAACAAGATGGTATCAGCTAGAGAGGGAGAAAGGCAGGGATGGGAGAGCCGCACAGCTGAGTGAGGAAGACAGTGGGCAGACAGACCTGGGGAGAGGAGAAAAGCCAGGAGGCCAGGGGCCACTGAACACAGCGGGATGAGACCAGGGGCCACTGAACACAGCGGGATGAGGAGTGCCTGGCAGGGAGCAAGTGAACAGTCGTGAAGCGGCCGGGGGCGGAGATGGGGGGCTGGTGAGTGAGGGGTCTGACTCCGTGTCAGCTGCTGACGGGGGCTCCACGCCCCTCCCCGTGGCCTCTCTGACTGGTACCACAGCTGACTTCACTCTCTGAGGTGGACAGTTCTTTAGACACCGAGAGCCTTTCATCTGAAGGCTTTTCAACTCCTCTGCCTCAGAACTTTCTCCAAAGATGCAGAAGGCATTCATGCAGCCCAGCGTGGAAGAGTGAATGAGGCGGGGAAGCAAGAGGGAAGGTGAGGGGCGGGAGGAACTGGCGGGCGAGGCTGCAGCCTGCAGACCTCTGCGGGGGGTTATCCTGGGTGCATTTGGAACAGTTCCTGCACGGGCCCCCAGTTGTCCAAAGCGGTAACGAGCTCAGTATTTCAATCTGTGCTCTTCATGGACTTCTATTCTTTCCTGTATTAACCTCTCTGCCCTCAGCCCAGCTTCTTGAGATCACCTCCCAAGCAACTCCCTGCACCGAAGTCCTTGTCTCAGACTCTGCCTTTGGGGGCCCCCAAACAGACAGAGGGCTGAAGGAGGGAAGTTGGTGGTGGCAGCTGCAGCAGAGAAAGAACCACTGTCATGCCGTAAAGTGGTCGACAATACACGATACTAGTCACAGTAAACAGGCTGAAAGGAAACTAAAGAGGTGATCTAGTCTGCCTTTTTACCTCAAGACAGGTGCCTCATCAATCTCAGGCAGGTGAGACTTTCTTAGGAGTTGCTATGTGAAGTCCTGCAATATCATTAACCAAATCTATTAAGTTAGTCATTATTATCAACACTGATAATGAATTAGACCACTAGAACCAAAAGCTTTAAAAAAAAATGTGTGACTGTTGACTTGTTACAAACCAATGCAATCAACCTGACCAACCTACTAGGGGTGGTCAGCATCTCATTCCACTGAAACTGCACTACAACCCTCTCCCTTCCCACCGCAAGAAGGCTTGTGTCCACCGCATATTGAACTTGAACCAAAGTCTTCCCTGCTCACTGGTGCAGCTTCACCAGAGCTATTAGGCTCATCCTTACTTATATGTTCTGTGTTCATTTAGTTTTGAAAATCTATTTTTTAGCACTTACATTCTTCTTTTTAATTCTTATTTTATATTGGAGCATACTTGATTAACAGTGTTGTCAGTTTCAGGTGAACAGCAGTGACTCAGTTACACATATATATGCACTTTCTTTTTTTTTCAAATTCTTTTCCCATTTAGGTTATTATGCTCAAAACTTACATTTCTTTAAAAATCATCAGCTATCACTAAATAAGCTGAATATTATTTTAGCCCTCAGATGCTCTCTTCTCTAGTTTCTTAGATGTCCTTGAAGATACCATTGACCACTAACTGTAAATTTTATCGGCTAAGGATCGATTTGTTGCTCTGTAAAGAAGCATATATTCCAACAGCAAAGCTATTTTCTTCATTAAGTCACCCTTTGTGGATTAAACTCCTCTTTCAACATTGATATCAACATGTAATTCCCAGAGTTATTCAAATGGCTAAATACATTTCTGAATAGATTTCTGATACCATGTAAGATGAGGGTGGACATTTTGAAACAGACTCGTATTTAAACAGTCATTACAGGGAAAATCACTCTTAAGCAGAAAGATAATAGTTTCATCTGATCTTTTTTTTCATGGTACATAAGGGAAAAAAATATGTGTTCTAAGAGGGAAAATTAGAGCCATTATCTGGATTATTTGTGAAAGTGCTGTGAAGTAAAGAAAACTATTAAAGACCCACAATGTACAGCTTGCATGTAGCTGGTTGTAATCGACAATGAACTTCCACAGTGTCTGGAAGAGGAATCCTGGCAATGTGGAACAGTGGCGGTAATTAAACAGTCATAAAAACCTGAAGCTGGAAGGCTGACGAAACAGCGTCCAGGCATTCCTAGCACTAAGAGTCTAATAGTCAATCTGCAGCACTTCTCTTCAGCTTAAGTAATGTTTTCCAGAATTCTCAGGCAATACTTCTCTCCGTTTCTTTTTGCATTACGCTGCAGGAACTGCATGGCGCCTGCCGTAATCAAGAGATGAAGGGCGTGAAGGTTCTCCCGAATGAAGGGCTGGAAGATGAGAGCAGCAGAGATCAGAAAAGGCACCTCTGTACAAGCCCTTACCTGCTGACCAAGGAGGTAAAGAAGAACACAGCACTTCTGACTTGTGGGCTTAAGGTGTGCCTCATCTTGTTACTGCTTTTTGAAACAACTTAACGAGGGATGTAAAGCTACATAAAACGGGAGGGATGTGAGCGGAGAACTGGGTTGAGATATAACAAGTTCATTCTCCCCTGTGATGTCCACAGGCCGTGTCCACAGGTGTGAAGCCATCAGACCCAGACAAGAAGCAGCCGGGTGAGGGAGGAATTGGCATGTCGGTTTCAGGACTTGAACCCAGAGTTCAAGTCCTGAGGCGTCACTCATCCAAGGGGTGACTGTGCGAAAATTATTTTTCTGTTCAGTTTCTGGTCTGAAAGGTACTAGTAATGATCTTATAGGGTTGCTAAAAGCCTTAAATGTGATCATGCATGAAAAGTGCCTTGTACAACGCCTGGCACAGAGTAATACTCAGTAAATGCTGCCCACTGCTTTCAGAGACCAGAAACACTACTGCCAGGTGTTTTCACAGTATATGGCAAAGAGCCCTGGGTAGAGCCAACACACTAGAGGAGATTCATGACAAAGCAGAAGTTTCTGCCGTTCCTGTATCAAACCCACCATGTCCCTAGCACTGGGCTGGGGAGCTGCTTGTGAGAATTCTGTCTGCTGATCACTGGGAAAATCAATGGCTAAAAAAGTCTGTGTGAGTTTGATTCCATGCCCTCAGTCTTTTTTAGACTCCTACTATAGAAGAGAGGAACAAATAGAGATTAGAAGCCAACCTCCTAGGCAAATCTTTCTGAGCTTTACTGCAGAATGGTATTATTACCTCCCAGGAAAATATTCTCCCTGTCTCTTGCTCATTGCCTTTGTGGATTAATTTATTAAATAAAATATGTATTAACTGACCCTTACATGAAGGACACTGTGTTAAAGTTCTGTTTTCCAAGCAAGGTATAAAACTGTGTAAAATGCATTACTCTTTGTGGGAAAAAAATACACAAATACTTAAGTGCTTATACATGTCTAGAGAAGGGGACAGCAGAGGATGAGATGGTTGGATGGCATCACCAATGTGATGGACATGAGTTTGAGTAAACTCCTGGAGTTGGTGATGGACAGGGAGGCCTGGCATGCTGCAGTCCATGTGGTCACAAAGAGTTGCACACGACTGAGTAACTGAACTGAACTGATGTCTAGAGTATCTCTGGAATATTCTGGAACACACCAGTTGCTTCTGGGAAGGGAACTGGGTGAATGAGAGGGAAGGCTGGAGGCAGGACTTCAGTAGCTGTTGGATTATGTATCCCATGCATGCATAAATTCTTGAAAATTATTTTGAAAAATAAGATTTTCTTATGTAGCTACAATTAGAATCATTATCAACTATAGCTAAAAGCACCACACTTTGCCCACATGTTCTAGGCTTACCAAACGTCCCCAAAGGGAAAGTTGTGTCCCTTTTGGAACAGGCTGAAGGGACAGGGCAAGAGCCACACCTAACATCATCAACCTCCTGCAAGAGCAGAGCTACTGCTAAACGTGTCTGAGTTGAAAGCTGTTCGTTACCAGCGATCCCACTGCTGGGCATACACACTGAGGAAACCAGAATTGAAAGAGACACGTGTACCCCAGTGTTCATCGCAGCACTGTTTATAATAGCCAGGAAATGGAAGCAACCTAGATGTCCATCAACAGATGAATGGATAAGAAAGCTGTGGTACATATACACAATGGAGTATTACTCAGCCATTAAAAAGAATACATTTGAATCAGTTCTAATGAGGTGGATGGAACTGGAGCCTATTATACAGAGTGAAGTAAGCCAGAAAGAAAAACACCAATACAGTATACTAACGCATATATATGGAATTTAGAAAGATGGTAACAATAACCCTGTCAGCAAAAGAGACACTGATGTATAGAACAGTCTTTTGGACTCTGTGGGAGAGGGAGAGGGTGGGATGATTTGGGAGAATGGCATTGAAATACGTATGATATCATATATGGAACGAGTCGCCAGTCCAGGTTCGATGCACGATACTGGATGCTTGGGGCTGGTGCACTGGGACGACCCAGAGGGATGGTATGGGGAGGGAGGAGGGGTTCAGGATGGGGAACACATATATACCTGTGGCGGATTCATTTCGATATTTGGCAAAACCAATACAATATTGTAAAGTTTAAAAAAAAAAAAAAAAAAAAAGAAAGCTGTTCGTTAGACCTAATCTTTCCACCAACATATTTTAAACAGAGAGTGCGGGTTCATGTCCTGGAGTCCTGACGGCCACCATGGCCAATGACTATGGCATCAGGTCAAAGTGCAAACATGGAGGCTACAAAAGCCATCATCTCAACTCAACAAACACACTGCCGAGTGTATCACTGACCCCACAGTGATGTTCCATTCATAAGTCCCATGTTTATAAATCCAAGAATCTGTTCAAACGAGGCTACCCAGATGGTGCAGTGCTAAGAATCTGTCTGCCAATGCAGGAGATGTGGGTTTGATCCCTGGGTGGGGAAGATTCCCTGAAGGAGGAAATGTCAACCCACTCAAGTATTCTTGCCTGGGAAATCTCATGAAATCTCATGAACAGAGGAGATTGGTAGGCTACAGTCCATGTGTCTCAAAGAGTCTGAGCAAACACACACATCTGTTCAACCAAAGTGAGAACCCACTCTGTGTTAGGAGATGCTGTAAATGAATTCTAAATCATTAAGTGGTGAACTTAAAATGTTCCATTTTGCAACAAATTGTTTTAGAAATGGAAGTGGAAACATTACCCCTACACATATCTTTCAATATGTTTTATACATATTGATATATATGTATATGATATGTATCATATAAGATAGATACATATATATATGTATATGATATATATAGTATATTGTGGTTAGGATTACTGGGATGAATTGGAATCTCAGTTCCACCACAAATTGAGTGACTCTAGGCAACTTACTTAATATCTTTGCACTTCAATTTCATCTTCTATAACGTGGGCATAATGACACCTATCTTTCATGGTGATTTATTTAGATTTTAAATAGTATGTCTAGAAAGAAAGCTTAGCCCAATGCCTGCCATGGGGTGGCTTAATAAATAACAGCTAAGAAGAAAAAGTGCAGTTGTTTCCAGTTCAATAAATAAATCGCAGTTTTATAAATCCAGGTCAAATCATACCATTATTTTAGTTTGCTCAAGAAAAGGAAAAGACTGCTTAGCTCTCCTTTTTTTTCTTTAAAAAAACTACACAACAACAGCATTAAGAAACCATACATGTTCTATAAAATCAGGCAGCAGTAGCTTCTTAGTTTCAGACCCAGAGAGTGTGAGATGGGGAGTCCATGACAGAGCATTAGAAATGGATCAGGAGGACAATATTATCTTTCTGGGCCAGTTATGAAATCCTGGATGGACAGGGTTTGGAAGAGATGACTTCTGAGACTTAAAATCCTGATTGCTTAATACTTCATTAGAGAAGTTTAGCTCCCTGGTCTTGCCAAGAGTCACAGAACATCCGTGGAGGGAAGGACTATGCAAAACCATGTCATGTCGCAAGGGAGGAAGCTGGGGTCCACTGAGGGGGTCCACTGAGGGGAGACTTGTCTTGAGCTGCTCAGTGAGCGAGGACCAAACTCAGAACCAGGAGCCAAGCCTGCAGATGTCCACAGCAGGCCTGCCCATCCTTCAGCAGCCCAGCTGTTCCTGGAGACCATGGGTATAATTCTGGGTAATGGTTATGACTTGTTCAATTTTTAACTTCCCCTAAAATGAACCCCAATGGAAAACACTCAGCACTCCCAAGTGCTACATAATTTCTGCAAAGGCAACTAATATGAACATTTTATTTCATGGAAATGGGAGGACTGTATAAGCAGTGAGCAGTGTCTCAAAACTGGAGCTTCTTTAGATAGCTGAATGAAGCAATTTGGCTCTTCTTAAGATGCTTATCTTTCCATGAGGGCATGAAAATGAAAAGTTGGAAAGCTCAACACCTTTGTAAAGAGTTTATTACCGACACTTTTCACAGGATACAATGGCCGTGTTCTTTTCTTCAAAGCACGGATATAACTACTTTTTTCTTCAAGTCTCCCTTGGTTATTAAATAGCTTCCTATAACTTTTGGTTATCAAATACTTTAACTCTCATATCTGCAACCTTGGGCCACTGAGAGGAAAACAGAATTATAATTTATGATTTTTTATAAAAGGCAAGGACATTCAAAATGATGTTTGTTATCTCTAGCAGAATTTATACTTTAAAGTAGAGTTTTCTGGTTATTCCTCACAATTAACCAGAAAAGCGGAAGCCTCGCTGGGGGGATGTGGGTTCTGGGTTCCTGAGCATGAAAAGTTTTCCTTTTGCTTTCACATCACTATGTCATTTCCTTCAGTGAAGAGCTGATCATTTCTATTTCAAGCAAAGGAGTGTTTGATGGATACGGAGCATGTACACTGTGTCTCTGAGACTCTAGCAGGCTGACAAGTAAAAAGGGCATGGAAGTTTATGCAATGAGGAAAACACCAACTCTCGTTTGCCTATGCCTTCAGGAATTTATATTTTGGTGTAAAACACATTGCTTGCAAGGGACGATCTGAACTGTAGCTAATTCATGTGACAAACGTCAAGGAGGTAACAAGGAAACTAATTTCATTCGAGAGACCCTACCAGGGAACACAATTATATGTATGCAAGTATAAAGTAGATAAATATGATCTCTGAGAAGTACTCCCAAAGTGTTTTTTTAAAAGTATGCTAGTTTATTTCAGAGTCATCTGTGGCCCGCTCTTTCCTCCTCCTGGAGTGAGTCTTCGTACCTGAGGGATCACTGTGTACGGACAAGAAAGCCCACCCATGTTGACGATCTGGCTGTGGTTTTCACTGAGGGCCGGGAAAGGGAGTGTGGCTGGCAATGATGGTGTATGTGTAGACGTCTGTATCATTCTTCTCTCTAAGGCGTTACTTCTGTGTTTGGTATACTGCTCTGTTGAGCTGCATGGTCCAAGCAGACCCAGTGAGTCGGATCTCCAAGCAGTAGGTCTGTTCTAAACTCCTCTTCCACCAACCAAGTAATTGCCTTCTGTGAGAACGTTGGCTGGGAATTCCAGGCTCTTTGATCCCTCTTGAATGAAAGAAAGAAGCCTGGGTCTGTGTGTCTTATTTACCAGGTAATAACAAATAATAAGATCTAATCTAAAAAAATACAAATAGCCACATGTTCTCCATTCTCTTCCATCTCTAAGCTTTCAGGATCTTCATTGATAAGAGCCCTAAGAGACTGGGGATATAATCTCACAGTGTGGAACATTTAGCAATAGGAAGGCCAAATGTATTTAAAATCCAGGATCCAGTAACCATTGTGAAGAAGTAGCCAATGACTCCAGAAGAGCAGGCTGGTGTGATGACTATACTGTAATTACTAGCTGAACATCTGACTTCCCCACTATACTACAGCTCCAGGAGGTGGGTATAACATCTGCCTTGTTCAAGGCTATATCCCCAGGATGGCGAGGTTATTTTTGTAATAATATCCAGCTCAAGGCTTACTGTGAGGAATCAAGTAAGACCAGTGAATGCAAAGATCTTAGCACAATGCTTAGAACATACCAGTTATTTAGCAAATATTTTGTTGAATAAAAGTTAATAGAGGAGCACAAAGAGAAAGAAAGAAGCTTCTAAAATAAGAAGGTCAAGACTGTCACCACATTTTATTTGCATAGCAGCCATGAAAGCTGATATTTATTGAGTGCTTACTAGAGTGAATGTCGATATTCTAGGAATCAGCGAACTAAAATGGACTGGAATGGGTGAATTTAACTCAGATGACCATTATATCTACTACTGCAGACAGGAATCCCTCAGAAGAAATGGAGTAGCCATCATGGTCAACAAAAGAGTCCACAATGCAGTACCTGGATGCAATCTCAAAAACGACAGAATGATCTCAGCAATACATGAACCGTGAACTTCCTGATGTTCAAGCCAGTTTTATAAAAGGCAGAGGAACCAGAGATCAAATTGCCAACATCCGCTGGATCATGGAAAAAGCAAGAGAGTTCCAGAAAAACATCTATTTCTGCTTTATTGACTATGCCAAAGCCTTTGACTGTGTGGATCACAATAAACTGTGGACAGTTCTTCAAGAGATGGGAATACCAGACCACCTGACCTTCCTCTTGAGAAATCTGTATGCAGGTCAGGAAGCAACAGTTGGAACTGGACATGGAACAACAGACTGGTTCCAAATAGGAAAAGGAGTACGTCAAGGCTGCATATTGTCACCCTGCTTATTTAACTTATATGCAGAGTACATCATGAGAAAGCTGGACTGGAAGAAGCACAAGCTGGAATCAAGACTGCCGGGAGAAATATCAATAACCTCAGATATGCAGATGACACCACCCTTATGGCAGAAAGTGAAGAGGAACTCAAAAGCCTCTTGATGAAAGTGAAAGTGGAGAGTGAAGAAGTTGGCTTAAAGCTCAACATTCAGAAAACGAAGATCATGGCATCTGGTCCCATCACTTCATGGGAAATAGATGGAG
>NW_011494805.1:202656-204314 GCF_000754665.1 Bison bison bison | reverse complement strand
GAAACAATGGAAACAGTGTCAGACTTTATTTTTTGGGCTCCAAAATCACTGCAGATGGTGACTGCAGCCATGAAAGTAAAAGACGCTTACTCCTTGGAAGGAAAGTTATGACCAACATAGATAGCATATTCAAAAGCAGAGACATTATTTTGCCAACAAAGGTTCATCTAGTCAAGGCTATGGTTTTTCCTGTGGTCGTGTATGGATGTGAGAATTGGACTGCAAAGAAGGCTGGGCACCTAAGATGCTTTTGAACTGTGGTGTTGGAGAAGACTGTTGAGAGTCCCTTGGACTGCAAGGAGATCCAACCAGTCCATTCTGAAGGAGATCAGCCCTGGGATTTCTTTGGAATCAGATCAGATCAGATCAGTCACTCAGTCGTGTCCGACTCTTTGCGACCCCATGAATCACAGCACGCCAGGCCTCCCTGTCCATCACCAACTCCCGGAGTTCACAGAATGATGCTAAAGCTGAAACTCCAGAACTTTGGCCACCTCGTGCGAAGAGTTGACTCATTGGAAAAGACTCTGATGCTGGGAGGGATTGGGGGCAGGAGGAGAAGGGGACGACAGAGGATGAGATGGCTGGATGGCATCACTGACTCAATGGACGTGAGTCTGAGTGAACTCCGGGAGTTGGTGATGGACAGAGAGGCCTGGTGTGCTGCGATTCATGGGGTCGCAAAGAGTCGGACACGACTGAGCGACTGAACTGAACTGAACTGTGTGCCAGACTTTATGCTCCCGTATCTAATGACTGACAGCAACGCAAAGAAATACATACTCTAATTATCACTGTGAAGAAGCTTGAGACCTTTGGAAAACATTGGTAATACTCCTTAGATGAGGTGCCATTCTAGGGTGGGTGTGCTAAGTCACTTCAGTCGTGTCCAAGTCTTTGCAAAACCTTGGACTGTAGCCTGCCAGGCTCCTCTGTCCATGGGGATTCTCCAGGTAAGAACACTGGAGTGGGTTGCTGCGTCCTCCTCTAGGGGATCTTCCCGACCCAGGAATCAAACCTGGGTCTCCTGCATTTCCTGCACTGGCAGGCAGATTCTTTACCACTGCACCACCTGGGAAACCCAAAGAGACCTTAGGTGAGCCTGAGACTTTGCAGAAGTCAGAGATGCTGAATGTAGGGTCGGAAGGGTCCGAAGAAGTGCTGGGAGCCGGTGAACGTGAGTCTGCTTCCCTCAGAATTCTGTCAAGAGACCCAAACTTCTGCGGTTGTGAATAGCATTTCCACGATGTTTGTTGAGAGGTCAAGAAACAAAGTAGATATAAGAAGGATTAACAGACACTTTCAGCTGAACCAGTTTGGATTTTATCAGAGGGCCTCTGCCTCCCCTGGGCCCCCTGGGGACTGCCATGGAACCAGCTCTTAATACAGAACGCTGAAGTGGTAGGGCTGGAACATGGCGCCTGAGCAGCCGGAAGCCGGAAGCGGAGGGAAACGCAGCCACTTCACTCCCGCCAGCTCTTCGGTTACGTCACTGTCCGAAGACCCCCCTCCCCACACTGTTTACAGGACACCTACCTGTGCCCGGCGGAGAAGGCAACGGCACCCCACTCCAGTGCTCTTGCCTGGAAAACGCCATGGATGGAGGCACCTGGAAGGCTGCAGTCCATGGGGTCGCTGAGGGTCGGACACCACTGAGC
>NW_011494805.1:194916-202299 GCF_000754665.1 Bison bison bison | reverse complement strand
AAATTTATTTCTCACAGTCCTGGAGTCTGGAAGTCTGAGACCAGCGTGTCAGCGGGCAGGGTGAAGACCTCTTCCAGGCGGCAGACTTCCCACCGTGTCCTCGTGATGGAGGGGCCACAGAACTCGGGGGGCGTCTGTTTTATACGTGGGCTAATCCCCTTCAGAGGAGGCCCACCCTCATCACCCAAGCACTTCCCAAAGGGCCTGCCTCCTAAAATCATCGCGCTGAGCATTAGGATTTCAATATATGAATCTGGGCTTCCCTGGTGGCTCCGTGGTAAAGAATCTGCCTGCAATGTAGGAGACTCAGGAGACGTGGGTTTGATCCCTGGGTCAGGAAGATCCCCGGAGGAGGAAACGGCAACCCACTCCAGTATTCTTGCCTGGGAACTCCCATGGACAGAGGAGCCTGGCGGGCTACAGTCCCTGGGGTCACAAAGAGTCGGACACGACTGAGCACTCACACACACACACACATGAATTTGGCAGGGACACACTCACACCACAGCACGTGCTTGCATTCCCTCCCTCTTTCTTCCCCTTATCTCTCTCCCTTTTCTTCCTTTTGTCTCTCTCTTTCTCAATCCAAACTTACACTTTCAGATATTTTGACCATTCCTCATGACATGTTAGCATGGTGAAGGGGCAGTCTGACTGATGGATCCACCTTTGACTTGTCCTGTAACCTTAAACATATCATATAACCTCTCTGAGGATTTGTTTCTTCATCCATAAATGAGAGGTATTAGAAATATGTGTTTTCTGTATGCTAGGGGGCTAGGCAGAGCTCTTAATAAACATCATCTTATTTAATCCTATCAATCCTGGGAGACAGGTATGTATTATTACCTTCATTTCTCCCCCCAAACTTAAGATTCTTACCCCCACAGAGTCAATGCTCTAAATAAATTACATAATATTTGAAAAATACTTTGTCAACTATGAAGCATCAAAAAAATGTTAGCTATGAATTTGCCTAAACAAATCTCAAGACTTATAGCATATAATACTTCTAATGATGCTTTCTAAGTGGGAGAAAGAAAGGCAATTTGGGTCTAAAGCTGACATTATCTCCTATAAACCAATGAGTTTTGATAGAAGAAATGAAAACCAAAACAAGCTGAGAAAGACCTAACCACAAGGAATATCCAGAGACTGGGGGGACACGAGCATTCTGAAGTTGCTTAGGGAGTCAGATCAACTGTTGACTTTAAAGGTTGGAAAATTCTACGGATAGAGGAGCCTGGTGAGCTACAGTCCATGGGGTCACAAAAGTGTCAGGCACAACTTAGCAACTAAATAACAACAACAAGGTTGAAGATGGTGGTGGTGGTTTAGTCACTAAGTCACGTCCAACTCTTGAGACCCCATGAACTGCGGCTCACCAGACTCCTCTGCCCATGGAATTCTCCAGGCAAGAATAGTGGAGTGGGTTTCCATTTCCTTCTCCAGGGGATCTTCCCGACCCCGGAGTCGAACCTGCATCTCTTGAGTCTCCTGCACTGGCAGGTGAGTTCTCACCACGAGTGCAGCCTGGGAAGCCAGCTTTCCACACGTCATCATCATACAAGCAACAACGTCTGTTAGGACTTCTAAAGCACTTTCTGGATGGAGTAGGGCTTTCAAATAGAGACTAACTGTAGGGAATCCAAGACAAATAGGGTAAAGATTACTATTATCTTCATTTTTCACGTAAGGAACACAAGTCTTGATGAGCCTAAGTGATTTCTTCTCTCATTCCCTGCCTCCCTGTGTCCTTTTTCCCTTCCTTCTTGCATGAAAAAGAAATACCCCCCTCAGCACCCCGAAATCATTTATCATAACTCTGTTTTCTAAAGCAGTCACTGAACATCATCCATCAAAGATTTCAATAATAGTACTTTAGAGCTGAGATCATGTACAGAAATGTCCTAAGCAAATTGCAAAGCACAATATATCTATCCTCAGATAACTGTATGCATCACCATTCAGAAAAAAAGAAAGCACAAGGTTTTATTTTTTTTATTTGTTTCACTAAACATCAGCCTCAAGAACTCCCAAATCTACACTCTGTGTTCCAATAAAAGCTACAGAAGACTTCACGCATCCACCATTCCTGCAGTTTAGAAATAAACTAAAACTGCAAAGCAAATCACTGTTCACAGGAACTGTTCCATCAGGCAGCTGAGGTGGGGGTGGCCCAGGCTTAGCCACTGACCAGGAAGAGCCGGAGCTCTCCTCTGAGTCAGCAAACCTCCCCTGTGACAAAGTGTCCAGACAAGTGTTTGTGGAAAAGCTCTCGTCATTTCAAGAGAAACGGCAGAGCTAATCTGGGAAAATCTCTATGCGTTATTAAATGCTTTTTAATTTTAAACAACTATTATTTTTTTGTGGCTGCGCCAGCTGGCATGTAAGGGTAAAGCCCCCCACCAGGGATCGGACCCTCAGCCTCTGCCGCCTCCACTCACCACACAGCTCCAGCCTCAGTCAGGAAACCGTGCTGCCAAGGCGGACATGGGGCCTCAGCAGTGACAAGGACCCCGCGGGGCGGTGGCTGGAGGGAAGCCTGTCTGCGGACACAAGCGATCCTAATGAGAGCAAGGACCCCCAGCAGGGCCGCTGCACAGTAATGACATGCAGTCCAGCCCAACACAAGGAAACGCTCCTGTCAAAACAGGGAATTTCCCCGTGAGGCCTAAGTGTTCCTGTGCCAGCATCAAGGAACTCAGCACAGACAGCGGGACTCTGGGCTTCCTAATGAGCCAAAGCGACTCTTTGTAAAGGGATTAAAATGGGTTGGCCCAAAAGTTCTTTCAGGAACCCTAAACGAACTTTTTGGGCCAACCCAACAGAAGAAGAAAAATAAGAAAAGGAGAAAGGGTCAGCAAATCTCAGGGTCCTCAGTGTTTGGACTGGGAAATTAGGCACATCTAGAGAGGTGTCATGACAAAAAGATGAATGTCGGCTTCTATACTCCCCCGACATTTACCTCAACTAAGTACGGAATATTTACAAAGCACTTGGGCTTATAAAGTATATTCTAATTCTTCCTCACATTTCTGCCTTCTGCTCAGACAGATAAGTGTTGCTATTACTCCCATTTTATTGGTGAGGAAGTGGAGGATCATAAATGCTGAGTGACTTATTCAAAATTGCAAATTAATGGAAAAGTTGGGGGTTGGCCTGAGTGAAAGTAACACTATCACGCGTGAACCCATGTTCCTAGAGTAACCGATCCAGACCAAGGAGGAATCAGTCAACTGCCCTAAAGGAAGTTTAACAGGAAAGCAGTTGTCTGTGTCCGTTCCATAAAAAGATTTATGATCTTTGTTTGCCACGGACAGGATAATATAACAGATTCTTTAATTTTAGTGACATGAAGAAAGCTGGAGGGAAAGGGAAGGGATAGACCACTTATAAACAGGGCTGAAGACAAGATCAAGACGGAGGCTAGCGCCTAATCACTTTCACTGTCTTCTGAGTCAGGATGCTATCATGGTCAAGAGCTTGGCACAGGCTCTATTTCATATTTTAGACAGAAAAAAGCACTCAAGTTCAGGTTCCCCCATCACTTCCACATTTTTATTCTATAGAATGATGTCTTAAGGAGGCATCATCTATTCCCTTTATTGGATTTTACAGGCAAACAATAATATTTACAATAATAATAACATATTAATACAGCATTTCCCGTGTGCCAAAAACATTTTACACAGTTTCAATCTATTGACTCCATTTCCCAGCAGGACTAGGGAGTGGTTACAATTATTACTGCCATTTTACAGATGTGGGAACTGAGGCCCAGAGGGTTTAAGACTGATATATCACAGCTCATCAGTAGCAGAGCACAGATCTGAACCCACAGCTCATGTTCTTAAGTGCTAGGCACATCAGTCTTCTGTCCCCACCAAACACTGGGTAGTGAGTTTGCACACAAGGATGCATCATCTTCTTCCTTTAAAAGTTGAAATATGGTTGATCTATAATGTTTTGTTAGTTTCTAGTGTACAGCAAAGTGATTCTGTTATGTATACATATATATTCTTTCCCAGATTCTTTTCTAGCACAGGTTATTACAAGATATTAAGTATGGCTCCCTGTGATATATAGTAGGACCTTGTTTCTAAATCTATTTTATATATGTATGTACATGGGTTCCCAGGTGGTTCAGTGGTAAAGAACCTGCCTGCCAGGCGGGAAACTTGAGTTCGATCCCTGGGCTGGGAAGATCGCCCGGGGAAGGACATGGCGGCCCACTCCAGGATTCTTGCCTGGGAAATCCCATGGACAGAGGACCCTGGCAGCTACAGTCCACAGGGTCACAGATTGGGACACAGCTTGGTGCCTAAGCAGCAGCAGCAGCAGCAGCAGTATACACGTGCTAATTCCAAACTCTTAAACCACCCCCCCACCCACTCCACGTCCCCTTTGGTAATCACAGGCTTGTTTTCTATGTCTGAAGCTCTGTTTCTGTTCTGTAAATAAATTCATTTGCATCATTTTTAAAAATACATATTTATTAGGCTGTGCCAGGTCTTTGTGGCAGTGTAGGATCTGCACGTGGGACCCAGTTTCCTGACCAGGGACGGAACCCAGGGCCCCTGCGGGGGGAACGCAGAGTCTCAGCCACTAGGCCACCAGAGAAGCCCCTTATGTGCATCACTGTTTAGATCCATGTATAAGTGATATCACAGGTATATGTATTTCTCTGACTTACTTCACTTAGTATGATATTCTCTAGGCCCAAGGATGTAGGTTCTTGGTGTTCAGTGCATCCATATCCACTTCTTATAGCTCTTTTCCTTTCGGATGAAGTATCATGCTAAAGAGAATATACGCCAGACGTATGCCCAAGCCTACCTAGTCTTCGTGGCAGCTACTCATAAATTTTATTCCCGTATTAAAAATCTCTAGGGAACCTTGCTTCATGTTCTGTGCATTGATATTCAGATAAATATTGGAAGTGTGGTATTTTACCACCTCAAATTTAAAAAAATAAACTAAGCATCTTCTCATTTCTACCCTTTTGTATCAGGGGTCTACAAGCTATGGCTCACAGGACAAACTGACTCTGTTTGTATGGCTGGCACGCCAAGAAGGAATATGTGATCAACGCTGCATACGGCCAACAAAGCCTGCAGTGTTTACTATTTGGCCATTTATAGGGAAAAACATTTTGCTGACTCCATGTGTTACATAATGTCTAAAGTTTATCAGAGAAAAATATTTTATATTTTTCTTTTTTTGCTTTGTCCACGATTAAAGTTAAGTCCTCTTCATCTGATTAGCTCATTCTGAGGAGAGAAATCAAAAGAGGTCACAGGCTTGACTGCAGCAACCTGAGTGGTTCTGGAGCTGGCTTCATAAAGTGACTATGAGCATCTTTTCCCGAGTCAGCACTGGATGGGCGCAGCCACGGTGAGGGTGTTTACACTGGCAAACACCGTCGGTTTTACCAAACCATATGGGACAAAATACATGAAGTAACTCTGCATTCTCTAAAAGTATCCTGGGGTCAGGACTGAAGTTTAGTTTGTAAAGGAGACGCAGAGGTGGCCATAGTTATGTTTTCTTTTATACAATTGAGGACGTAAGATTCACAAAACCCAAGGACCCGCAGGGCCTGGCGAGGTGGAACACAGGTGAAT
Source organism: Bison bison bison (assembly GCF_000754665.1). Lineage (NCBI taxonomy): Eukaryota > Metazoa > Chordata > Mammalia > Artiodactyla > Bovidae > Bison > Bison bison. The sequence goes on along the minus strand of NW_011494805.1, from coordinate 196,672 downwards.
GGGCGGCATGGAAAGCGGCAGGAAACGGGATCCCCGGCAGCCCAGCAGTCAGACTCTGGATTTCCAACGCAGGGGGTGCAGGTTCGACCCCTGGTCAGGGAACTAAGATCCCACATGCCACGTGGTTTGGCCAAAAAAGAGACAGAGAAAGAGAAAGAAAGAAAAGAAAAACAGGAGGAAATGGCAGGGCCTATGGAAACAAGGAAACAAAATCAAAGACATTTAATTTAAAAAAGTCAAGCCTCTTCCAGCCAAGCAGAACACTGCCTGCCAATTTATGGCCGTTGGCTTAAGGGAAAGCATTTTGAGGTATAAAACTGTGCCTTTAAAAATCCCTTTCCTCTGTCTCCTAGGCATTGCATTATGTTGGTGTAAAAAGGACTTTCACGAGATATAAGGAAAAGTGTACCAACTCAGGATTACCAGGCAATGGATACGTTACTGAGAGAGGCGACCAGCTTGCCTGCTCTGGAGGATGTTTCTAGCTGAAAGCATCGCATCTGTCTGAGGCCGTTTATATTCCTAGGGAGCAGAAGCACTGATGGACAGGTGCCCCGAGCACCCTGCCCGACAGAGTGACTCCAGCCCAGCTTCCTCCTGCATCATCTTTCCAACATCTGTTAACTATTCAGGCCACACAGGTGGCATTTCATTCAGCTGTCTCTTTCAGGAGCTTTAAAAGATCCCCAGACAGACTGGAAACATGGATCTGCCTTTCAGAGTAAAAAAAAAAAAAAAATCCTTTTTCTTTCTGGAAGTGATCAGATGGATGGGTATTGCCTTCCCTGAAGGCAAATGCAAAACAATGCATTTTGGGAAAAGATGACAACCACACAGAAAGGATGCCAAACCAGTCTTTGTGGTCACAGAAGAGCGTGGAGGAAGCAAGGAGGGCGCATCCTAAAGCCTCCACACCAGACTGAGCACAGCAAATCATCTGTTCTGTTCTTCTTGCCCCAGTCACGGACATTACACCCATTATGTGTTATCATCAGAAAATGCTGGGCAGGCTTCCCTAGTGGTTTGGTGGTTCATTGGTCCAGTGGTTAAAAATCCACCCTACAAAGCAGAGGACAGCAGTTTGATCCCTGGTCTGGGAAGATTCCTCAGGCTGCTGTGCAAGAGAAGGCCCATGCACAGCAAGGAAGACCCAGCACAGCCAAAAATAAAAAATAGAAATAAATTAATTAAAAAAATGTTGTCACTAAAATGGTTTAAAATAATGGCTAAAAAGCCTCTTCTATTTGTTTTTACTATTGCTGTGGACTGAGTATTTGGATCCCCTCCCCACCTTGAAATTCATGTTGAGATGCTAACTGCTAGGGTGAGGATTTAGGAGACAGGGCCTTTGGAAGGTGCCCCACCCTTCAAGAATGACATTCAGTTCAGTTCAGTTACTCAGTCATGTCTTACTCTTTTCGACCCCATAAATCACAGCACGCCAGGCCTCCCTGTCCATCACCAACTCCCGGAGTTCACTCAAACCCATGTCCATCGAGTCGGTGATGCCATCCAGCCATCTCATCCTCTGTCATCCCCTTCTCCTCCTGCCCCCAATCCCTCCCAGCATAAGGGTCTTTTCCAATGAGTCAACTCTTTCCATGAGGTGGCCAAAGTATTGCAGTTTCAGCCTCAGCATCAGTCCTTCCAATGAACACCCAGGACTGATCTCCTTTAGAATGGACTGGTTGGATCTCCTTGCAGTCCAAGGGACTCTCAAGAGTCTTCTCCAACACCACAGCTCAAAAGCATCAAT
>NW_011494805.1:186724-194816 GCF_000754665.1 Bison bison bison | reverse complement strand
ACTATCTCTGCTTTTCAATATGCTATCTATGTTGGTCATAACTTTCCTTCCAAGGAGTAAGTGTCTTTTAATTTCATGGCTGCAATCACCATCTGCAGTGATTTTGGAGCTCCCCAAAATAAAGTTTGACACTGTTTCCACTGTTTCCCCATGTATTTCCCCTGAAGTGATGGGACCAGATGCCATGATCTTTGTTTTCTGAATGTTGAGCTTTAAGCCAACTTTTTCACTCTCCTCTTTCACTTTCATCAAGAGGCTTTTAGTGTTCTTATAAAAGAGGCCCAAGAAAGCTCCCTTAACAATGTGAGGACGCTGTGAAGACAACCAACTGTGAACAGGAAGTGGGTGCTCACCCGATACAGAAAGTACCAGCACTTTTAACTCGGACTTTCCGGCCTCTAGAACTGTGAGAGGTTTATAAGTCACTTGGTCTATGGGTTTGTTGTTGTTGTTGTTGTTATAGCAGTATATGTTTTTATTCTTGCTTTTTTTTAAACACAGCAATTCCTTTATTTCTTTTCATCATCTTTTCTTTCCTCCTTTTTTAAAAAAAATGTTTTATTTTGTATTGGGATATAGCCAATTAACGACTGTTGTGACAGTTTCAGGCGAACATCAGGGGAACTCAGCCATACATAAACATGTATCCCCCAAAGTCCACTCCCATCCCGGATGCCACATAATATTGAGCAGAGTTCCCTGTGCTTACAGTAGGTCCTTGTTGGCTATCCATTTTAAATATAGCAGCGTGTATACATGCTTTTGAATAGACTAAGAGAACGATCAAAAGTTACTTATCAGAGGCTGAAGACCCTTGAGTATATGCACAACCAGGTTACAGACTCACTCTGCTGAACGAGGGTGACAGCTCATCTTATGTGGAGAGTAGAGGAAGCTTTGGGTTCTTAAATGTAAGGCTAAGACCATGAAGGGCCAAAATTACTGATGAGCAATTTCTCAAGGTAGCTAACATGGTATTATGTATACAAACTTTTAAAGGAATTCCTGTGCACAGTCAAAACCTCAAAACCACAGAACTCCCAAAGGAAAGGTCAAAAGTTCTACAGCCAGATGCTGACAACAGAACCAGCATTCTTTGGGGGATAACTATCAGAACTTCAGCTGCTCTTAGAAGACAGCTAACGTCGGACATGTTCTTACTTGCTGGGTTGCTGGCCATTCCATTAATATAACCCTTGTTTTTCTCTTATGAGTATTAAAAAGGGTTTGGAGTTAGCAATTTGCTCTGGCACCTTTGGGTTCTAAGTCAGTGACCGTACTATGGAAACAGAGATTCTTCTTTGTTGGTCTTTCTGCTCAATCATCTCGCAAAGGAACCTCTGATTATCAGGGACAAAGTATGTGAGGACCAGTGCAATGAAGCTTAATCTTCAAAGGACACGTATCTTAAAATGACACTGAGGGTCTGTGTCTCACTGTCACTTGGAGTCCGGAAATTACATGGAACACAGAATAATGACAAACAGGCGCTGGGCACCATTTCCTTGGCTTCTTGATTGATGTTCCTAATGCCTGGCTGGTATCACTCTAGTTAACTGAGGTCTGTAATGCGAGCAGGGTACTCAGACCATGTTGACAGAATGCCGAGGGAAGGCTCCACAAAGGTCTGTGTCCATGAAGGAAGCTGAAAATCTCACGGAGTTTGATTTGCAGCAACGGTCCAAGTGTTAATTCTCTACCTCCTGATAAAGTAAGACCCTCTTGCAACCCATGAATAAAACATTCAATTAACAGCAGGTAGTCTAGCAACTGAGGGACTCTGGGAAGGGTGGGCTGTTGCGGATGTCATTCTTACTGGATCGGTGCCAAAGCAGCCTCGACCTGTTGCCTGACTGCGTGTCTCAGGTCAGCACAGGGCGCGGTGCCATTATGCCACTGGGCCAAGAAAAGAAAATGCTGTGCTGCTTCATTTTGGTCCCGAAATCCCTCCTAAGAAACTAATGCGCTGGGGAGCGTGTCTTCACCCCCATTTATTTCTGATTTCATTAGGAAGAGAATTTGATTAACCTTTGGAAGAAGGTGAGTCTACTAAAAATTAACTGGTACCCCCTACTTCCTTCTAAAAGCCGACAAATTCATATATGCCAAGATGAATACTAACACCACAACTCTATGGAATAGAAGGGTTCTGTTGATCCTATTTATACAGACTCTGAGCTGTGTGAGAAGGTGATCAGGAACTGTTGTCTGTCTGGGCCCCTCTGCCAGCCTTGGAGGAACGGATCCTTCACACCACCCCCGACCCCACACCAGAATACAAAACTAAGCTTCTGAGTGGCTCTTAACATATTTGATGGACCACAAGTTCTTAATATATTTGATGCAGCATTTTACCAGTAAATATAACATATTGTTTTAATTATAACTTATGTAACTGGGCATAACATTTTCCTTTTATTTTAATGTTCTATTATTAGATTTTAGTGTTGGTAGAGTCTTTCCAGAACAAAAGAAACTTTGAATAGATGCCATACATAGATTAATTGGGGGCATATTTTGGCCTTCTAAAACCAAAACAAGGGCAAGCAGTCAGTGGAAATCATAAATACATGTGCTGTCCCCTTTTTCTCTCTCTGTCTAAAGCATCTAGTATCAGTGTCATGTTTAAAACAAAGAATTAAAATACTAAAATATCATTGTTTTAAACCCTTTTATGCCAAGGCCTTCAGTTTTCTGATATACCCTTTTTAAAAATTATCCAAATAAAATGCAGTAGTATTCCGATTACAACTCCCTGCCCCCAAGTCCGCCCTGCGCCTCTCGGTGTCCTGGGAGACTGACCCTGTGAATCCCCTTGCCCTGCGACCTTGCCCCGCGACCTGTGTTGCTTCAGTCTGGGAGCACAGGCAGGAGGTCAAAGATGGAAGAAGAGGTCTGAGTGGTCACTTTAACAGCCCTCCTGCTGCACTCAGCCCCGACCGTGGCGGCAGCAGCTGCAGGCGAGGCTCCGAGGCCCCTGTGCGGCCCTCGCGGCCCCGGCGCCCGGGTCTCCACCCCAGCGCCCCCAACGAGGGGTCTGAGCCCCACGCCTGCGGCCCCGGGCCCCTCAGCCCGGCTGTCCGGAGCCGGCCACGCTTCTGTGTCCTCTGCATCCTCCCAGCGCCTCCGCGTCCTCCGCGCCCCGCAGGACTGCCCAGCACAGCCCAGCCCACGGACACACGGAGGTGCAGCCTCCCGGACCGTCTGAGACTCGGGGAGAAGCAGGCTTACACTTTCCCGCCACCATCTGCCTGGATCCCTTCTCGGGCTTCACTCTCACACACTCGCCCATCACAGCGCCCCGCCAATGTCTCCTCTCCCCCCGGGAACCGTCCGGTCACCCCGTTTCTCCAAAGCACCCGCCCGAACGCAGGAATGGAGCGAAACCTTAGGGGAGGCTTGAGAAAGATGGAGGCGGCCTCCTGCGGAGAGCAGAACAGGAAACAAGTTAAAGTTAATTTAGAAGGGACGAAATTCCTCAGCCTCCCACCCCAGACAGAATTGCTCTCCGCAGGCTCCTGAAGCCTCGTAACTGCCCTGCACTGGGCTTCTCTGGCCCGAGTTCTCTCCCGCCTCCCCAGTCCTTCACCCCTCTCATTCCCGCCCCTCCTACAGGCGTTTCCCAGGAACCAGCGCCTCCTTCCTGCAAGGCACTCCTGTCCGCTCTTTGTGTCCATCTTATCCTTAACAACCCTCCTGAGAGTCGAGCCCACCGGGTGGCAAACTATGGCCCCAGGAGTCAGATCAACCCGTGTTTGTGAACGTTTTGCTAGAACGCGGCCACAGGCCTTCACTATGGCCTTCAGCAGTTGCAACAGAGACTTTCCAGCCCACAAAGCCTAAAATATTCACTATCTGACCCTTTACAGAAAAAGGTTTCCACCCCCTGGGTCTAGCCTTTCTCACCTAAAAAGGTCAGGAGATATTTTCCTAAATAAAGGTTGCAGTCTTAAGATTAATTTTGCCATCTGTCGGGTTGCCAACCAAAATAAGTAGCCAGCTTTTAAAAAGATGATTTTCTTTTTATTACTCAGTATCATGGATATTCAGTGTTAGTGAAGATTAGAGAAATGGCATTTCTTATATTCAGACTGTAGACCTTTCTGAGGACAGTTTAATCTTGATTATATGCAGAGCTTTTAGCCCAATAAATGCTTTACTTTTATTAATTCATCCTAAGGAAATCAGTATTGGATAAGGATTCGGCCTACAAGAGTGTCAACATGAGACAACAAGCCTAGTGCATGCACTCAAGGAATTGTCTGAAGCAATGAAAAACAATCATGCAAAACGTTTGCTTTCAGGAGTTCCCTAGTGGCCTAGTGCTTAGGGTTTCAGGATGCTGTGACCCAGGTTCAGTCCTGGTCGGGGAACTGAGTTCCCGTAAGCCTCGAGTCATCAGCAAAACAAAGGAAAAAGGAAAGAAAATTGTTTTTCAACCAGTGAGATCCATGTTGTATTTTCAAATAAAAATGGCAGAATAATATACCAATTTTTCAACATGTCTGTCTCCAAGTGGAGAGGAAAAAAGTGATTATTTTTTCTATTTTCTCTATTTTTTCCCCCAAAATACATTTTACACATTACTAGGCACTGATCATCTCCTTGATGAGATCTTAAATGGACTTCTTCGCCAGAGTTTAACTGTCTGATGCCTGCTAAAGAGTACCCTGTGACTTCTCTAATCAACCCAAACCTCTCACCCCGCTTCCTGCTCTGCACACAGGCCTTCCTCAGATACGTTACATTCTGACTCTATTCAAACAAGCTCTGCTGTAGCAACAGCTGACATCCTGTCCATTCTAGTGGACGTGAAGACTCCTGCATTTTCTGTTTTAGATCAGGGAGTTGTTTGTTTGGGAGTGGGTTTTTCTCCCCCCTCCTTTTCAACTGGCTCTAAAAATATATCCATCCACAAAAAACAGAGCTGATGGAATAAAAAAAATATTTTGTTCCTCATCCTTCCGCGGTCTGGGAACCGTGGTCTGGAAATTCAATACAAAGGATCTGTTTTCTGAAGCATCTGGCACATACAGGAATTGTAAAGATGAGACAGGAAGGATGGTCAAGTGATACGGTGTCTGGGAAAGTCAGATTCCTGCATCAGGGCCCACAGGACCACTCTGGAGCTGCCCAGAGAAGGGGAGGCAGCTTAGTGCTTGTCAAGGCAGAGAATTCCAAAGGAAAGTAAAATACAAAAATTTCTTCTGGGGTAATGTCATTAATACTTAAGTGCCCAGCAAAAGGCCAGTGTGGTACTAATGCCATATGCTTGTTCACTGAAGGCAGTGCTCTGGTTTCATTAAGCCCAGTGCAGTGGAAATAGCCCAGGCTTTGGAGGCAGGCAGACCCAAGCGTTGGGAGTCCTCAGCCCTGTGACTTCACAGCTGTGGGCCTTTGAGTAAGTCGTTTGCATCCCTCTGGGCCTCATTTCCCTCTTCTAAAAATAAAAGAAATAATACTACCAACCCTTCAGCAATTTCATCATTGTTAGTAATTATATGTGTAAAGGGCAGTCCAGTGCCTGGCACCCAGAAAGGAAATGGTAAAGGGTGGCTACTTCACTAACGGTTGAAATGTAAGTAATACAAATATTATTTCAAACACTGGTCATATTCATAATAATCTAGTTTGCCTGCTTTTTCAAGCTCTGAATCAGAGGACAGTCTGGAAAAACTTTAGAAGACAGCCTCTCGGGGGTTCGTTAGGAGGTCTGGGTCAGATCCTATTTCTAGCTAGTTTTTCCAACCTGCTTTTCTCAACTTTAAAAATTAACTGTGAGGGCAAACCTACCAACAGTTCAAGGGCTAAAGATGAAAATAAAAGAAAAAGGAAAAGCCATCTCTTTCCTCTTTATACGTTTGTAGAATCTTGACATGACCAAGGCTGTTGTGAATAATTCCGTATATCATATGCTAACAGTTGACCAGACTGCTTACCAAGAAGCCAAAGCACTCTCTCTCTTTTTTAAGACTATTTAAATTTATTGATTTTTCTATGTATAGGAGTTGTTTACTGTATTCAGTATACTGAATACATGTACACCACGTACGTGAAAGTCAAAAGTTTGTGAAGTTAGTTGTCACTTATTCTTGTCTGACTCTCGGCAATGCTGTGGACTACAGCCCACTGGGGGCTCTGTCTGCAGAATGCTCCAGGCAAGAGTGAAGCCGTGCGCTTCTCCAGGAGATCTTCCTGGCCCCGGGCCTGAACTGAGGTCTTCCACATTGCAGGCAGACTCCTTACCATCTAAGCCAGCAGGAAAACTGCATTCCATGTATACTATTTATAAACTACTACAGTCTGTATACTATTTATAAACCACTACAGTCTGTCTTTGTCGTGCCTGCCATTCTTCCTTCATTCTGCTTCTCTGGTAGTATCTTGTGGTTGGTGGTGTGTACGTTATGAAGAGGCCCCTGTCTTGTGGTTGCCTGTGAGTCTCTTGGTTACTAGGAAAGTCTTGTGAAAAATGTTGATAAGGGTTTGCAATGAAGAAAACTGAAACAGACTTGGAGGTTAGGAGCTCGCTGTCCTTCTCATCTTTACCTCTCCCCTGAAAGCCCAGCTCGCTGGGGTCTAACACCTGTAACACTCGGATTGGCTTGAAATACTTCCCTGGGGGCTCAGATTGTAAATAATCTGCCTGCAATGTGGGAGACCTGGGTTCAGTCCCAGGGTGGGTAGACCCCCTGGAAAAGGGAATGGCAACCCACTGCAGTATTCTTGCCTAGAGAGTCTCATGGACAGAGGAGCCTGGTGGGCTACAGTTCACGGGGTCGCAGAGAGTTGGACACAACTGAGCGACTAACACACAACACACACACTAGTATGGAAAAGTCTGTGCTGGTCTAGGAGTCCCTGTCTGCTAAAGCGCCCATCTGTGAGCTAACCTAACTCCTTAGGAGTCCATTCTGTTTCTTCTTTGGGTGAACAGACCATTCAAATCTTTGCATTAAAGATGTTACCTGATTCTTCCCAAGCTTTAAAGACTTCACTTTGTTAATTTCTAGCAATCATGCGATGTGGCTAGAGATTCCATTTTCAATTTTTCAATAGAATAATCGTAACAGTGATTATTTTCAGTATTAAAAGTCTTATCCCTGGTGGTCCAGTGGCTAGAACTCTGCTCCCAATGCAGGGGACCTGGGTTCCATCCCTGGTCAGGGAACTAGACCCCACACGCACCAAGTGAGTTCACCTGCCGCAGATAAGGATCCCATATGCTGCAACAAAGATCAAAGACCCCTCGTGCTGCAATCAAGATCCAGCACAGCCAAATGAATAAACTATCTTAAAAAAAAAAAAAAGTGTTATGTTATCTTTCAAGGCCAGGCCTCTCAACTAGGGACAAATTATTCCATCAGATCAGATCAGATCAGATCAGTCGCTCAGTTGTGTCTGACTCTTTGCGACTCCGTGAATCGCAGCACGCCAGGCCTCCCTGTCCATCACCAACTCCCGGAGTTCACTGAGACTCACGTCCATCGAGTCAGTGATGCCATCCAGCCATCTCATCCTCTGTCGTCCTCTTCTCCTCCTGCCCCCAATCCCTCCCAGCATCAGGGTCTTTTCCAATAAGTCAACTCTTCCCATGAGGTGGCCAAAGTACTGGAGTTTCAGCTTTAGCATCATTCCTTCCAAAGAAATCCCAGGGCTGATCTTCAGAATGGACTGGTTGGACCTCCTTCCAGTCCAAGGCACTCTCAAGAGTCTTCTCCAACACCACAGTTCAAAAGCATCAATTCTTCGGCGCTCAGCCTTCATCACAGTCCAACTCTCACATCCATACATGACCACTGGAAAAACCATAGCCTTGACTAGACGAACCTTTGTTGGCAAAGTAATGTCTCTGCTTTTGAATATGCTATCTAGGTTGGTCATAACTTTCCTTCCAAGGAGTAAGTGTCTTTTAATTTCATGGCTGCAGTCACCATCTGCCGTGATTTTGGAGCCCAGAAAAATAAAGTCTGACACTGTTTCCACTGTTTCCCCATCTATTTCCCATGAAGTGATGGGACCGGATGCCATGATCTTCGTTTTCTGAATGTTGAGCTTTAAGCCAACTTTTTCACTCTCCACTTTCACTTTC
>NW_011494805.1:155457-186624 GCF_000754665.1 Bison bison bison | reverse complement strand
TTTTGGAGCCCAGAAAAATAAAGTCTGACACTGTTTCCACTGTTTCCCCATCTATTTCCCATGAAGTGATGGGACCGGATGCCATGATCTTCGTTTTCTGAATGTTGAGCTTTAAGCCAACTTTTTCACTCTCCACTTTCACTTTCATCACTTAGGCTAATAATTCTACCTTCCTTCTTTCTTTTCTGTTCATCCTTTCCTGCCTCCCTCATTTATGTACTCATCGAGGGGCACACACAGAGACGGCGTGCTATCTAGCACCTAAAACAATGCCAGACCCACCATGAGCCTCCAGTGTGTTCAGTTAGAATGGATGGAACACAGATAGACTCCTTTGCTCACAGGGCCAGCTGCTCTGCCATTACCCCTCAGCAACACTATGGCAGTGACTATACCCCACAGAATCATTAGTAATGCAGAGCACTGTTTCTATTAGTTATTACCATTATTTGTATGAGTTTTACTCTACAAAGATAATATGACTCATACAATAGGGTGGCACCAACTTGGGGATGGGACTGGTGATAGAGTAGGAAAGACAGATAGCAACCTACCCTCATTCTCTTGGACTTCACAGCTGAATGACGGTAAGGGCCACCTCGCAGATAACCACACAAGCTATAAAATCTTTACATGTTCTGTGGTGGAGAAGCATAAGGATGTTTGAGAACATGCAGTGGGAAACCATATCTTGTACAAGAAGAAACAGGGGGCTGGGCCAGTTCAGAGCTAGGTACCTTGAGTTAGTTAAGCTGGGACTTGAAGGGTGGTGACTGAGAGCTTGTTACAGGGAAATTAAGACCTAGGCAGAGAGATGGCATGTAGGAAGACCTGAGGTGACAAAAAAAAAAAAAAACCCGCATGTGGGAAGTGTGCAAGGCCTTGGAAGGAATACTGTAAACAGGAGACGACGATGGAAAGGGATGGAAATCAAGGAATGTTTAGAGGTGGCATTAGCAGGACTCGATAATAAGTGCATGGAAGGGTAGAGACAGAAGAATTAAGAATAGGCTCAGGATTCTGGCCTTAGTAACTGAGTGGCTTTATATTTAACTCATTTGTTTTAGAGGCTGAATTGACTATTAAAAGCATGACTTTGCTGACAAAGGTCCATATAGTCAAGACTATGGTTTTTCCAGTGGTCATGTATGGACGTGAGAGTTGGACTATTAAGAAAGCTGAGTGCCGAAGAATTGATGCTTTTGAAGTGTGGTGTTGGAAAAGACTCTTGAGAGTCCCTTGGACTGCAAGGAGATCCAACCAGTCCATTCTAAAGGAGACCAGTCCTGGGTGTTCATTAGAAGGACTGATGCTGAGGCTGAAACTCCAATACTTTGGCCACATGATTTGAAGAGCTGACTCATTTGAGAAGACCCTGATGCTGGGAAAGATTGAGGGCAGGAGGAGAAGGGGACAACAGAGGATGAGATGGTTAGCATCACCTACTCAGCGGACATGAATTCAAGCAAACTCTGGGAGACAGTAGAGGAGAGAGGAGCCTGCCCTGCTGCAGTGCACGGGGTCACAGAGAGTTGGACACGACTTACCAACTGGACAACAACTGTCACCTTCAGGTAGAGGGCGGTGCTGAGAGAAGGAGGCTGTCACAGACCCACATTTCTCAGCTGACCAGCAAAGTCCCCCATGATCTGGCCTTTCTCTTTCTCTCCAGAAAACGACATTTTCTTGCTTCAGGAAAACCTCACAGCTCCCCTGACAGTTCATGCATTTGCTTGACTTCCCTTTTCTAGTCCCCTCTTCATGGAATGCCCATCCACCGCTTGCCACCTAATTAACACTTCAGCTTTTAACAACACTCGAGTCACTTCCTCTCTGACACTTCTCAAAATAGGGCTGACACCTTCCTTCTTCATTCCCCACAGCACCCTACAGCAGCATTTTCAAACTGGGGAGGCAGCCAGGCATATACATGCAAAAGAGGGCCACTTGCATCTGTGCCCTGTGTACAGGGTTGGGGGAGCTGTGGCTCCGGGAGCCGGCCGTCTCTAAGCGAGAGGTCTGACGTGGAATCAGGGGCTCATGTTCCCAGCTCTGAGAAACGCACAAGAAGCTCAGACTCTGTGGAGGGTGCATGTGTCTAGAGAATTGGGTGTGTGGGCAGGTGTGTATGATATCCCAATTTTTCACAAAACGACTTGTTATACTCTGAGCAGGTCGTTGTAAACATGCCAGTTTTGTAACCTCTGCTCTACACACTTCACCTTCACTGTGTTTGTTCAGAGTGTCTTCTGATCATCTTGGTTATGTGGACGTGTCTGGTGAATCTGCATCTGTGTTCCCTGAAGCCCAGCACCACGGTGCGTTCATTCACTCCTGCCTCCCACAGCGGTATCCCCAGGCCTCTATAATCCCCAGGGCTGAGCTTGTGTCTGTCACATATTAGGAATTCAACAAATATTTTGAACTAATGCATTTCTACGGCTAATCATTCTACAGAGATTTACTAAGTATCCACAGTGTGAAATGACTTGCTGTGTTCCGAACTTCCCCAGTACCAACAGGCTTGCTTGAAATTCCTTCACCAGGGATGAATCTGTTGAGCTGGTTTCTCTAGGTGTCACCTTACGGAGGTAACAGGGGGAGTGCTTATCCTTTGTTGATCGAAATTGAATTCGCCTCTTTATATCCACTCTCTCCTAAATCACTGTCCTCAGATGCTGGTCACTGTGCTTCGACTCGTGATAATGCTGCCAATACAGTTTGTAAAGTGCTCTCTGACCCTTGGAAGAAAGATGCTGCAGGAAGGGAATTGATTATAAAATAATTGAATACACCAGGGTGTATCTGGCCTTCTGTTTAAATGGAACTGACTCACTAAGGGTCACGGATGCTCATTTGTTCAGAGGAGGATGCTGAGCGATAAGGAGAAGCGGAAGAAATGTTTCCATCTGTCATGAGGTGTCAGGTGGAAAACAAAGGGCTGGCTTCCACTTTACAAGCAGAACCAGCTTTTATGCACAAGCAAAGGGGACCATGACTTAAGAATGCGGACAGGATCCTGGAGAATTTAAAAGAACTCTGTCTGCTTCCTCGAGACATCCCCTCAACCTAAGCTACTATGATTCAGACGCTAAAGACTCACAGAATTAGCCTGCTGCTTAAACATGACGATCCTGTGTGCTAAGGAGAGGAACCATATTATCTACAGCTGAGGGATCCCAGCTAATAATTCACCCCTCATCAAGCACTGTCTGCTCCAGAGAACAAAGGAGCGGGGGCAGATTCGCAGGATGCAGGAGTGCTGATGGAGGGAGATTTACGTGGAGGCGCGAGACCAAGAGAGGACACCAAGTTATCTCAGGGCAGGAGACTGGGGGCAGTAGGTGTGAAAAAGCAAACTCTGAATTTTGATGAAATCTGACAGGCTATGAATGTGTGGCCCACATTACCATGACACCTAGAAAAGCCATGCCAGGACATTAGTCACTAATGAGGGAATTTCAGACACGACAGCTGGGTAGAAGAGAGGATTTGGGGCAAAAGAGTTCAACAAAGCCACTCTTCACATGTGCTATTTCCACTTCTTTTCGCCCAGTTCCTTCAGATACCCATATAAACTCATTCTCAAAGCCTAGATTCTTTTGTAAACTTTTAATTTTATATTGGAGTATAGCTGATTAACAATGTTGAGACAGTTTCGGGCGGACAGCACAGGGCCTCAGCCATACACAGACATGTGTCCCTCTCCCCCAAACCCCCCTCCCATCCAGGCTGCCACGTAACACTGAGCAGGGCTCCCTGTGCTTCCAGGGGTCCTGTTGGTCATCCACGTTACATATGCCAGTGCACATCTGTCCATCCCAAACGCCCCAAATGCCACTTCCCTCACTCTTGCCCCCTGGCAGCCACGAGTTTGCTCTCTGTGTTAAAGGTTAGCGCTCGCGTGCAAGAAGTGTATCCTCGTCAGTCGTGTCTCTACCTGCAGTGGTGACAGTATTGTTATTGGCCCTGGAGGCCATGCCTGCCTTGATATCTGGTCCTGGTTTCTCTTCTCCCTCCTGCATTTGGCTTGTGGTTAAAGCTCTCTTCCCTCGTGGGCCAGTGAACTATTTTCGATTAAAAAATAAGTTCTTAAACCAGCAGCTCCATCACTTATTTGTTATAACCTCTTAAGGTACTGACTTTTACTCTGTAAGCTTCCATTTCTTTTTCTGGAAGCTTGGGATAATAATAGTATGAGGATTAAAAAAGAAACATCCTGCATGAGTTGAGTCCAGTGTCTGCACACAGTGGGTGCCCAATGAATGTCAGCTGTCACAATCAGGTAACTGTTGACCCATTCTCTTTCCTTCACCTTGCGCTAGCTTAAAGCAGTCAGACACAAGTGGTGCTGCCCAACACGTGGCTCATTTGGGACGTTTTGGAGAATTCTGACATTATAACCTGTGATCCATTGTCAGTGATGGTCTTGTATTTTTCTTGCCTGTGGTAAACCTCTCCAAAACACTATGTGATATATATGTCTCATTAGAAACAACATACAGAGTGAGAAAAGGATATCAAATTTAAAGAGATAGTTAAGGAGAGCCAAGTCTAACAGAAGAGCAGGTTTACTCTCTTCAGTAGACAAAATGGTAATGAAAAATCCAATTTGACCTCAGGTCAGGGAACTTGGAGAAGTTAAAGTTCCCAGAAACATAGGGTTTAGCAACACACCCACACACACATTATCAAATGTAAAATAAATAAAATATATAATTAATATTAAATATATATCATTTTTAAAAATCGCATCTCTGAGACAGTGGCAAGTAAGGGACAAGTGGTGAGCTGGAATTCAAACCCAGGTGAATCCACGGTTTGATCTTTTATTTTTTTTAAGACTTTTTTTTTAATGTGGACCATTTTTAAAGTCTTTATTGAATTTGTTACAACATTGCTTCTGTTTCATGGTTTGGTTTTTTGGCCACGAGGCCTGTGGGGTCTAAGCTCACTGACCAGGGATGGAACTCAAACCTCTTACACTGGAAGGCGAAGACCTACCCACGGGACCACCAAGAAGTCCCCACGGCCCGCTCCGAAGAGCACGATGCACTGTCTCCATGGTTAGCTGCTTTCAGAGATTAGGTGGTATTCTGGACTGGCTGACCTTCCATTTCTCAGTCCTCCAAGTCAGTAAGAGTCTAGGGTCCTAACGAGCGCATCTAATAATTGGCCCCTGCCCTCTGCAGCCTCAGCATCACTTCCATTTCCTCACTTTGTTTTCATTTTCAGCACAACACCCAACACCCCGGACACTAACGCATCTATTCATGTGTTTGCTTTCTGCTTCTTTCACTAGGATGTAAACTCCACAAGGCCAAGAACTTGATGTTGGTCACATCCAGTACCTGGAACTGAACACTAATAACAGAAAAGAACAGATATTACTTTATTCAGTAGATGAACAGATGGATGTGGATGGATGGATAAGGTGGTAGAGATGGATTTAATTTGGTGCAGGACATCCACTTGGTTAATGATGTAGTGAAATTTCAGAGGTATTCATTTACAGAGCAAACTTTGGGGGCACTAAATTGCCCTTTTCTGAATGGCAGAACGGAAGTATTAGAAAGTAAAGGGAATTAAATCTGGAAAATTAAGCTAGAGCCAAAATCTGGAGAGATTCAAATGCCAAGACATTAACCCAGAGTAGTGATACGAGAACCATCTTCCTTCAGTTGAGCTGAACAAGTTGGGCTGGCACTCCCAGGAAAGCCCCAGAAAAGAATCATCTCTACCTTCAGGGTCTCTAATAGCTGACCTGGATGGAATTCAAGTTCCGTCCAATTCTCTAGCTTGGGATAATAGAGCTTTTATTTCCCTCGAGACAATTGGCCCAAGGCCTCAAGTAGAACAAGAGAAAACCTCCTGGTACATTCCCAGAGGCCTAAGCACAGAGATTGAAATCTGAAGCCTGCAGGAAAGAGAAATTGAAGCCCCAAGGTCCAATCTGTGCCTGCCAATTTTTTTTTTCCTTTTCCAGGTTAGAAAAAATCTTGTCTCTTTCTCCATAGACAAACCATAGACGATTGGGTGTCCCTTACCTGTGGAATGTCAGAAATTAAGGTAACAGTCATGATGACAATAACAACAGCTATCATTTATTTGGGTTGGGGGGAGGGCATTGCTTCCCTGGTGGCTCAGATGGTAAAGAATCCGTCTGCAATGCGGGAGACTAGGATTCGATCCCTAGTCGGAATATCCCCTGGAGAAATGGATGGCAACCCACTCCAGTATCGCTGCTTGGCAAATCCTGTGGACAGAGGAGCCTGGTGGGCATTTATTTGGGTGCCTACTTAAATGCCAGACCTGGGGCTATTAGGTATTAGTCCAAAGTCCCCATGAGAACACTGCGAAAGGCTGAGTCCCTTTCTCAAGGTCACAGTCTTACTCAGTGGGAGAGATGGAATCAAAACAGATCTATCAGGTTCCCAAACCTGTTTTCTACTGAAAGAACTGCATTCCTACAGGACACTGGGTAACAGGCCCACAGCTGCCAAGGCCGGCTGGGCACAGTGAAGGGGATGCTACGGGACGAGGGTGAGGGGGGCGATGTCCACGAAGCTCCTGAGGCGTTGGAGGGAAGGGGAAGGTCACCCGGAGATGGGACCGAGGCCAGGGGACTCTGCAGCAGTCCAGTCAGTCAGATGAGAAACCTGTGCTCGCAGATCTGAAAGGTCACAAACAAGGAAGGACGAACGCATTCTGTGTCTCAGGAGGAGACAAAACTTAGAAGCACGAACATTCGGTTTTTATTTAGGAAAGCATTCTCAAGCACCTAGATGTCTCTACTGTCCACCCCGAGATTCATCAGTCTGACATTCCTCCTTTTTCTGTGAAAGACTTCTTTTTATTCCAACCACAGCATTCCAGTGGGGGTGTCCTTCTTTCCCAGCTACTTTGGCTGAATGAGTACAGAGACCAGATGGGAGGTTAGCTGACGAGATTGGCCCCCTCAACAGGAAGCATGAGAACCCGAAAGAAAAAACACTAAACCCTTCCCAACTGCGAAGCATGGACACAGGAACTGAGGAAGCTGCAGGCGGCTGAGCTTTCCACTAAGCGGGAAAGCCAGCCCCTGCTCAGAAGGGAGGAGGAGAAGAGCAAGAATCAGAGACGGAAAGAGGAAAGGAGGGGGTGAGGGAGACAGGGAGCAGGATGGAAAATGGATGGATTTCCAGGCTTCAAACTTGGTTGCTACTCATCCTTGAAACCTGCCCTTCCCAAGTTTTGTCAAGAGAGCTGAAAAAGGTTGCTTTTTCCTAAAATGAGTTTAGGTGTGGAGTCACTCACAACCATGAGCTCCCTGGCTAACGTAATCAGAGGGAGCCCTCCCGCACATGGGCTGAGATGAGGGTTGAGCTCTCCACCTCTGGACACATCGGAAAAGCGCCTCGAGGGTGGTCACAAGACCCGGGTTCCATGCAGGTGACTTCTGCACTGAGTTGCAGTCTTGATGAAGCCTAAACTCTGTGAGAGCTGCAAGACACTCAAGCACACGCTCTTCATTTCTGCCTCAGTCACTCCTGCAGGGGTCCTCGGCTTCACTGTTTCTCCAGCTCCATTTACATGCAATGTCATCTGTTGATGGCTCACTTACAAGACCTCCTGGGGGGGTTTCACAATCACTCTGATAAGGAATCTAAGAGAAGGCAAAGAAATACACCTTTGTTTCCATGCCAAACCACAGCATACTGTGCAATCAAGGCTGCAATTTGGGGACACAGCCAGAAGACTCAAAGCTGCTATTGAATCATGAACTAGGCTGACCTTAACTCTACAGCCTCCAAAGAGGACCCGGGAGGCTACTGTGGTCATCTCACTTTCCTCAAGACTCTGAACCTCATAGAAGTTATCTTCAATGAATAAGGAAATCCAGATTGTATATTACTTGCTGCCTACACCCACCCTATTATACGAGCCCATCACCGACCTTCCCCTGCATCATCCCACTTAAGATCAAGAAGTATTTCTGATATCTCACAGCTGGAATACACATAGCTACATGTTATGTTAGTTACACACAACCCTAATTCCTGAGAGTCACTTGGACAGCAAGGAAATCAAACCAGTCAATCTTAAGGGAAATCAACCCTGAATACTCGTTGGAAGGACTGATGCTGAGACTCCAGTATTTCTGTCATCTGATGTGAACAGCTGACTCATTGGAAAAGTCCCTGATGCTGGGAAAGATTGAGGGCAGAAGGAGAAGAGGCGGTCAGAGGATGAGATGGCTGGATGGCATCACGGATGCGATGGACATAAACTTGGGCAAACTTCGGGAGAGGGTGAGGGCCAGGAAGGCCTGGTGTGCTGCAGTCCATGGGGTCACAAAGAGTCGGACATGACTGGGCGACTTAACAGCAACACCACACATAACTATAAGGACTGAAAGAGTTAAAAACAGGTTATAGCCATGAGTTCTGAAGTCCCTGTTCTCTATGGAGGTCACAGTAAACTCGCTCTGTATCAGAGGATACACATAAGCTCGACAGCTAGTGGTTTAGCTGCTTCTCTGCATGAAACGCAAAGCAGCCTTCAGAGGCCCAGGAGAGCAGCAAACACGACCACCAAAGCCAAGATCAACCAGGAATGTTCACGTACTTTCACCCGTTCATAAACATTCAGGAACTTCTCCCCATTCTCTGGTTATTACTTCCTGAGATTATGTTGGTGGTCTGCTTCAAATACTTTTTTTGATAAATGAGCACAGTCCCTCCGAAAAGCAGTGCACTTCTCGGTAACTTAAGAATTGAAAACCACATTTTGAACACGTTTATTCTTGCCTGAAGAATTCCATGGACAGAGGAGCCTGGTGGGCTACAGTCCATGGGGTTGCAAAGAGTGCTCCAGCACGACTGAGCAACTTAACCTAACCTTTCACACCGTGCCCATGTGAAAGTGGCATTACAGAACTAAGGTGGTCACGGGCATCCACAGCTGTCAGTGATGGACCCCGAGTCAGAAAGCATGGCACGCCAAGGGTAAGAGCGCTCCCCAGGGCAGTCAGGGAGGTCTGGGGTCCACACGCACACAGGGCTGTATTTAAAGTGGAAACCAACAAGGATCTGCTGTACAGGGAGCTCTGCTCAGTGTCATATGGCAGCCTGGATGGGAGGGGAGTTTGGGGGAGAATGGGTACATGTATATACATGTGAATAGAGAGTCCACCTGCAACTGTCACTTACAGTGCTAATTGGTTATACTCCAATACAAAAAGGAGGTTTAAAAAAATAAAACGGAAGTGTACTGTGAGAAGAGTGTGTGTGTGTTAGTCACTTGATCGTGTCTGACTCTTTGACCCCATGGACTGTAGCCTGCCAGGCTCCTCTGTCCATGGATTCTCCAGGCAGGAATACCAGAGTGGGTAGCCTTTCCCTTCTCCAGAGGATCTTCCCAATCCAGGGATTGAACCTGGTTCCCTTGCATTGCAGGCAGATTCTTTACTCTCTGAGCCACAAGGGAAGCCCAGAAAGCTTGTGATAAAATGATAAAGAAATAAGTATGTTTCATGTCAATGATATCTCAATAAAGCTGGAGGAAAAAGGAAATAAGTACAAGTGTGAAAAACTGAAGCATGTATCATTAAATAAAAGTAAGTGTAAAATGTGAAAAAAAAAAAAGAAGAGTGCGTTCCCGCCCACACGTTCTGCACGGCATCGATTCAGCTGCCATGTGACAGGTGACATCGCCAACCCAAGGCTCAGATCCTAGCTCTAGAGTCTCCCGGGAAACCCAAGACAACAGAGAACACAGAAGCAAAGACATCACAAGACCTGAGCCTCTGACACCCACAGCGCCAGGAAGCCACACACACAACTTAATTCCTGGCAGGTAAACAACCCACTAAAAAGGTGTGAACCCGTGGGTCATGGTTCATGCACTGTGCTTGACAGAGACACCCTGTGAAGCCACTGGAAACTTTTCATATGAGTGTTTCTTTTTGTCAAAATGGTGCCTCAGGTCATTCTGCAGGATTCACATAAACTCGTGGGCTCCAGTTACCTGTGTTACCACGGTCTGAATGCTTCTCCCCGCCCCTCTCACACGCTGACATCCTAATGCCCAGGTGATGAACAGGCAGGGTCTTTGGAAAGTGCTTACAAAGTGAGGTGGGGCCCTCATGAGTGCTATTAACACTCTTATAAAAGACCCCAGAGAAATCCCTCAAGCCTCCTTCCTTAGGTGAGGGTACAATGAGAAGTCTGCACCCCAGAAGAGGGCCCTTCCCCCTCCACACTGACACCTTGATTTTGAATTTCTAGCCCCCAGGTCTGTGAGAAAAAAATTTGTTTTCACAAGGTGCCCAGTCTATAGTATTCCAGCAGCTGGCAGAGACTGATAACACATATGTGCTTCAGCTCACGGACTGCTGGTTCTTTCAAAATAAAACCACTGGAAAGGAACCCATATGATGCTTTACAAAAATATCGACCACTTTTTCTCAGCTCCTCAGAGGTTTTCCTCTTCCAATGAGACAACACCCACGTTCAAAACCACCTCTACTCTGGATTCCAGAGAACTGAATTTGATTACTCATTATGCCCCAGCTTTGCTCTCAGAATTGATCAGAGTGAATTTCAAGAGTTGCATGAAAGAGCACTAGTAGCAGCAGCTGGCATGAGGCAAGAGGCACAGCAGCGGCTGCGTGAATGTCCTCCCAGTCACCACAGCTCTGTTCTCTGACAAAGGCCCCGCTGTTCTCCAACTGCAGGTCCAGCAAATTGCACTTCACTAGGGTGGCGGTTCTGCAAAGCAGGCAAAATGTTTCCCAGGATGAGCCCAGCCAGGAAACCATTTCCTTTATCCTCTAATCAGGATGAAAAGAGGAGCCGGGTTCATGAACGTCTGTGCATTAGGGCCTGATCCGGCACTGTCATCTCTCGTTACCTGCATGAAAGAAGGCCTGTGGGTTTGGAGGGTGGGAAGGAAGCTCCCACTTGATTTTCCTACCAGCTGGTGCTCACTCACAGGCTGACTGCCAACATAAGCTACTTCATTCTGCGTGCCCTTCCTCCCCCAGTTTGTTCAGTGCTTTTGCCTTTATTGATCTAACAGTGGATTTTTATTAGCATCTTGCTCACATACTTCTGTACAACCTAGAACTCTGGTCTTTGATAACAAGTATTTGGTTTAATCTTTTTTATGCCCCAGAATCCACTACAGTGTTTAGTACCCAGTGGGCACTCATTAAATATACTTGCTGAAAGAAAAAAAAAATGCTAGCAAAGGAATTTTACCAAAACAGGATAATAATAAAAATAGTAATATTTTATTGAGCATTTGAACTTTCAAGACTGCCTGACAATAATCCCTCACAGTTGGTAGTACTACATCCCCATCTTATAGATGAAGGAACTGAGGCTCAGGGACTTCCCAGTGGTCCAGTGGTTAAGAATCCGCCTTCCAATGCAGGGTTCAGTCTTGTCAAGGAACTAAGATCTCACATGCCATGGAGCAACTAAGCCTTTGAGCTCAACTACTGAGCCAACACACCTCAGCTAGAGAGAAGCCCACATGCTGCAAGTAAGACCTGATGCAGCAAATAAACATTACAAGAAAGAACAAAACTGAGGCTCAGGGTTTTGTGCAGCCAGGCACACAGCTGGGACTGAGACAGGCCCTCTGGAGCTCAGCCTGTGCAGTGGATTATCCCAGGGACTTCCACCTCTAGCACGAGGTACATGATTCCCAGGAAATTCATTTTGCTACTTGGACAGTAAAAGTCCTGCATATCCCATTACTATAGGCGCTTATTTCCCAAGAACTGCTTGCTAATGATGCCCATTGGAAAACACAAAGCTCTTCTTAAAAAGCAGGCAGAAGAATGGAGGCTTCCTGGAATACTCTGAAAAATAGTTAGCTCACTCAGCCACAAAGAAACCTGCAATAAAGCCAATTCCACTGCAAGCCTAATTGTTATAATGTTCTTTCTTCTTGGAAGAGCAGAAATCTGTTTTCTCATAACTGGTAGTTATACAGATCTTTGTCTGGACATACTTCTTTTCAACAACCACCTGGCTGGTATCTGGAACTGGTTGCCTGGTCTCCATATCTTTGTGTTAGACATCAAAAGGCATGGAATTATTAACATAACTGGTTTTTTAGCACATAAAATGTAGAGGTCATTTTAAAATAATACACCTTCAACAAAATAAATTACAGATGGATTAAGACATAAACAATGGAACCAATAAATATTAGCAGAAAAAATGACCATTTAAAATAATCTAAGGGAAGGTAAGTCCTTTTACCTGGGATATATATCCTGAATAACTTTTTTAAACATTCATAAATTTGACTATATAAGCATTTAAAAAATGCCTGCATGAAAAATATACCATAAAACAAAGTCAAAACACAAATGGGAAACATATTTATAACTTACAAGAGGTCAGTTTCCTTAAACTATAAAGAACACTAACAAAAAATGGGTGAAGAATATAAATGGAAAAAATATTAAAAGACTCAAGTCTCCAGGATGAGGCTTAACCTCATTTAAAATAAGTGGAATGCAAATCAAAGCTTCAGTGCTTTTTCTCCCCCCACTGATTAGATGAGCAAAGTCCAAAAGTTGATAACACAATGCAATGGGCAAGAGAATGAAGAAAACGCACTCTTGGTGCTTGGCTGTTGAGCGTGGACTGCCGATAGCTCTGGAAGGCAATCTGCAACAGCCTAAGTCACGAGGCACATACCTTTTGTTTCAGCATGGAAGTTCATGTCCGGGGTACTTTTACACATTTGCAAAGTGACATATTTCTAAGAATATTTATTACAGTCTTATTTATGATAGCAAAATATTAGCAAAACCTAATGACTATCCGGGAGAAGGCAATGGCACCCCACTCTAGTACTCTTGCCTGGAAAATCCCATGGACAGAGGAGCCTGGTAGGCTGCAGTCCATGGGGTCGCAAAGAGTCGGACACGACTGAGCAACTTCATTTTCACTTTTCACTTTCATGCACTGGAGAAGGAAATGGCAACCCACTCCAGTGTTCTTGTTTGGAGAATCCCAGGGACAGCAGAGCCTGGTGGGCTGCCATCTGTGGGGTCGCACAGAGTCAGACACGACTGAAGCGACTTAGTAGGAGTAGGAGTAGTAGTAGTAATGACTATCCAAAAAGATGTCATCAAGAAAATAAATAATGGGATGCCCAGGCAGTGACACACTTCACGCAGAACAGGGCCCCCCTACCCCGGCCCCAGGCCCCTCTTCCTCCCTGCCTTTTGCCATCCTTCCCATTTTATTTGAAAAACTAAGGAACCAGTGGGAGGAAAGGCCGACTTCTGGGGGCCGGTATTTTACCTACATTCCCTTGTTTAATCCTCACAACAATGAGGTCATTTCCATGTTTGCAGATGATGAAAACAAGGCCCGTAAAGGATAAATAATTGCTCCAAGTTAACAAATGGCAAAGCTATGGTTCAGAGCCAGGTATGACTGATGACAAAGCCCGTACTCTTACCACCAATTTATCTTTGTATTTCCAACAGCTTTTGCTCCATATATTTTGTAGTGGAAATTTTTGGCACATAAATTTTGAATCTATTATGTGTTCACTATTGATTATACCATTTGTCAATGTGAAACCACTCACTCTCTTGTGTATAATACTTTTTGATTAAATACTAGTTTCCTCATATTTTTACCCACTTATTATCTTTTTATAACTAAATCATTTAACACATATTTGACAACCATATACCAACTATACACTGGCAATACCAAAGTGAGTAAGACATAAAGTCTGTCTTCAGGGTAATTAGAGACAATATTAACTAACAAAATACTGCACAGTGTGATAATTGACTAGACCATGTTACTCACTGGGTAATAGAGCAAATAACTGAATACTGCTTTTTAGTTCACTTCAAACTATTTTATGTTTTAACAGAATTTAAAACTATGTATTTGCCATAATGCACACACTTTGGGAGTTTATTATTGTTTCTCGTTTCCTTGCTTTTTAAGTTCTTTTTTTTTGATGTGGGCTAATGGATGTGAGAGTTGGACTGTGAAGAAAGCTGAGCGCTGAAGAATTGATGCTTTTGAACTGCGGTGTTGGAGAAGACTCTTGAGAGTCCCTTGGACTGCAAGGAGATCCAACCAGTCCATTCTAAAGGAGATCGGTCCTGGTTGTTCTTTGGAAAGAATGATGCTAAAGCTGAAACTCCAGTACTTTGGCCACTTCATGCGAAGAGCTGACTCATTGGAAAAGACTCTGATGCTGGGAGGGATTGGGGGCAGGAGGAGAAGGGGACGACAGAGGATGGCTGGATGGCATCACTGACTCGATGGACGTGAGTTTGAGTGAACTCCAGGAGTTGGTGATGGACAGGGAGGCCTGGTGTGCTGCGATTCACAGGGTTGCAAAGAGTCGGACATGACTGAGCGACTGAACTGAACTGAACTGAAAGTCCTTATGGAATTTGTTACAATATTGCTTCTGTTTTATGCTATGTTTTCATGTTTTGGCTACAAGGTATGTGGGATGTTAGCTGCCCAACCAGGTACGGAACCCTCACCCTCTGCGTCGGAAGGCAAAGTCGTGGCCACTGGACTGCCACCGAAGCGCCCCGTGCGTCGGAAGGCAAAGTCGTGGCCACTGGACCGCCACCACAGTCTGTCTGTGCATTTTCTTCGGCACCATTTGTTTTCTGTAGCAGATCCTTTATTTCCCATACCCACTCAGGAGACAGGCATCTTATCTTTAATTACATGAAGGGTTCTCTTAGGGTTTTTTTCACAAACACACAAAATATCTTATTTATCTAACCAAAACAAGGGAACAAACAAAAGCATTTGATAATTTTTAATAGATGCCTAGACACACGAAGAAGGCAATGGCACCCCACTCCAGTACTCTTGCCTGGAAAATCCCATGGATGGAGGGGCCTGGTGGGCTGCAGTCCATGGGGTCACTAAGAGTCGAATACGACTGAGCGACTTCACTTTGACTTTTCCCTTTCATGCATTGGAGAAGGAAATGGCAACCCACTCCAGTGTTCTTGTTTGGAGAATCCCAGGGACGGGGGAGCCTGGTGGGCTGCCGTCTACGGGGTTGCACAGAGTCGAACACGACTGAAGCGACTTAGCAGCAGCAGCAGACATTCAGTCCCTGTACATCTCTCAACACCACTGTCCTCCATTATCCAGTCTTTATTAATTTATCTGAGTTCCCAAACCTAGTCATTACTGTGTGTGTGTTTGATTCTGTTTTAAGAACCTTTATTTTTGTCATTTGTATTCCAGTTTGTTTCCATGGTTACAGCAATTATTAGCATCCGTTCTCATGCTGGTTGTTAGTATTTCTACTCACCTGACCTTAAAGTTCAAGCCAAGCTGAAGGATGATTCTCTGGGGATTCCTGAATTGGGTGGGAAGCTGAAATACCCTGCTTCTAAACTCCCTTCCCACTCCAGCGTAACTGAGTGCAATGTCTACACGCTGTCCGCACACACACCAAGCTTACATGGTTCAAGAATACAAACAGCTCACTTGCTAGATGCATTAATTGGCTTGCTCATACACTCTTTAGACCTTGAAAATGCTATCGACAAAAAATGAAAGAAAAGACAGGAAAAGGATCTGGTGATACAGTTCTTTAGAACTCAGGCTCTATAGCTAGACTATCCTGGCTCAAACCTGGGCTCTGACTATGACCCTAGGCCCATCTCTGAGCGTCTCTACCTTAGGCTGCTCACCATTGAATGGAAGGACTCATTTCTCAGAGGGTTCTTCGGAGCCCCTAATGTTTCAGTAAAATGTTTCTTCTATTACTTGGCTTTCATCAGACTCTGGAGCACAGTGGAAGTATTATAAATACACTAGTAACTGCTGTTTATATGCTGCACTTTTCAACACTCAACTCTCTCCTTCTTGATAAACTGTAAATAATGACTCCGATTAATGAAAAAAGAGATGCTACTTCTTTCAGTTCAGTTCAGTTCAGTCGCTCAGTCGTGTCCGACTCTGCGCCCCCATGAATCGCAGCACGCCAGGCCTCCCTGTCCATCACCAACTCCTGGAGTTCACTCAGACTCACATCCATCTAGTCAGTGATGCCATCCAGCCATCTCATCCTCTGTCGTCCCCTTCTCCTCCTGCCCCCAATCCCTCCCAGCATCAGAGTCTTTTCCAATGAGTCAACCCTTTGCATGAGGTGGCCAAAGTACTGGAGTTTCAGCTTTAGCATCATTCCTTCCAAAGAAATCCCAGGGCTGATCTCCTTCAGAATGGACTGGTTGGAAGTAAAGCTACTTCTTTACTTCCTGCAAAAGACTTGCAGGGGTCCCTCGGGAAAATGGTCACAACCTCGTCAAACTGCAGGACCCTTCTGGGATCTGGATTATTTCAACCACTTTCAATTGGTCTGTCGCTCTGCGGAGGAGCCAGACAATCGTTTTGATATTCTGAGCACTCGGCTAGAAAGAAGCAGTTGTTTCTGGCTATGAAACTCATCACAGGAAACAGCAGCAGAGCCAGGAACAACTAACCTGAAATGGAGCCTAACCCGCCATACAAGATTGCACCAGTGTCCCAGGGGGCGTACTGGCCCCATGCTGCTCACGCTCCAGGGGACCAGCACCCATCATGAACCTCCATGGCTGGGCGCCGGTACCCTGAAGCCAGGACTGCTGGACGCTGGCAGCCCACATCCTCAGGGGCTCATTGGGGGGCACCTGACAAGCAGAAGGTACTCACTGAAAACCACAGGGAATAACAC
The DNA here is from genome assembly GCF_000754665.1 of Bison bison bison. Classification (NCBI taxonomy): domain Eukaryota; kingdom Metazoa; phylum Chordata; class Mammalia; order Artiodactyla; family Bovidae; genus Bison; species Bison bison. Next base: position 169,890 of record NW_011494805.1, on the reverse strand, counting down.
CTCTGTGCAAACAATAGGCGCTTGTACTTGCACATCTGCTACACTCCCAACCACATCCTTTACCTTTCATCACATTCGAGTGAGAGGGCAGACAACACACACACAGACAAGCACACTAGACTGTGTGGGATGGTACCGGGGGTGATGGGGAGAAGTAAGCTGGTGAGGGCCTCAGGGAGTGGTGTGTGTTGGGGGAGGGGCAAGGCCCGCCAGACACAGCGTGCTCCACCTAACACGCTGAAAGAGAGCGCACCAGGCTCTCCGCCTTGTCAGCCAATGGCCCCGGCCAGACAGCAAATCTATCCTGAGCCTCAGCTTTCCTCCAGTGAAAAGAGGGCCAGTAATACTCTGCCATCACTACGCCAACAAAGGCCCTCTCGTCAAGGCTGTGGTTTTTCCAGTGGTCATGTATGGATGTGAGAGTTGGACTATAAAGAAAGCTGAGCACAGAAGATGCTTTTGAACTGTGGTGTTGGAGAAGACTCTTGAGAGTCCCTTGGCCTGCAAGGAGATCCAACCAGCCCCTCCTAAAGGAGATCAGTTCTGAATATTCATTGGAAGGACTGATGCTGAAGCTGAAACTCCAATACTTTGGCCACCTGATTCGAACAGCTGACTCATTGGAAAAGACCCTGATGCTGGGAAAGATTGAAGGCAGGAGGAGAAAGGGACGACAGAGGATGAGATGGCTGGATGGCATTACCGACTCAATGGACATGAGTTTGAGTAAACTCCGGGAGCCAGTGATGGACAGGGAGGCCTGGCGTGCTGCAGTCCATGGGGTCACAAAGAGTCGGACATGACTGAGTGACTGAACTGAACTGAATACTCTGCAAAAGTCTCCTGCATGGACTTGTGAAATGTTACAGGAAGGAAGAATGCCTGAAACCTCCTGTGACCCCCAACAGCTTGACAAGAGATGGAGTTTTTTGCTCTACTTCTCGAGAAAGAGCAGGACCAAGAGGACACTTCTGGCCTACCTGGTGGCACCCCACCACGAGGAGGAGAGGCTGAGCACTTCAGAGCTGCCCGTGAGCGTCTCAGAAGTTCCTCTCTCTGGATCTCTGGGTCTTGACTTGTTTGCTTCACCTGGCAGGTCCAGCCAGGAGTCTACTTTCCTGGTTCTGGGCAAGACATGGGATTTGGAGGGTCACCCATCTTAGACCCTAGCCGCTCCCCACCCCCACTTTCAATTCAGTGGGGAAAGGGGTAGAAAGCCCTTATTTCAGCTAGAGTAGGTTGTGGCTTTTGACACAATTTTTGCGACAATAAAGGTGCTATTTTGATCCTCATTTGGAAATTATCCTTTACAACTATCTTTTTACAAACAGATTTCTGAAAGAGGACCCTAGTTGGAACTTTTAACAGGAGTATTCAATAATGCCTTGAGGTAAAGATGACCATACCGTCTTTGACACTCTTTTTATTGAGAGGTGGGGTCAATCTCTCTTCCCCTTTAACCTGGGTGAGCTCTGGGAATGCTCTGATCTATGGACTATCTGACGGAAATGATGCTGGGACAGTTTCTGGCCCCTGATTCAAAGGCTGGCTCCAGTGTTCTAAGAGGTGCTTCCACTGCCTGCCTCTTGGAATACTTGCTTTGTGGGATGCCAGCAGCCATGTGGAGTCTGACTGTCTGAATCCTCCATGCCGTGAGTAAGCCCAGAATGGGCACAAGAGAAACTGGACAGACAAAGCTGCTCAGAGTCCGAAGCAGATCCAGCCATCCCAGCCCGGGTGCAGACGCGTGACTGAAGCCTTCACACGCTTTACAATCTGTCTGCAGCTCTATGTGCATGATGTCCCATCACGCGATCACACTGCCATCGTGGTTTTGTCACCAAACCATTTTCACAAGCTGTTCTTGTTGCTTAGTTGCTCAGTTGTGCCAGGCTCTTTGTGAGCCCATGGACTGCAGTCTGCCAGGCTCCTCTGCCCAAGGGATTTCCCAGGCAAGGATACTGGAGTGGGTTGCCTTCTCCTTCTCCAAGGGAGCCTCTTGACCCAGGGATCGACCCGAATCTCCTGGACTGGCAGGCAGATTCTTTACGCTGAGTGCCCACCAAGGAAGCCCTTGCAACTACATGGAGGGACCCAAAAAAGAACTACCCAGTTGAGCACAATGTAAAAGAGAATGACAATTTTTTTTTTTTTTACAGTTACTAAGCGTCCCCAGTGGCTTAGTGGTCAAGCATCTACCTGCAATGCAGGAGACGCAGGAGACGCGGGTTTGATCCCTGGGTCGGGAAGATCCCCTGGAGGAGGGCGTGGCAACCCACTCCAGTATCCTTGCCTGGAGATTCCTATGGACAGAGGAGCCTGGCAGGCTACAATCCAAGGGGTTGCAAAGAGTCAGACATGATTGAACGACCTAGCACAGCACAAGCCTTGGATGGTTTGTTACACAACAGATAACCAGCATGCATAAAATGCTTTTAAAATGCTCAGTATGTTCCTATACATATGACATTATTATGTGATGAACCCAAACTCACAAATCTGCTGTTGGGCAGGGACTAGAACACAGGCAGATGCCCCCTGCCCACCCCAGACCTGGGCTCTTACTACTCCACACAGTTGTTCTTGCTATTCACCAGGCAGTTGGTTAAAATCAGCCACTGTGTTCTGTGATCATGAAATGTACAATCAATGTCTGTAACTGTTTCAGCATCTGACTACAGTCATCGTCTTGTGATACTGTCCTCTAGTAATCCTACATTGCCAAGTGGCTTTTCCTCCCAACAGACATTCATCCCAGGGAAGGCACTGACATAAAAGGGTAAGAAAAACAGTCACCATTAACTTTGCAGAAAGTAAAGTCAGTGTGGACTCTCCCGCTTCCCTTCATTTCTTATAACCACCCCTCTCCTATCAAGGATGGATAGGAAGCATGCCCAATATCCACCATTCCTTTGCCTGATTTCAAGGGCTTACTGAAAACATAGACCTTAAAACAATCTACCCTTCAGTGTTAAAAGGGAGACTGTAAATCCTGTGTGCAGGATGTCATTCTTAAAATGCACTTCTCTTCACTGTGGAGTCCTCTAATGTAAATGGACATTGCTCGTTTTACAGTACTTTATTTCTGGTATCAATCTTTACCTACATGTAAATTAAGCCAGGTTATGGGGAAAACAGGCAGAGGTATGCAGCAATGGCCTCAGAATTCTAACGGTATTACTGACCAGGGTTTTTGCCCTCCTCCAGTCACTAGAAGTTGACTAGAGCCCAGATAAGAAGTTCAGGCAAGGTTTTACTGGGGTCTCTGCTGCAGCCAGGGGACCAAGAAAGAAAAACAGGCTCCCTTGTCCACTCACTCCTCAAGGTGGGAACAACGCTGCTCCTTATATGAGGGGGTGTGTGTCTGGGGGTGGGGCTTAGGTGTTCTGCCTGCCCCTGAGGTGGTGCTGAGAGCAGAGCACGTGCAGGGCCCTGTTTTTGCTCCAAGCTCTTCAAAAGTGGCAGTTGGGTTTTTCAGTCTCGTTGTATATTTTGGGTCCTGAATTTGCCCCAACGGCTCATGCGTGCAGTTATGAATTTCTCTGTCTTTTGTTGCTTGAGGGGACGTGTATCTAGGCGTACACACTGCGGTGAAGGGTCCCAGGTCCCAGGCCTCTCTCAACAGGAAGAGTCCCTCTGGCCCATGTATTTCCAGATTACTGCCTCAGTGGAAGGGTGAGAGAAGCATCACAGGGGCAGATCAGGAAGATCTGGCAGCTGCTGTGGGATTGGGTTTGCGGCCCAACATCCCCCAAAAAGGAAACTGCTCATCCCAGAGGGAGGTGAAGAGGGTTTTGAGGCAAGAGAAAGATCTGGGACTCAGTCAAAATTCAGAATCTCAGAACCCAGAGAATGAGGTCAAAGGAGGTCAGAATTTATGAATTAAAAGAAACTTTGAGTGGTGTTTTCTTTTAGTCTCTATTATTTCTCTTATGTGCAGAGTGGAGGAACAATTACTCTTCAGGAAAATGCACCTGAAAACGTTGTTTCTGTATAAAACTAAAGAAAAAACTACAGATTCAGGGAAAATGCATAAGCAATTTCTGTTTCATTAGGTCACAAGCATTTAGGTTTCTTTGCTAAGAAGGTGAATCCAGCTAAGACGCTGCAAATGCAAGGACTGAATGCACTTCTCTGAAGCAGTCACCCGGTCTGAACCGGAGACGCCCTTGATAGCTTCTGTCTTCTTCCCAGTCAAGAATCATTTTCAACTCGAGGGTCTGATTTGAAAACAACGGGGAAAATATGCTTAAAACAAAACAAAATCATGCCTCTTTTCTTTGAAACTTAACCCAAGTCATACAGCTTTAATTTACATCAAGCTCTCCAAGCATCTCTAGAACAGAATTGAGCCCTACTAACAGAAATTTTCCAAAATAAGCTGTTCTGAGGAGTTCTGTCTGGGAACGATGTTACAACCCATATTTTATCTCTGTTCTCTATCTGTCCTGTCCAGAATCATCGGGATTGCTTTTCAGATATAAAGGTTAGGGACATACTTTTTTTTTTTTTTTAATACAAAGTATAACAAAGGAGGTAGATAAATGCTTCCTGGCATCCAGTACCTCTGGGGTCAACTAAACTAAAATGAGAAGAGGGGAAAACTCAACACTGTGTGTGCCTGCCTCAGGGCAGAGGAGAGAAAGACCTTGAATAGATAGAACCTAGGTCCAGTGCGGGAATGGAAGCTCTTTAGTCGAAAGCAGGGATCAACAAACTCATTCAAGGCTAAAAACCCCCTTGGAGGGAACAGGAAGAGAAGGAAGGAGGGAAGAAAAGATGTAGTCACACGAAGCAGCCTAAGAGGTAACGCCTTTCATTAAAAGCAGCACCAAGTGATGCTGGTGGCCCCTTCAGTCACAGACGGAGAAGAAGAAGTCACATCAGTCAGGCCAGAGGAGAAGAAGTCACGTCAGTCAGGCCAGAGGAGAAGAAGTCACGTCAGTCAGGCCAGAGGAGAAGAAGTCACGTCAGTCAGGCGGGAGAAGAAGTCACGTCAGTCAGGGGGGAGAGGAAGACAGTCCCTGTTGCTGTCAAAGCTCCACTTCTACAGAGGATGCCCCTGCAAAATAATAATTTCTTTTAAAAGTATCAATCAATCCTAAAGGAAATCAACTCTGAACATTCATTGGAAGGACTGATGCTGAAACTGAAGCTCCAATACTTTAGCCACCTAATGGGAAGAGCTGACTCACTGGAAAAACCCTGATTCTGGGGAAGACTGAGAAGGGGGCGATAGAGGATGAGATGGTTGGATAGCCAACTGATGGATCACCAACTGAATGGACATGAGTTCAAGCAAGCTCCAGGAGATGGCGAAGGACAGGGAAGCCTGGTGTGTTGCAGTACATGGGGTCGCAAAGAGTCAAACAGGACTTAGCAACTGAACAACAACAAAAAAAGTAATAAAACAGGAACTGATATCTAAAGGAGAGATTTCAATGGACTTGGGGAAACATGAGGAAAGCTTCTAGAGGAGCCAGTTTTTAATGGATCATAAAGAAGGGATGGCGTGGACAGAAAAACGCAGCAACATCCCAGAAGCCCACTTTGTATTGTTAACTGTAGTGAAGGTGAAAGAAAGTGAAAGTCGCTCAGTTGTGTCCTACTGTTCGTGACCCCAGGGACTATAAAGTCCATGGAATTTTCCAGGCCAGAATACTGGAGTGGGTATCTTTTCCCCTCTCCAGGGGATCTTCCCCACCCAGGGATCGAACCCAGGTCTCCCACATTGCAGGCAGATTCTTTACCAGCTGAGCCACCAGGGAAGCCTGTTAACTATAGTACAGAATGAAAACTTCAGATGAAATGCTCCTGGTTTTATCCATTTGAAGAAACAACTTCTGAATGTTTATTCCGTGCTTCCTGGTTATCCCTTAGGATACCCGCATGTGTATGGCATAGCCTGATCTCTTTAGGAACTTTCTAGTTGATGGGGAAAGAACAACATAAACAAATGGTTGGTACAGGAACAAAATGAGTGCAGCCAACATCCACTGCATGATTACCAAGTGCCAAACATGATAACATCACGTCTATCTCATTTCATATTCCCAAGTAACCCACAGAGTACTGACAGGCTTTATGATCATACAGATGAGGACGCTCGCTGAAAGGGAGCAATTTGCTCAAGAGAATGGCACTGCTCAAGGTCACCGACAGGATAAGTCGGGGAGCTGGGCTTTAAAGCCACATGGTCTGGAACAGGGCCATATTCTTTTTTTAGTTAATTAATCAATCATTTATTTGTGGCTGTGACTGGCTTTTGTTGCTGCACGTGGGCTACTCTCTAGCTCCAGTTCCAGGCTTCCCACTGCAGCAGCTTCTCTTATTGCAGAGCACGGCTCTAGAGCACGCAGATTTCAGTAGCTGCAACTCTGGGGCTCTAGCACACAGGCTCAGCAGCCGTGGTGCTCTGGCTTTGTTGCCCTGCAGCACTTGGGATCTGCCCGGACCAGGGATCGAGCCCACGTCCCCGGTACTGGCAGGTGGACTCTTAACCACTGGACCACCAGGGAGGTCCAGGATCGTATTCCTTTAATCACTGTACTCTATCTCTGTACAGTTTGCTTAGAGAAGGAAATTGCTCTTTCTTGGAAACAGCGCCATTTTGTTTAATCCTATCAAGGAGTCTACAAAGGCGGCCACGGATGCTATGTGTGACATAACCGGGATTCAGAACGAAGCGCGTTCTCCAGATCTGTTTGGTCTAACTCCAAAGCCCATTTCTTTCTAACAAGCCACACTCCTGGTAAAAGGATGGAGCCGCCAACTAACAGAGAGTCTCCGAAGACGTGATAAAGAGTGGAGAGAGTGGAGTTGAATCTGAGAACGAGCGGGATGTGACCGTGGTGAAGGCATGTCCCGGGGGTGAGGTGGACTGAAGCAAAGTACCCAGGCGCCCGACCTGCCTCGGGAAGGCACAGCCCGCACCTGCGTGGCCCCGTGGCCCCCACCTGCAGGGCACGGGGGTGCCGCTCCCGGTCCGGGTGCTCGGGGTTTCTTACGAGGGAGCCTGGCCCGTCCAGCTTTGCATCCTGGACAGACTCTCCTGCAGCCGCGGGGAGCGCTGAGTGAGGCGGCAGAAACCGACCCCCAGACTTTCAGGGGCAGAGCCGACAGCCGGTGAGCAGGGAGCGGAGGCCGAGCGCGGAGCGGAGGCCGCGCAAGGAGCGGAGGCTGAGACCAGGGATTCCAGCGGGAGCCTGGTGGCAGAGTCTGAAACCGAAGAGCACGAGCAGGTCCCCAGGGGGAGCAGCTGCGGGCCGTCTGCACGCTGAGCCTGAAAAGCCTCTGGCACACTGGGTGACGCTACCCACCAGGCAGCTTAAAGATAATTCCAGAACCCCAGCGAAGACACGGGGTTAAACTTTTGTCATTCTGCACTTGTCTAAAACCCAAAGAGAGAAATAATAAATGTGGGACAGGAAGGTACGTACTCCGTACCTCGGCCTCAGCTCTCAGGTGTGTTTTGAGGGCACTAGCGGGTGGCTTGTGTTATTTATTTTTTCCCCCTCCCTCCTCCTCAAGCAGTTGGGACTCCCTGAGAAAATCTGGCTGCAGGCTTTTCATCCAAGAGGCACCCGTTCTGCTCAGGCTAGCAGCACCCTGGCCCCAGCCAGTGCGTCGTCGTGGAGAAGCCCTCCTCCAGCCCCAGGCGCGAGAGCCGAGATCAAAGCGCAAAGCACAAATGCTGCTCTGATCAAAACCCAGCTTTCGGCGTTTGATGTGGCCCAGCATCTATTGAGGTAAGGACAATGGAGTAGTGTGGCCAGGGGACTTTGGCAATAAGTATAAAGCAAGGTGCACTCCATCAAATAAGAACGAGAGAAAGCGAGAGAGACAGAAAGAGAGGAGGAGAGAAAAGGAATGAAGGGAGCAGGAAGAAGGGAAGTAAACTGAAGTCAGCTAGGACCCCGGGGAGCAGCTAGGGGACCTCCAGCAAAGGAAAGCACTGTATCGCTTGCCCAGGGTCCCTTTCTGTGGAGGAACGGTCTGAGCAATCAGATGAGCGAGTCTTCACCCCAGTCTCACTCTGCCATTAGCCACCAAGCTGGCTTTACCAGTCGCGCACCTTCTAGGTCAACTCCCCAGAGGCTGACTCCAGCCCTTTCCAGCCGTCTAACACTTAGAGTCCATGGCTACTGACAGGAGATGCTGCTTCATCCTGGCAAACCACCTTCTTTCTTGGAGGAAAGGATCTCTGATCTCCTGTGTGGCAATGAGACAAAGGGAGGGTGTCTGAGCCAGTCCTTAAATCTCCCTGAGGTAGTACCTGGCCCTGCTCACTTCCACTTTCAAAACTCTCAATATGCTATGGAATTAAGATATAGCAAAGCAGGATGACCAAAACTCTCAAATAGTCTAAAACACACATACTTCACAATTACCCTTATTTACTACCAAAATAAAACCTCATTTGGGGACAATGTCAGGAGACTCAGTGTGAGGCCTTTTATGAACACGAGGCCGGAGCTAAACAACCCACCTGCTCTTCCTCCTAAGCCTGGCCATTTCTGCCCCCCAGGAGCTTAGCACGTTGCTGTCACATGGTGGGTAATAAAGAAGTACATGCAAAATGAATCAAAGCACACAGGGATGCATCAACGGTCTGCACGCCTTTGGGCTCTGCACACTTCATTAGGAAAACGATAAGAAGGCAATATAGTTATCTGAGAAGCATGTTGACTTAAATCAGGCCCTGTGACCAAGCAGATCCTCAGAAATCACCTTCAACTTTCAGATCTAAGGGACAAAAATAAAACTGTTACCTAGAAGTAGAAATAACTAATATCCCAGTTTCGGTTACGTGTGTATGTGCTCAGTCATGCCCGACTCTTTGCAACCCCGTGGACTGCAGCCCACCAGGCTCCTCTGTCCATGGGGTTCTCCAGGCAAGAATACTGGAGTGGGCTGCCATGCCCTCCTCCAGGGGATCTTCCTGACCCAGGGATCGAACTCACATCTCCTGCATGGGCGGGTGGATTTTTATCACTGAGCCACCTGGAAAGCCCTTTCTCCTTGATAGATTTACTGAATGAGGACTTCTGCTTGGTGGCTGTAAAGAGCCATCTAGGTGTTACAGGAAAAAAAGGACTCAGATGCTAAAATATGTCAGTTCCACACACTTCAAAATGGTATGGTCATTGCCCAAGATTGGCCATGCCTGTACTTATCCAGCCTGTGCAAATGTGAGTTTCCAATTCACAACCCTTGGAAGGAAGAAAGCACGATTTGAGGTCCACCGTCCTCACAGGGTTCATGGAGAGGATTAATGAGTTAATAAGCATTAAGCACGCTGCAAGCCACAGGTAATGGGCAAACATGATTAGGAATACATTCTTCCCACCAAAGAGGTTCAGACTTTGCACAGGTGGTTAAATCCCTGGAGAAATATCTACTTCTAATACAAGGAACTAGATGCCGACTCTCAAGTAACAGGCTGCCTGGGAAAACGCCCTAGGCGTCCAGTCACTGGTGGCAGGGACAAATTTAGATAATACAAGGGCAATGACATCCCCTGAAGTACCATCGAAAGCAACTGAAGTAATAAGCAACTCCAGTTAACAGTGGCATCTGCAGTAGCAGTAGAAGTGCTTTGGTGAGAGGATGGTTCTCTGAACTCTCCCTTTCTCAAGTCTCCAACTTATTTGGCTGTTCTGCCAACTTCCACTCTGTTAACTACATCCAGCTGTTTGCTTCAGCCACATGGAGACTGCACACATGAGCACAACTGCCTCAAACTACAATGTCTGCATGTGAAGCCGCTCAGTCGTGTCTAATTCCTTGACCCTATGGATGGTAGCCCACCAGGCTTCTCTGTCCATGGCATTCTCCAGACAAGAACACTGGAATGGGTTGTCATTTCCTCCTCCAGGGGATCTTCCTGACTCAGGGATTGAACCCACATCTCTTATGTCTCCTGCATTGGCAGGTGGGTTCTTTATCGCGGAGCCATGGTGGAAGCCCCAAACTGCAATGACTGTATTTATCTGCTACAACTTAGGTGGTTTCCAAGACTTCTTAGGAGGGAAAGTACAGAGTGATGAAGCTCACTTTAGCCTGAGATATGTCTCCTTCTTGTTCCCAGGAACATTTCCTCCTAACTCTACATTTAATCTCAGAGTACAAATACTGTAAATGGTGAGGCAGCAAGGTTCATTGAAAGACCTCCTGTGCCCCACAAAATGACACTCCATTCATTTTGTAACCTCAGATACCTACTACTCTAAAGCCATCAGAGTTCCAAAAGAAGGAAACTTAGATGCTTTCAAAAAGGCAAGAATCTCTAAACCAAGAGTCCTGACCCCTGATTTCATCAGTGTTCTTGCATTTTTGCAAACTTCTCATTTTCAGGACAAAACAATTAAGTGAGCAGGGCTGTGAAGAGAAGGCTTTCTGTAGAGGTTTTTCTTCCCTTTCCTTTCTTTCTTATTTTGGCTGTGCTGGGTTTTCGTTGCAGAACATGTGGAATCGAACCCTAGCCCTTGCATTGGAAAGCAGATTCTCAAAGCCTGGACCACTAGGGAAATCCGTGGCAGATTTCAGGATGGGAGAGTGAAGACGGGGTAAACTCTTATGACAGCATCACAGAGCTTCAGGAGAGATACAATGAGAGTCTGAAAGAAATGAGTGCTGGTGGGCATTCACACATGGATTGATTTCCCATGTGTGCCAGGCTTCATATTAGGATTTGAGTCTCCATTGCCTTAAAGCATCCAAGTGTCCCTAAACACCCAGCATACATGTAAATAACCATGACATTTATTAACCGCTATGACTGTAGTAAGAATAACATGTCTTCAAACCACAAACTGAGAGAAAACTGAGTCTGGATCATCATGAAAGACTTCACAAAGATGACACATTTACGGATGGGATTTCACCCATTCTAGAAAGAGGAAAATAGCTTTCCTGGCAGTATGAGATAAGAATATCTTTGGCAGGCTCAATACCTGTTGAATCGTTTGTCCACTTACTCATTCAGTCTTTCTTATGCTCATTATTCACTTGTTCTTCAGGCCTCTGCTGAGTGCCAGGCCCAGTGCGAACAGATGTCAGGCTGTGACGTTTTGGTGGCATCCTGACAGTCGCTAAGGATCAGGCAAATATGATGATCACAATTTCTACTAAGTGAAACAGTTCTAGTGGATGGAGAAACAGTTCTAGTGGAAGTTCACAGTAGAGGGTGAGGGGGGCTGATGGCTGACAGCCCAGCTCTCAAGACACCACTGCAGATGAGGAGCAGGATGAGAAGCCCTGGGTGGGACAGGAAGGGTGAGCAGAGGAGGACCAGGGTTCACACTGTGTGAGCAGAGGAGGACCAGGGTTCACACTGTGTGTGAGCAGAGGAGGACCGGGGTTCACACCATGTGTGAGCAGAGGAGGACCGGGGTTCATGCAGTGTGAGCAGGGGAGGACTGGGGTTCACACTGTGTGTGAACAGAGGAGGACCGGGGTTCACACCGTGTGTGAGCAGGGGAGGACCGGGGTATACACAGTGTGTAAGTAGAGGATCGTGTGTGAACAGAGGAGGACTGGGGGTCACACAGTGTGAGCAGAGGAGGACCAGGGTGCACAGAGTGTGAGCAGAGGAGGACCGGGGTGCACAGAATGTGAGCATAGGAAGACTGGGGTGCACAGAGTGTGAGCAGAGGAGGACCGGGGTGCACAGAGTGTGAGCAGAGGAGGACCGGGGTGCACGCAGTGTGAGCAGAGGCGGCCGGGGGTCACACAGTGTGAGCAGCTGAACTGCACCTAGCGACGAATGGGTGCAGCGGGCTAGCCTGTCTCCTGGGGCAGGTGAATGGGCAAAGCATGAGACTGCAACCCCACTGAGGGGCACTGGGAGGAGGCAAGTCTGAACAATGGAGTCAAAGATGATGATTTTGTTTGTGGCATGCCTCATCTGAGATATTTCTGGCTCACTCAGGCAGGAATGTCCATTTGGCATGCCATTCGTTCAGGAAAAGGAGCAACAGCTAGAGAAAGGGATCTGATAATTGTGTGCAAATAAATAACAGCTGAAACCATGGAAGTAGAAAAGAAGATTTTACATATAGACCTTTGCCGAAGCCTATTAGGGACATATGGGGGATTGTGATCTACTGGAAAAAAGACAGATGGCAGAGCAGGAGAGGAGGACAGGGTGCTATTACGAAGCCGACAAGGTAAGAGGCGGAGCTGCTTTCCCTGCAGCCCACTGGTGGGAACTCCAAGCTTTCACTGCCATAGGTGGGGCTTAGAGCCCCCATTAGGGAAAAAAGAGAATTTCCAGGAAGAGGGCTGTGTTTGTGTTAGTCACTCAGTCATGTCTGACTCTTTGCAACCCCACGGACTGTAGCCCCCCAGGCTCCTCCGTCCATGGGATTCTCCAGGCAGGAATACTGGAGCGGGTTGCCATTCCCTCCTCCAGGGGATCTTCCTGACTCAGGGATCGAGCCTGGGTCTCATGCATTGCAGGCAGATTCTTTACCATTTGAGCTGCAGCGAAGTCCTAGAAAGGGGACTGGAAAATAGCAAAAAGTGCTGAAAACCCAACTCTCCCTTCTACATTTCTTTTTGTATCGGAGTTCTGGAGATCGGGTGCTTCACAATTCTATGCTGGTTTCAGGTGTACACACACACGCATCTGTTCTTTTTCAAACTCTTTCCCATTTATGTTGTTACATAATGTTGAGCAGAGTTCCCGTGCTGCACAGTAGGTCCTCGTTGGTCCCATTTTAAATAAAGCAGTGTGTGCTCGTCTCTTTTCACTCCACCACCACATCTGTTTGTCCCGTTTGTAGACACATCCTTTAACATCTCCCATTAAGCTGTCAGTTAATATGAATCTTAATATGCAGCTATGGTGTGCATGAGAGTTAGACTAAAACTCCACTGCTGGCAGCATCTCTTGCCCCTTGGTGGGGACATCTGACATGATCAAGAGCTAGAAGTGAACAGCAGACACGCATCAGATTATTTGAACAGGACAGTAAAGCATCTGCCCGCAATGCGGGAGACCTGGGTTCAATCCCTGGGTTGGGAAGATCCCCTGGAGAAGGAAATGGCAACCCACTCCAGTACTCTTGCCTAGAAAATTCCATGGACGGAGGAGCCTGGTGGGCTACAGTCCATGGGGTCATGAAGAGTCGGACACGACTGAGAGACTTCACGATTCACGAAAGAAACCGAAAGTGGTCAACATAACTTTTATAAAATATATTTTATTGACATTATGGATGATAAAGAGGTTTTCTAAATTATAAATCAATGTCATTTATGTAACAGCATTTCCAGAAAAATCTGTATTGCAGAAATGCTGTGTTTCCAAGAAATAGTAATGGTTTCTTCAACTCTGTATCTTACTCTTTGGATAGCCAGTTACAATTTTCTGAAAAAGAACAGTTGCAAAACCAAATCAAACTAGTACTACAAGTGAAAATCAATGGAGACTTTCAGAGCAGTTTTGTCACTATTCAAGAATCAAACACCTTACCTGCCGGGCATCTCAAAATTTTTTTATGAAAGATGAGCTATCAGGGTAGATATTTTTTCTTTTTATAAAAATAACACGTAATATTTTGTTTTACTTTATTTCATGTAAAGTAAACATGTGCAAACAGAAAAGCAGAAAGGAGTAAAAGCATTCAGGCCTGGTCTGAGGCTGGGTAATTAAACCAAACTCCTTCCTGACATCTTGTGTTATGCCCTGTGGAAATCAGCTAATCCCTGGTTTCCCTTTGACAGAAGCTACAATTCTGTTCTCAAATTAGATCCACAGAGAGTGAGACTCCTGAAGGGGCCTGCTGACCCACAGGCTATCAGGAATGTCTGCTGAATCAGGGGTTCTTCACTTTAAAACTAGTAAGTGGTGGGGAGTCCAGAGCTAATGTCTGGACTTGATCATCAAGGAAATGTAGCATAAGCATATCATTAAAGAGAGGGCGGTGACCACTGAAAGAACTAAATACGGAAACTGTTCAAAGTGGTCTCCTCTGGGAAGTCAGTGAGCAGTCAAGGAGGGTGAGGATTCTTCACTTTAAAACGAGTTAAAACTAGGCTGAAGCAGGAGCCTGTGATATTCATTATAAGATGTTCTGTACTTTCCAATTTTCTGCAACCAAGAGCATTTTTATTTAGAGAATATGAAAGTGGAAAAGAGAGGTTACATGTTATGACTGCATGTGTGCTTACTTTGTGGGCTTCCCTGGTGGCTCAGTGGTAAAGAATCTGCCTGTGAGGCAGGAGACGAGGGTTTGATCCCTGGATTGGGAAAATCCCTTGGAGAAGGATTTCCCACTCCAGTATTCTTGCCTGGGAAATCCTATGGACAGAAAAGCCTGGCTTGGCTATAGTCTATGGGGTTGCAAAAGAGTTAGACATGACTTAGAGACTAAACAACGATTACTTTGTCTTATGTAGTCCAGGTTTTTGAACTTACATTCACAG
>NW_011494805.1:132960-155357 GCF_000754665.1 Bison bison bison | reverse complement strand
GAAGACCGTCTATTTTGCAAAGAAAAAGGCTGAGACTCAGATAAGTTAAGCGAGCTGTTCAAGGTCACACAGCTAGAGTCAAGGCAAGAATCCAGCCCTTCCACAAGGTCTATACCTTATCCACATGCTCTCAAGCTGCTGCTTACGAATCTCACGAAGCAGAGAATGGATTCATTCTCTTTTATGACATGTCAGACTACACCACAGACTTCCCTGGAAAATTATTATATCAGAGCTCGGCCTCATCAGACATTATAACTGTCTGACATTACAGAGAAAAAGGAAAATACTAAGAGGTGGGGTATGGAACTGGAATTTCCAAACTGCAGTCAGTGTTTAGGGAGGGGGGACCCTGGCACCTGCACAGCCACCCCTGCTCAGCTGACCACATGGCCACGTGGATTCATGTGTCAAAGCTGCCATCACAAAGCACCACAGACTGGGTGGCTCACACAACAAAAACTCATGGTCTCTCAGTTCTAGAGAACAAAAATGTCCAAAACCATGGTGTCGATAGGGTTGGCTCTTTCTGTGGGCTGAGAGGGAGGGTCCGTTCTGGGTTTCTCACCGTGGCTTGGAGACGACTGCCCTTTTCCTGGGTCTCCTCCAAGGTCTTCCTTCTATGCAAGCCTGCGTGTCCCGATTTCCCTTTTTACAACGGTACCAGCGGCACTGGATGGGCTTGCCCTCCTCCAGGGTGACCTCATCTTAAGTCATTACACCGTCTGTTGTTGCTGTTTACTCACTAAGTCACGTTAGACTCTTCTGCAACTCCACGGACTGCAGCCAGCCAAGCTCCTCTGTCCGAGATTTTTCCTGACAAGAATACTGGAGTGAGTTGCCATTTCCTCCTCTAGGGGATCTTCCCAACCCAGGGGTCGAACCCAGGTCTCCTATGTCTCCTGCTTGGCAGGCGGATTCTTTACTACTGAGCCACCAGGCAAGCCCAATTACAGCTGCAACAACTCAATTTCCAACAAGGGCACCTTCGGAGACACTAGGGACCGGGGCTTCCACATATGAAAGCGGGGGACACAGTCTAACCTATAAAACCAGAAAATGACCAGATCCTTGAAGCCCTCCTCCAAATATGTACAGAGTTTACTGAAGATTTTCTTCATCTAGGAATGTGTCCCACTGAAAGCTAAAACTGGGACTTCCCTGGTGGTGCAGTGGCTAAGGACTCTGAGCTCCCAACCCAGGAGCTCAGGTTCGATCCCTGGTCAGGGAACTAGATCCTGCCTGCCACAACTAAGCATTCTCATGTCACAGCTGAAGATCCCCCATTCCACAACTGAAGATCCCGCATTCCGCCACTGAAGAGCTGGTACGCTGCAAGGAAAATAAAAGACCCCGCATGCCTCAACTAAGACCCAGTGAGGACAAATAAATTAACAATTTTTTAAAAAATGACAATTAATTGGAAAGAGGTTTGAAAGAAGAAATTCACTTTACATTTGAAAGTCTGAAAGTGTTAGTCATTCAGTCGTGTCCGACTGCAACGCCATGGACTGTAGCCTGTCAGGCTCCTCTGTCCATAGGATTGTCCAGGCAAGAATATTGGAGTGGGTTGCCATTTATTGTTAAATCCTCTACCAAACACAATGGAAAATACTAACCATAGCATTACTTCCTCTAGATACATACTGTCTCTAGAATGACTTAGGATTGAAGGAAGTAAGAATAATTTAAATTATAAATAAATTCTATCTAACCATGGAGACACATCCACTCAATAGCTATACTGAAAGGTTAACCCTCAAGTGGCTGTGTCACATTTCGAGGGGTCTTGTCAATTTTAACTGTACAGCTGAATGAAGCCTGAGCACCTCAGACTGGGGAAACACATATAAAAATTTAAAATCCAATTTACTTTTCCATTCAACCATGGTATTTACCTTTTGCTTTCCACTCAGAAAGAAAAGCAAGGACGACAAATTTCCCTTTGATTTCTACTCTACTCTTCTTGGACAGGTCTTCACAGCAAGGACACTTCGCAGGAAGTTCACAAGGGGACATTTTCCCTTTTACTTGGTTTATCTGATCAATAGTTTTCCCATAACATGCAATTGCACATTTGCCTAAAAAGCTTTTGCAAATCTGTCTAACGTGGGACAGCTATTCTGGGTTGATCTTAAAAACATGCTCTGGCAGCAAACTGATCGAACATAGCAAATATTTCTTACAAAAGTAAATTATATAAAGCTGATGGTTTTCCAAATATCCCCACTCTGACTCTCAGTTTATCTGTTTTACACTAACTCACTCTTCACTCACTTTTCACAGACTCATTCAACAATTATAGGTGAATCCCAACCCCAAAGTGGGTTACTTTCCTTCAATTTATAACACCATTGTTTGGAATTGGAATGCATCGTTTAAAATACGGGCAATGTTACCCATGCAGACTTGGTCTTGTGTATTCCATACATCAATACCATAATGAGATAATGAAAAAAAGTATGTCAATACCCATAACAAAGAGTAAACTAAAATGAATTATGTTTACTGATGAAAAAGAGAACTTTTCTCCTTATCTTTAATCTTTTCTTAAACACTCCCTCCTCCTCCTCCTTGCCCTGACAGAAGGCTTTCCCCTGAAAATACCACTTTCTTTATAAGTCCAATTCTGATCTCTCCTTCAATTTCAAGGGCAAAGAGAAGTCAGCAGACTCCTTGTCCCCCACTGTCCCTGCTAGACACTTGATCTTCTTTTGTTTTGAGTGTAGCATTTTTTGATATAAATTATTTTTTTAATTTTTTTATTTTAATTGCAGGCTAATTACTTTAGAATATTGCGGTAGTTTTTGCCATACATTGACACGAATCAGCCATGGGTGTACATGTGTTCCCCATCCTGAAGCCCCCTCCCACCTCCCTCCCCATCCCATCCCTCAGGGTCATCCCAGTGCACCGGCTTTGAGTGCCCTGTCTCACGCATCGAACCTGGACTGGTGATCTATTTCACATATGGTAATATACATGTTTCAATTGTATTCTCTCAAATCATCACACACCATGCCTTCTCTGGCAGAGTCCAAAAGTCTGTTTTTATATCTGTGTCTCTTTTGCTGTCTTGCATATAGGGTCATCGTTACCATCTTTCTAAATTCCACATATATGCGTTAATATACTGTACTGGTGTTTTTCTTTCTGACTTACTTCACTCTGTATAATAGGCACCAGTTTTATCCACCTCATTAGAACTGATTCAAATGCATTCTTTTTAATAGCTGACTAATATTCCACTGTGTATATGTACCACAGCTTTCTTATGCATTCATCTGCCGACGGACATCTAGGTTGCTCCATGTCCTGGCTCTTGTAAACAGTGCTGCAGTAAGCATCGGGGCACATGCAGACACTTGATCTTCCACAATCTCTTGAGGAACTCTGCTCCTTAAGGCACTCAGACGTGTGGCAAGTGATTCTCGTGACCCCTTTCCCAGAACAGACCCTCCAAACTCCTGCACACTGTGAACCTGGCCTTGTAGCCAGATTTCCTGGACAAAGGGGAGACCCCTGACCCGAGCCATCCCAGTCAGATTTCCTCTTTCTCAAAAGTCTAAAATTGAAATGGAAGAGGAAAATATCTACATTTGCGTCGATTTTTTCTTCATGCTCCAAATACTGACGAATCGCCAGCTGCTGTCAAGGCCTGTGGCAGAGCTTATATGACACCGTGTTTTCAGGAGGCGAAAACAAGACTGAGCTGAAGCCTCGTGTTCATGAGGGAAGATGGAACTAGGATGAGGCTAAAACTGTAGCAGATTCTGAGGACAGAGCAAGGGTGAGGGTTGCGTCTTGCAGTTACAATGAAAAGCTAGCCTGTTTTACAAAAAGCGAGCTCACATCAGGAAGTCCTCTGCTTCGGGGATGCCAAGGGGGAAGTGGGGTGGACCCAGAGACTGGGACTGACACGCACACTGCTGTGCACGAAACAGACAACTGGAGGGGAGCTCCCACCAGCACAGGTGACTACATGGGAAGGAGATCCAAAACAGAGGGGACGTCTGTATACACACGGCTGATTCACCCTGCAGCACAGCAGACACCAACACAGCAGTGTGAGCAACCCACTCTGATAAAAAAGAACCTCTGCTTCCCCCTCACTCGCTTCCAATACTCATGCTTTTAATGCAACCAAAATTGATCGAATCTTGTGTGTTGGAATTTTTTACAATTGCAACACACTCTTTTTATTAGTAGACTTGAGCTATCTGTTTACATCATGGTTCTCCCAGTGCAAGATCAACTCGAATGGAAAAAAGAGAAGAACGTGGCTGCTCTGTAGGTCTCTCCCCCCGGAGACTGTAAGCCCCTCTGGAAGCTGTGATAATGCTCAGGACTTAGGAGATGCTCAGGCAGTACCTGAGGACCGGAACTGAATAAGAAACATGCCTTATGAGCTTGCAGATGCGACTGGAATGGAAAGAGTTAAAAAAAATCACCCAGGATTTCTGAAAGAACACCTCACTGGGTGTGGAGAGTAAGTCTGGGAAAGGTGCCTTCTCTGGCATGAAGACAGGGTGGGAAAAAAAGCGGAAGGAGAGCCAAATACTTTCAAAGAAAAACCTTCTGTCCTAAGGAGAGAGTGACTTAACGGTCTGCAACACACCTGTGCCTGCCCAACGGCACAGTGATTAGGAAACACTGTTATCGCCTTCAAAAGGAAGCTTTCTGAAACATTAAATATGATAACCTCCTGCTGGATTTTTCCACAGCGATTGCAGTAACCGCTTCTAATCGTGCCCCTGAAAAGATAAGGCAAGTTGAGATCTAAGAAAGAGGACAGCAGCTGCCCAGGGAGAAATGCTGTTCCCGAGGGTGATCTATCAGCGTGTGTTCCACTCAAGGGACCAGCTCTGGTTCAAAAAAAATTGTTTTTTTTCTTCCGGAGTCCTTGGCTTCTGATAACTGAAATTATGAAGATGTAGGCAGTGACGGTCCAGGGAGTTGCACAACTGCAAATCAGCCTATTTAACTTCAAACCCTACATTGTTTTAACTAGTCAAATACAGATTTTCTAAGGTGATTAAAAAAAATCCTATTTACAAGATTCTAGAACACATTAGCAATCAAACATTTAATCTGAATTTTAATGCTGCTGCCAAAGAATGAAAAAATTATTAGGCTTATTTTCCCACCGTTATATATTTATTTGAAGCACATGAAAGAACTTTCCTAAGTGTGACTACCTCACAGTGTCTTTCTCAAAGATAAATAGATGCTTCAGCTTATGTTTAATATAGGTCAAGCTCAATCATGCTTTTTTTTAATGCCGCAGAAAGGGAAAATATCCTGCAACTGGTTGAGTTACGGCAATATCAGGGTATGACCCAGGCGACGAGACGTCTCTTCCCATGTGCCTCTGTCCCCTCGTGAAACCAACTGGAGGGAGCAGGAAACGGTTGGTGAATCCAATAATAAGAAGATTAACTTCACTGCCGTTTAGCAAGAAGCTGGAGAGGCTCTGAGAAGTTCGTTAGACCATACAACGTCTTGAAGCCTGACACAGCTCAGTAACTTGGAATGGAATGCTGCAAAGTCTTGGAAAAAAGGATCCTTCCCTCTCTAAATCCCTCCTACCTCTGCTCGCAGCCCCCACCAGCCCAGGATAATTTGGAACAGCACAAATTTTTCAGACCTTCACATAAAAAGCTCAGAGGGTCAGGCCTTTCTTTCAAGTTGACTAACCTAAAGGTTACTTAAAGAGAGCAATTTGCTCATTCATTCATTCACTTATTCATCCACTCAAGTTGTAGTTACTGAGTGCCCACTGAATTCCCAGTAATCCTCTAAGCATTGGAATATAGCTTCCAACAGGGGGAATCAGATAAGAAACCAAGAAGCAATACACAGCAGCACATGCACTATTTGCACACACTCACACACACAGGGGCATGGTGCTCAGTTGCTTTGGTCGTGTCTGACCCCATGGACTGCAGCCCGCCAGGCTCCTCTGTCCATGGGGTTCTCCAGGCAAGAATACCGCAGTGGGTTGCCATGCCCTCCTCCAGGGGCTCTTCCCAACCCAGGGAGGGAACATGTATCTGTTACGTGTCCTGCAGTGGCAGGCAGTTCTTTACTAGAGCCACCTGGGAAGCCCACGTACAGGCATGCACACATTCGCCCTCCATATCTACAGAGGCGGGACCTGCAGTTCCCAAGGGCTGACTGCACTACCCCACTGTACATAACAGGTATGAGCATCAGTGAATTTCAGAGTCCTCAGGGGTTTTGGAACCCATCTTCCAAGGATACTAAGGAATGACTGTATTGAAGAATATAGTAAGTAAGTATTGGATTGGCCAAAAAGTTTGCTCACCCTTTTCCATATCTTACAAAAAACCCAAACAAACTTTTTGGCTAACCCAATACTATGACGCCGTAGAAATAAATCAGGGTAAAGATATAAAGGAGGGTGTTATTAATAACAATCTTATTAATTTTACAACTATAGCCTCAAGATGCCAATTCTTCAGTTTTCATATGATGACTACTTCTGTTCACATTTGGTAGTGCTGGTTGTACTCGTAATTCAGGGATGATTCTAGATGGTGGGCTCTTAAGAGCTTGCCCCTCACCTGTACATCTCAGTGAAGGCTCTTAATCCCGATCCCTGGGACACTGGGGATAAAGAGCAAAGGTTTCAGGGAAGGAGTCACATCTCCCAAGCTGTACGCTCGTCTCCTGAGAAAGGCCTGGGAATGGCCACAGTCACACCTTGTGTGCAGCTTTCTGGTTCTCGTGCATCTTTACAAAGCCATCTTTAAATGATCCACCCCTGACTGGTTTACTCTAGTGACTCACAGTTTTGTCACGGACTGGCCACATGGCATTGTGGATGTGTGTGTGTGTGTGTGTGTGTGTGTGTATCCAAACTCCCCCCTGCATAAGGATACAGCCAGGGGCCCACCCTACTCCAGTATGACCTCATCTTAACTAACTACACTGGCAAGGATCCTATTTCCAAAACACTGGGGGGAAAGGACCTCAACACGCGAATTGGCAGCGGACATACTTAACTCATAACAAAGAGTAGAATCTGTAAATGTGTTAAAAAGGACTGGAGAGGAGAGCCAAAAATCAAGGAGACCAGTGTGGATACGAAACCAGACAGAGGGAACCTGTGAAGTGGGGGCAGGAGGCTCCCTGGGCCTGGGACCAGCCCCAGGGTCTCACTATTCCCGCCTGGGCCTCGTGGGCCTCGGAGACGGAAGAGCCGCCCTGCAGTGGGCACGTGGCTTCCGTGAGGCTGGAAGGAGGCAGTGGCAGATGAGAACGAACTCTGCTGTGTCCAGCTCAGGCCTTGGCTGTGCAAGAGCATTCTGTGCCATCCCCAGCTTTCAGGACTCCTCCCCGTCACGCGTGCAGCACGTACTATCCGTAGCACTCACTCAGCAAAGCTAGGTACGTTCCTTCTCTACAACTATACCAGCGAAACCTTCCATTTTCCCAAAGTATGCCCACACATATACAAATACGAATGTATCTTAAAACATTAGGTAGCTGAGAATGTATTTTATAAATCAGTGTCTGAGATTCATCCTTTAAAATTGTTCCAGATCATCTTTCCAGGCCTTATGGACATTTTCAAAGAAAATATGACTTAATTCAGGACTTGAAACACTTAAAAAGTTATATTCATTGTTTCCTCTGACAAATGCAGACTGATAAGCATACTGGGGACACAGTCTCCTGTCATTTCATAATTACTGAGGCAAAGATAAATTTGTAGAGAGTACATTTTCCGGCAGAATGAGAAATAATGATTCAGGGACACCTATAATTGAAAATGAAATGTACTCACATAAAAATTGTAGTGTTCAAAAAACCTGAAAACCACTAAATCCATTTCAAAATTTTGTTTCCCAAGTGTTAGATGGATTAGGATAGAGCACCTGGGTTATTAATTTAAGTCCCTCTTTCAGCCAGGGATTGATACAATGAAGACCTGTGACATGGAGACACTGTTGAATAGTTGTTTATCCAACACGTGTACATTATTTGGGCTTCTCTGATGGCTCAGTGGTAAAGAATCCACCTGCCAATGCTGGAGACACAGGTTCAATCCCTGGGTCGGGAAGATCCCCTGGAGAAGGAAATGGCAACCCACTCTAGCATTCCTGCCTGGGAAATCCCATGGACAGAGGAGCCTGGTGGGCTACAGTCCACGGGGTTGCAAAAGAGTCAGACACGACTTAACAACTAAACACCACCACCGACAGCGTACCTTACTGAGCCACTGATAAATCTCACCAACCAAAGCTGCTTGTTTCTTAGTTTTACCCAAGTCTTGCTGTGTTAGGGCCATGGCTAATGACCAGCAGACAACTGTCAATGAGTCAGTGCTGTTCAGTTCACTGAATCTTTTACGTTGGATCAGGCCTGATCTCTTACGATCATTTAGTCTAGTGCAGGAGAGCAAATATATCATAATAATAATCAACACCCTTCGGTACTCTGATACAACACAGGGTGCTGAACGCTGTACCCAGGTCTATATTCACTCTCTCAATTCTCCTGTCAGCCCCATGAAGTGCCACTGTCACCCCAGGTGAGCCACGGGAAAACTGGGCTCTAGACAGGGGGGACTGCTGTCCAAGGTCACACACCTGGTCTGTCCACTTTGTTCGTGGAGAATCTACTTTGGTCTGTCACTCTGAGATTCAGTAGTTCCTTGTCACTATAACAGGAGTGGTAGGTCAAAAGAGGGTATGATGTTCATGTCATTTGTGCACTCTAAAGTGTAAATAAAGGAAAATCAACCCACAAGATCCAGAGACAAAACATAAAAAAGTCTTCCATCCGACAATAAGCGCCTAAGCTGCCCACCTTAAGACGAACGAGATCAACCCAGTTCACCACGAGCTCCACCACTCCTGACTGTCTTAAGACTACAGTTAATGAGCAGGTATTTTGGGCCAGTGGTTCTCAGCCCTGAATGTACATTAAAATCACCTGGGGAGCCTATAAACTGACTAATATCCAAGATAAATCTCTGACTAATTAAAATCAGGATCCCTTATGGAGGGATCCAGACATGAGCATTTTTAAAGCTTCCTTAAATAGGAAAGTATGCAGAGTACATCATGAGAAACGCTGGGCTGGAAGAGCACAAGCTGGAATCAAGATTGCCGGGAGAAATATCAATAACCTCAGATATGCAGATGACACCACCCTTATGGAAGAAAGTTAAAAAGCCTCTTGATGAAAGTGAAAGAGGAGAGTGAAAAGGTTGGCTTAAAGCTCAACATTCAGAAAACTAAGACCATGGCATCTGGTCCCATCACTTCATGGCAAATAGATGGGGAAACAGTGGAAACAGTGTCAGACTTTATTTTTGGGGGCTCCAAAATCACTGCAGATGGTGATTGCAGCCATGAAATTAAAAGACGCTTACTCCTTGGAAGGAAAGTTATGACCAACCTAGACAGCATATTGAAAAGCAGAGACATTACTTTGCCAACAAAGGTCTGTCTAGTCGAGGCTAGGGTTTTTCCAGTGGTCATGTATGGATGTGAGAGTTGGACTGTGAAGAAAGCTGAGCGCTGAAGAATTGATGCTTTTGAACTGTGGTGTTGGAGAAGACTCTTGAGAGTCCCTTGGACTGCAAGGAGATCCAACCAGTCCATTCTAAAGGAGATCAGTCCTGGGTGTTCTTTGGAAGGAATGATGCTAAAGCTGAAACTCCAGTACTTTGGCCACTTCATGCGAAGAGTTGACTCATTGGAAAAGACTCTGATGCTGGGAGGGATTGGGGGCAGGAGGAGAAGGGGACGACAGAGGACGAAATGGCTGGATGGCATCACTGACTTGATGGATGTGAACTCTAGGAGCTGGTGATGGACGGGGAGGCCTGGCTTGCTGAGATTCATGGGGTAGCAAAGTCGGACACGACTGAGCAACTGAACTGAACTGAACTGAAGTGTCTCTACACTTAGGAGAAGGTGATGGCAACCCACTCCAGTGTTCTTGCCTGGAGAATCCCAGGGACGGAGGAGCCTGGTAGGCTGCCGTCTATGGGGTCACACAGAGTTGGACACAACTGAGGTGACTTAGCAGTAGCAGCAAGTTTCTCTAACATTGGGCTTCCCATGTGGCTCCACAGTAAAAACAAAAACAAACAAAAAAAAAACCTGCCAATGCAAGAGACGCAGGAGACATGAGTTCGATCCCTGGGTTGGGAAGATCCCCTGGAGGGGGAAATGGCACCCCACTCCAGAATTCTTGCCTGGAAAAAAAAAAATCCCTTGAACAGAGGAGCCTGGGGGGGCTACAGTCCCTGCACAAAGAGTTGGAATGACTGACTTAGTCCGCAAGCAAATGTCTGTAACACATGGCCAAGTTTGAGAACGACTGTTAGGCTGTACACCAGTGGCGATTCTGCCCTCCAAGGGACACCGGGTGATGTATGGAGGCAGTTTGTCATTACAAGCAGGGTCGGAGGATGCCACTTGCAGCCAGTGGGTGGAGGCCAGAGATGCTGCAAACGTTCTACGTTACAAAAGACTGATCCAGTCCACAATGTCAGTGGCACTGAGGGTGAGAAAGGCAACGCTCCACTTTGGTTCAGTTGATCTAACTTGTGTACAACCTACTTGCAGGGGCTGTGCAGTCAACTAAGTGGAACTGCACATCTCTCCGCTAACCTCACGTCTCTCCGCTAACCTCACATCTCTCCGCTAACCTCACGTCTCTCCGCTAACCTCTGCGCACAGAAGTGAAGGACCAGGTGAAGGTGGCCCAGGCTGCCTCACAGTGTGCTCAATCTTGACTGTGTCTGAACCGGCCCTTCTGAGAGATTTGGGATGGAAATCTTCATCATGCTTTCTTATGAACACTTCAAATCAGGAAATGAGACTCCAATGAAGCCCAAGTTGATATACCATGCCTTCTCCAAAGCAGTGAATGGCACCTCAGTGAATACTTGCAGTTCTCTGCCTGGAGGGCATCTTTTGGGCAGCAGGTACTGGTGACCCTCCCCCTGGAGTAGGGAACGGCTATCCTCTCCAGCATTCTTGCCTGGAGAATCCTGTGGACAGAGGAGCCTGGCGGGCCGCAGTCCATGGGGTCGCAAGGAGTCGGACAGAACTAAAGCAGCTTAGCACGCACGCGCTGCTGACCCTCACAGAGACAGCAGCAAGAGTATCAGAGAGGTAATACCCCCAGCAGGCAACCTTAATGAAAAGATGAGTTGGTAAAATAAGTTTTACTCCCTTCCTCACCTCTCATGGGACCCGGTACATTCCAGAGTGGCTAATGCTCACAGTGGGGCCCTTCTGGGTTCATTTCCATCATCACCTTACATTCCCACTCTACAACCAGTGTTTTCTGGGGTTCTATCCCAAATAAAATTCTTATACTGAGATGTTCATCTGAGGTTCTGCTTCTAGGGAACACAAAAATGAAACAAATCTCGAAACACGTGACACTATCAGATACGAATGACACTGGAAAATGAAGTGGACAGAAAGGTACACAGAGAGATCAGAGTCAATAATGGTGCAAAAATATACCTTCAAAAAACCACTATTCACAGACTCATAGAGAACAGCCAAGTCACTGCATCCACAAAACAAGAGGATGCTATAGATATAAAAAGGACGAACAATGAGACCAAGAAAATGTGCTGGAACTTAGCAACAGAGCAGATAAACTTTCTAAAGATTCAATACAAGAGCTGTAGATACCAATCTAGTAACTGACCGTGAAAATGAACAAACATGGCACAGAACAGCAATCAGAGGGAAAGGTAACGACAAAGATTAGCTTCTTGCTGGGTCAGTACAGAGGGTCCTGTATCCAGCCACCAGGATCTGCACCCTGAGGCACTGACACCAGAGGACAGGAACTGCCGGACACAACACCAGAGCGAGTTCCAGAACCGGAGCAACAGAGCCTTCAGACCACAGGCCCCAATCTACTCAGCAAACGGCCCCCTAAATGTCTCAGCTGTTTTTTCTTCATGACATTCCCAGGCACAAAGAAATACCCAACAATCGGATTTACTAAGTAGCTAAGTCCTAACAACATAGTACATCTTTGAAAAAAATGAAAGGGTGAGTCGCTCGGTCATGTCTGACTGTCTGTGACCCCATGGACATAGGCCCGACAGGCTCCTCTGTCCATGGGATACTCCAGGCAAGAATACTGGAGTCATTCCCTTCTCCAAGAGATCTTCCCGACCCAGGGATTGAACCCAGATCTCCTGCATTGCAGGTAGATTCTTTACCATCTGAACCTTCAGGGAAGCCCCCAGTGCATCTTTATGTCCTGAAAAATTAGCGTTTGTTGGGCACTATGCAACTTCTCAAGCCTTGAAATCATATTGGATACTGCTGCCTCTGTTTTCTGTTCCACACTACTTTTCACTTAGCACTTATTTTAATTTCTTATCATAGCAATTGCAGAAAATCCATCTTTGCAAAGATACTGACATCAATGAAGGAATGTAGCAATTTAACGTTGAAACTCCCTTTACTGGTCTGCCTGGCGTACAACAGATGCTGCTGCCTTCCTTGAAACTTTAAAATGTTCCACACGGTGTCCTGGTGACTCACTGGTGCACCCTGTGGAACCTTGGTACAGTTTGGGAACTACCGCTCTGGTCTGTTGCTGCTGCTAAGTCACTTCAGTCATGTCCAACTCTGTGCGATCCCATAGACCGCAGCCCACCAGGCTCCCCTGTCCCTGGGATTCTCCAGGCAAGAACACTGGAGTGGGTTGCCATTTCCTTCTCCAATGCATGAAAGTGAAAAGTGAAAGTGAAGTCGCTCAGTCGTGCCCGACTCTTAGTGACCCCATGGACTGTTGGTGTCCGTTAAAGTGCTTAGAAGAATGATTACCAAAAGCCTCACACCTTGTCAAGTTACTCTACACAACTGAGACTATCAGAGATAAAAAAGAAATATTAAGACTTTCCAGAGATAAGAAATAGTTCACACATGAGAAAAAGAGAAGGAGAATGGCATGAGACCAGCGAGAAAAGAGACCAAAGACATTACCACATGTTTGCTTCCCAAACGCCCTTTCTCAGAAAGCTGCTGAAGACTGTGCTCCAGCAAAACTGGGGAGTGAACAGTGGGGGTGATGTTTGACCAGGAGAGCAGGGGAAAGCTGAGGACAGCCCGAGGAGGTTGGCCACAGCCAGGCCAAGATGGAGCCGCCAGAGTGGCAGGGCTCCAGGAGCAAAACAAGCAGAACGGGTGGATTATTTGATATGTGTGAACATTTCAAAAAATTATTGCTAGAAATTTGACACGTTAGTGCTGCATTCAGAAAAAAAAATTGAGCTAGGCATAAGAAAACAAAGCAAATGGAAAAAAAAGAGAAAAACTGTTAGTATTAATAACTGCAAGAATCCTGATCATAGAATACTACTTAACTGGAAAATGGAGCAATACTGACATCATTCTAATTTTATATACATAAACCAATATAGTCAGTAATGGCTAAATTTGATATATCAAGAAACAGCAGTATAGGCATATTATTCAGAATATTAGAATACGTATTCTAGTATGTAAAAATATGTATCCCGTATTTTAAATAGTCTGCCCACACTGCTATTAGAATATTCTAAATAATATGCCTATACTGCGATATATTCTAATATTCTGGGGAACAGGAGAGAAGATATGAGGGAGGGTAGGTGAAGGAATGCTATAAACATGAATTATTTTGACTTAGAAAAATTCTAAAAATGAAGTAGAGAACAGAGCAAAAAAGAAAAGCCATTAACTTGATCTTCTACGCAGACGAAAGGGTGTTGCAGACGAAAGTGCATGAGGCGCAGGGCCCCAAAGAACCATTTAATTCCTGGGTTTTCCGTTCCCCTCTCCTGTGTGGTCCTCCCGGGCACGTCACCTCTTCTGGGAAGCACTCCTTTCCACTTCATATGGACTTAGTACCTTCAGATATTCCCTAAGTTCTGTTACAAGATTTCCTCCTTTGCAATTTATATGCTTATAGAACTTATCTGTAATTTATATAAATGCAGTTTATTACTCTACACCTGTCTCCCCCTCCAGGCTGTTCCATTTTAGAAGAGCAGGAATTTCATTTCATTCCTCTATAGATTTTTGCTTCAATCTACCAACAAGGTCCACCTTACTAACCATCCTAAGACAAATGGTTTTCTTCCTTCGTTTCTGCTTTGGTTGCACCGGGTCTCTGCCGCAGCGTGCGAGCTCTCTCTCTCGGCAGCACTGGGCTCCTCTGGTCGCAGGGGCTCCACAGGGTCTCTTTAGTTGCAGCACCGGCTGCACGGAGGGGCTTGGCTCCCCGACCAGGGATCGAATAGACCCACACCCCCTGCATCGGAAGGTGGATTCTTAGCCACTGGACCACCAGGAAAGTATCGAAAAATTATTTTAATAACTAGTTGTATAACAATTTTACACCATAACTCGTAATTCAAACTGCCTCCCCTTTTTTTTCTTCTTCTTCATATTTTATCATCTCTGAATTGGGGAATGGCCTTAAAGTTTCTGAAGGCCTGGATGGAAACCAAGTTCTTACATAGAGTATTCATAATTTTTCCTCTCATTCATCAAGGGCCCTCCCAATCTGAGGACACTTTAGATTATCTATCTGCCTAAGTACTTGTTAACATTCACACTGACATTCTAAATTTAGATCTAAATATTTATTAGAACCAACTTGCAATTCAGGGCTTCCCTCGTGGTTCAGCAGTAAACAATTCACCTGCCAATGCCAGAGATGCAGGTTCCATCCCTGAGTCGGGAGGATCCCCTGGAGAAGGGCACGGCGATCCACTGCAGTACTCTTGCCTGGGAAATTCCATGGACAGAGGAGCATGGTGGGCTATAGTCCATGGAGTCACAAAGAACTGGACATGACTTAGTGACTAAACAACAACAGAACTTGCAATCAGAATCACAGGGGATGTGTTTTTCCCTCTTTCTACCACTACCAAGTTTGAAATGAGTTCCTTTGTTGTCCCTATCTGTGTGATGGCTTAATTTTCATTTAACCCTGCACTGAAGGGATAACATTTTGGTGTCCCAATTTTAAGCAGGTATCCTGTAAGACTCCCCATCTTAGTTTTTCTTTCCTAAGGATACATAAATTTATCTTCCACTGGATGGTCTCTTGGATTCCACAAAATACAGTACTAAATAACAAAATAATAAAAAAAGACTAAAGTATATTTTTATTTAGTAACAGTTACATATTTTACATTTTAAAATAAAAATACGGGTTTCTTTGGGCTAATAAGATTTTGGCATTCCTATAATTACTAGAAAAATTTTCAGAGTTTTGAATTTTGCTTTTTTGGTTAAATCCTTATTTGCCTACTATCCCTTCACAAAACACTTTTCTTCATGTTCCTGCATATCAGCATTTTAAGACACAGTTCACATTTTTCCACTAAAAACCACAGCAGCCTACGCTGTGGTTTGGTTGAAGGAAAATATCTGAGGTGACTAAAAATCATCAGTGAAACACAGTCTTGTGGGATCGTAACTCACCCCACATGGCAAACGAACTCCGCTAGGCCATCTCTTACATCAGCCAGTTTCTTAGCAGGGTAAATCCCAAACTGTCCCCTGTGCCTGCATTACAGAACCCATGATTGAACCCTCTATCCAGAAACAAGACTTAGCTAAGCATGAGATCTGACATACTGTACGGTCAGTCATCATTTAGTGCAGACTACGTTCCAGGCAATGAGCTAACCACTTCACACAGGCAATCACTCCACTCCTCACGATGAACCTACTAATTAAGAAACTGAGGCTTGTCGTTAAATACCTTGCACAAGATTACAAGCTAGAAAGCGGTTGCATGCAAATTTAAGCCCAGACAGAACACATCTAAAGCCTACTCTCTAAACCACTGCTTTTTACCTCTTTGAGGGAAAAAAAAAAATTGCAACAGGAAGAAACAAGGGCAGTCTGAAAGCAATGCAAACAAACTGGACATGTCAGTTGCAGCATCTTCAGCAACTGCTGAATTTCAGTCACAGCCGCCTGCATCTGTGCACATGCTGACACTTCAGTCCACAGAGGGGAGCAGCAGTCTCGAAAAGTACTGAGCTCGAGTATGGGGCATCCTTTTAATTTCCGTGATAGCCACGACTAATCATGAGCTTTTCCATCTGGCCTATTTCGTGCTGGGGATGGGGCTCATTTGCGTGGGTCTGTTTGGACATTTACTTCCGGTGCACGTTACATATTTTCTCATAAGTCTCACTCTGCAGGCCAGAGCCAAAGGCAAGTGCTATTACAGATCAAAGCCAGCGAAGTGGGTAATGAGGTTTGGTGGATAAAACACGTTATAAACGTGGGGGGAAATTCTGGCTTTTCTTTAACATTAACTGCTTTGAAATGCATCATCTGAAGTAGAATTCTCAGTAGCCCACAGGCTGCCAGAGAGGAACTTCCCCTCCACATGGACCACCGGTAGCCTTGGTTAGATGTGTTTCACAAATGTAGACCCTGTGCAATGAGCTATTTTTAACACATACTCCAGGGTATGTGTTAAAATGCACCACTGAACGAGAGGAGCACCCCTCGCCCAGCAGAAAGAAGGAACTAAAAGGTCAGCTTCACTTAAGGAATATGGTCTGAATCCTCAGACTGATACACAAGCTTAAAAAAGAGACAATTAAAATATCTAAGCAGACAGTTTTCACCTCCTCCAGTAGAACGTGTTCTTACTTATTTGGACATGGAGGTCCCTGAGCCACAGAGGGGCAAAGGCACAGTGGTTCTAAATATAGCATGAAAAGGATAACTGCCCTTTCCCACCACTTGTGAAGTCATGTCTGGCCCCTCTTTTGTTAACTGTCTTTCAAGGCTGGTCTATGTTAAGTAAGTGCTTCCCGGGTTTATAAAGTCCTTTCTTCACCCCTCTTCTCTACAGGGAAAGGTTCGGTTTCCTTATCAGATGCCAAATGTTTATCGCCGTGGTCTAACAGCATGAGCGCTGGAGGAGGGGAGTTGTAAAAAAGGGTCATTGATACGTCCCCAAATTCCTTCTCTCTCTCCCTCCTTCCTTCTGCCTGTCCTGCCATTTCTTCCTCCCTAACACATTCTAACAGCTTAACGTATGCCAGGTGCATGCATGGATGCTCAGTCGCTCAGTCGTGTCCAATTCTTTGCGACCCCATGGACTGTAGCCCACCAGGCTCCTCTGTCTGTGGGATTCTCCAGGCAAGAATACTGGAGTGGGTTGCTGTTTCCTCCTCCAGGGCATCTTCCTGGCCCAGAGACTGAACCTGAGTCTCTTCCATCTTCTGCATTGGCAGGCGAATTCTATACTACTGCACCCCCTGGGGAGCCCAGTGTATGCCAGGTACTACTGCTTTATGTCCTGGAGTAAAAATCACCCTATTTGTCTTACTAATCTCCACTGCTTCACACGCACGTATGTTAAGTTGCTTCAGTTGTGTCTGACTCTGCAACCCTATGGATGGTAGCCCCCCAGGCTCCTCTGTCCATGGGCTTCTTGAGGCAAGAATACTGGAGTGGGTTGCCATGCCCTCCTCCAGGGGATCTTCCCGACTCAGAGATCAAACTTGGGTCTCATGTCTCCTGCATTGACAGGGGGATTCTTTACCACTAGCACCAGCTGGGAAGCCCTCCAAGTACTGCACAATCAGCCTTTAATGCCCTACCTCACTGCTTACTGCAAGAAGAAGCCACGTCTTATTCCTCTGAGGCTTCTCTTAGTCCCTGCATGATATCTTGGGCTGGTGTCAGTGTGCAGCAGAAAAGCTGATGGAGTGTTAGATAACCTGATTTCCAGCTCCATCACTGACAAAGTAACCTGGGACCAGTCACCCAACCCTGGCATTTCCATTTCCTCCTGTACAAAAGGGGAATTACAACAGCTGTCCACTCATCCACAAAGGGGTGACCTGGAGACAAAATCATAATGCATGTGAAGCCCCTCTACAAACCTAAGTCCTGCTCAGGGAGGTGCCCCCAAGTATAGCTCAGGATCAGGTGCCCACATCCTAGGGCAGCTGGGTGGGCGCAGGGGGCCACTCACCTCACTAGTCTTGCCAACTTCATGCTAGAAGCATGCTTGAGGGAGTGAGCTTATGGAAATATGAAACCAAGTGTGACATTTCCCTGCCTCAAACACTTCACCCTCAGAATGAAATCCAACTCTAACAAGCCCTACCAGCCTTGACCCTGCTCGATCCTCTCATCTTTTCTCACTCCTGCCCCTCAGCAAGGTCTAAAGGGTACATTCTTCCCACTCAGACTCAGCTACAGCTGACAACCAAGCTCTTTTTTGGGCTGAGGCACTGGCCTTCCGCTAGCCCAAGGGGGGTTCAGCTTCCCTTCCCATGGGCAACCACCGCAGCCCATAAAGCCCTTTGAAGTTCACATTTTCATCCAGTTCTGAGGCCATACGCCAGCAAACTAGCCACCCTTCTCCTGCACCCCTTCTCCCTGTCCGCTGCCCCCAGCACTGCAGAAAGTGGTGGCGAAAGTGACATTTCAGCGACTCTCCACACCAAGCACTCCTGGGGTGGCACTGAGGAAGCAGCTTTGAGCGACAGGGTGAATGTCAACAACCGTCTCTGACGTTCTCGCTTGAGTCTCCAGTTTTCGGGTTCAGTTCCACGGGAGACTTTTGCACTCAAGGATAATTCTGCCCACCCCTCACCTCCACTCTCAGAACATTCTACACTCCTTGATCTCAACAAATTCTGAAGAAACTGACTTTATTGTTGCTTCAGCTACAAACAAGTTGATATAGTTCAAATTATGATTTTACTATTAATATAAGGGCAACCCCCCCACCCCCACCCTCCACCCAAAGCTACCAAAGGCATTTGTGCAGGTGCGCCCTGCCCTACTCCAGAGCGTGCGCTCCTGGAGTCATGGGGCACAACATCGCACGGCTGGACGCAGGGTCCCTGTTCTCCACTCCCTAAAAAGGGAAATGAGTCTGTAGTGTGGAGATTTCTGATCTTAACTTTGATGCACGTTTGGTTTGACACTGACTTAACTGGCATAGTTTATTCACTATTTAAAGTCTGAATTGCAGTTTAGTCTCTTTGCTCACCATGTGCCCAACAATGGAGGCTCCATCACATTGCAAACTTGGGCCATATCGCGGCAGATCCCTCTTGACAGCCAGACACTTGGTGATTAAGTTGGGGCTCACTGTCCATTCCTGCCTCTCCCTCCGGGTGGCCGCACAATGACCGTGTCCGGTCCGTGGCCGCCACCTGATGTCAGCACGCGAGGAGCGCGAAGAGCATCTTGAGTCCAATAACTGATGACACTTCCACTGACTCAAGCAGACAGCTGAAGCAGAAGTCAGTATCAGTCTCACCTTGAGCTTTTAAGTCTGACAGACCTGGGTATTTTCTGTTAGTTGAAGCAAATAACCTGTTATCTATCAACCTCAGTTTCCATTCAGTAAAATTAGCAACAGTAGCACTAGCCTCAAAGAGTTACTCAAAGTGTAACAGCAACAACGGTAACAAATGCAGGTTGCATATATTAAGTCCTCAAGAGCTGTGAGCTGTTGCTGTGATTCCTTTTGCCCAGAGCAATGGTCTCCTAAGATTACAGTTCTATAGTACAAGAAAAATAAAAAATAAAATAAAAATTTAAAAATATAAGCTCTAGTAGAGGAATAGGGAAAGTCTGTTCCTTAGAAGGGACAAGTTCATCTTCATTTGAATTATAGAAATAATTAAGCACAGCAAGCATTTGATATATGCCCCCTGCTTCCTTTAAGAAAATGCTCAGAGTGCTCTTCCTTATAGCAGCCCAGTAAATAAACATTTATTTATTCTCATTTTTCAGAAGACACTGAGGCTCGGGGAGGTTAAGATCCTTCTACGACAGAATCTAAGACTAGAATGCAGGCACTGAAATTTGCTGGGCTTCATTTCAGAAGAAATGTAGCCCTTGATTACATTACTAGTGGTACAGCCCTCTGTGCCATTAGTAGATGGACAGAGGAGCCTGGGGGGCTATAGTCCACGGGGTTGCAAAGAGTTGATGTGACTGATCGAGGCACACACACACACCATTAGTACAGGCAGTGAGTTTCCACTAGGGGGCACACGTCATGAAATGAGCGGTTGTATCAGCATTCGTTGAAGAACTCAACTAGTCTCCATCTGCTCCCTCAAAAAACAAACCAGAAAAAGTAATCTAAGTAAAAAAAAAAAAAGTATTTGCCATATAAATATATATTTAATGCAGCTCCCTTAGCCCTCGCATCCAACTAGATTACATCAGCACAGTCTTTCCTATGTAGAAATTCTGGAATCCAGATGGCATTTCCGTGCAGGAGCAGTGGACAGGTGAGTTTTAAAAGCCCTTCTGGTGGTTCTGGTAAGTCCCTTCAGCTGAGAACCCTGTACTAGTACTAGCCAAGCTACAAGAGAGTTGTGTGCTATTTGATTTGATGATACATGACCCACCTCATTTAGGATCAATACTCTCAGAAGAAGAGATACTGTTTTGGTGGGGAGGAGGTTTCTGGTTTATCTTAATAGCAGTTGATTTCTGAACACTCAGGCTTAGAATAAGACTGCTGCCCAAACAAAGTCCAGGTGGGTCTTGTCCAGGAAGCCCACAAGTCTTCCCCTAAAGCTCCTGCCTGTAACACATAACAATCTGTTGTAAGACTGTTACATTTAGAGGTTGTTACAAAACTCACTTTTCAGTTGCCGCACCAAAAAAAGTCAGACTACTGCTTGAATTATTTTCTTGACTAAATTTATTTTTAACTCCCAGAATCATATTTTCTTCTTCTTCAGGGGAGAGGTAGATTTTTAAATTTATTTCTTTGCTAAGTCACTATTCACTAAATTGAAACGGAGGGAGAATAAAACAAAAGACATAATCAAGAGCAGTGCCTGAAATAGAAATGACCTGCCTTTGTGCCCCCTGATATTCTGCTGTAATATTGCAAGCCGAGCAGGTGTCCAGCCGTTTATAGTCCAAACTACACTTGCTCCAGATTCCACCTGCCCCTTGTCACACAAGCCAACACACACTTGAATCAAGAAACTTTTTCTGTTTACTTATGTTAATAATCAAGCCAAAGCAAACAGCCTTCCACTTTCTGGGTCCCGCGTAGCAATTAAATATGAAGACATCGCAAATACTCTACACAAATAAGGGTTATGGGGACCTTCTGTATTCTAGGCCAGGAACCATGGACCAGAGTTGCATCAGCTGTGACAGGGAAGAGCAGTTGGTTTCCAAACTTCAAACTTTCTCGGTTTCACAGGTCGCACTGCAACTTCATCGGTGAGCAGGAAATCGACTCAAGTTCTTAATTTAGGACTTAAATCAACCACCAGTTTACAAGGTCTCAGTTGAAACATTCTGTTTCAATGGCCATGGTTTCATTTATTCATTTACTCAGCAGGCATGACATGGAGCTCAAGGGAGAGGACCCACAATCAAATAAAAGACCCCAGACAACTCAGTCCACAGTGTGGGGGCAGCTGGCAGCCACGTACATGTCACACAAAGAGGTACGTACTCCGCAGCTGAGCGACAGACAGGACACGGAGGGAGAGACGGGAGCGCAGTTGTGGCAGGAAAGACGTCCACCCCCTCAGCGCCCCCACCGCCCCTCTTCCGCACAGACGGACACACAGCCACACCAGGACACACGCCGCAGACCATCCTACTCACACTCTGTAACCGGGGGAACGGGGCCTTCAGGTTTCAAGAGAGGAGGTGCTAAGACACTTCACGAGCAGGGGAAACTGTTTACAAACGTAAAGTTGTTTCCACACCACTCCGAGGGGATGCAGGGGAAACATGGGGAAAACTCAGGCAGGAAAAAACACTCCACCGGCCCTCCACCCAGAGCGACCTGGAATCCAGACCGACCGGCCAGGCACCTGGCAGCAGAAGCAAACTTCTGCGTAAAGCTGCAGCACACCTCCCAGCCTCGGCACGACTCGCCAGAAGCCCCGTTTCCAATTTGGAAGGAGGGAAGCCGGGAAGGGTGGTGGGAGTGTTGGCATTCACACGTGGCCCCCTCTCTCGGGCCCCTGTGAGACTCAAACCCCCACCGCCTTCTTTACGCCCGGCTGCCCAGGCTTCTGAGAGAAAATCGTGCCCGAGCAGAGTCGCGGTCACTCGGTGAGCCGGCTCCGGAACGTGGCCGTGAACCCCTCACCGCCAGCTTCACCTGCAGCCCCTACACGACACCGGGATTTCGCGCGGATAAAAACGAGGCAAAGTGCAGGCCGCCCCCGGTCCTCTGCCGGGCAATGGGTAGGGGCTCAAGAAAGCTCGCTCGCCCGGCCCTTCCCTCCAGCCCTGCCAGGCCAACGCCCAGGACGACCCTGGGGTGGAGACGAGTTGCCCCCAGGAGGGTAGACGTTGTCACAACTCCGCGCGCTGCGGCCTCCGGAGAGC
>NW_011494805.1:102962-131468 GCF_000754665.1 Bison bison bison | reverse complement strand
GGCGCCCGTCCTCCCTCCCCCACGGGCGCTCCCAAGCCCCCGCCCCCCTCACACCCTCTGCCCGATCGCCCCTCAGTCTGAACCTCAGCCGAGTCTAGATTGAAGCCTCCTCGCCTCCGCCTCTTGCCCAGGTCTTACCTGTCTCTCCTCTCCGCCGGGACGCCCAGGTGGACTCAGAGGCCCGGGTTCCCCGAGAGTCACGAGGGAAAGGCTGGCCCGTGAATCCCAAGTGAAACGTCAGCACAACTCGAGTGCGGGACACCGTCTTTAAAGGCAGGACATCTTTGCGCCGGGTCTTGGGAGACGTGTCTCCGCCTGCCCCAGGCCCCAGGGACAGATGCTCTTCCAGTCCTAGCGGAGTATATGCACTCTGCTTCTGACCTATCTCCCTACCCGCCACGCCACCCCAAATGCTTCCTGTGACTTTCTTTATCCCGAAGATCCAATAAAGTCCATCTTAAAGAACGCAGTTGCAATGGATTGTGTCTCCAAAGTTTCTTTATGGGTGACTTATTTGCAGCTTAAGCTGCGTTTTTCCTGGGATGAGACATTATAATCCCTGGTTACCTTCTCAGTGGTAAGGTAAGCACTGGAAATGCCAATGCAACCCTTAGATGAATCTTTCAGAACCAGCCTAGTTCCTGAAACTCCTCAAGTTCTCCTCCACCCGACAGCAGGCCTCACGGAGCTCTGGAAGCGTTTCACATTTCCCAGTTATTAATACCTCCCTTCCCCACTTCTCTGTGCCCTCTCTCCAAAAACAAACAAAAAATTCACCAATCCCAGAATTCCTAAATGTAAACCCGACCCAGCAAAACATCAGGAGGAAAGAAGTCTTAGGAACACATTCCCACCGATGCGTATCATCACTGAAACTTCTAACCCTTCCAGCATGACTCACAGTTTTAAATAAGAATGTTTAAAAATCCAGACCAATACCCAAAGATTGGGTGGTTGGTATTCCAGGCCGGGACCCAGGATAAAATGGAAACACTGGATTTCTTTCTTTTTCTTTTTTTGAAGTTACTGCAGGTAGGTCAAGGGGAAGGCTTAGATTTATACTTCTGCCTGCAGCACCCTCATTTCCAGTACTGCTAACCCACCAGTGCTCTAAAAGCTGTTTATCCTCTCATTAGCGGTCCTCAGGCCCAGACAGCACCGGCAGCGCCCTTCTGGGTGGGAAGCCGGAGGGTCCCGCCCTCTGTTTAGAGATGCAAGTCAGGAGCGTTTGCCAAGTTCGCTGAGATGGAGGTGGGTGCCAGAAGGCCAGTGTGATGATTTAGAAATCAAACCAGCTCTGCCCTGGGACTGACATCTCTATTCACGTTGCACCTGGATCTCCCTCTGCGGTCGAGCGATGTCAGAGGCCCAGGCATAACTAGAAGTAATGTATCGATTTGTCATCAGAAATTGCGAGCTCTGGGATGGCAATTTCTCAGAATCCCCACAATAAGCACATTTTTTCCAGGTAAGCAAACCTACGTGGGAAGGAGTAGGTTTCTTTGTTGAAAGTGGCATCAGAAGCAGAGCAAATATTCATTATCATTAGGCCCAAGGCGTGCCTGTCAGCCAGAGACGGCTTTGCCAGTGGAATTGGAATAACAGCCCTATTCTAAACACTTTACACATGTCAACTTAATCCTCCTGGGAATTCTTGGGATGATAACACTTCCTATTATCATCACTCCTATGTCACAGGTGGAAAAGTGGAGATGCAGAATTTTAAAACTAGCCCTGGTCCTGTAGCTGATAAATGGCAGAGTCAGGGTATGAACCCAGGTGTGAAGAGTTTGGACTCTTCACCATTATCCTCCGCTCTCCTAAAAAAATGCTCAGACCCCGTCGGCCTCAATGTTCAGCTTGCACGGAGGACAGCGTATCCACTGGGAGGGAGGCCCTGAGGGTTAGGCCCCTTCCCCTAGAAAGGTGCAGACTTCCCAGATGGCTCAGTGGTAAAGGGTCCACCTGCCAATATAGGAGACACAGGTTCAATTCCTGGGTGGGAAAGATCCCCCTGGAGAAGGAAGTGGCAACCCACTCCAGTATCCTCGCCTCACGGATAGAGGAGCCTGGCGGGCTATAGCCCAGAGAGTAGAATGGGTCAGACCGGACGTGGCATCTCAACAACTAGCAAGGTGCAGCCAGCTTTGTCTCTGGCCTCTCCTGCTCCCCAGGCTCAGAGGACACCCACTCCCCTAGAGTTAGCACATTCTTTTCTTCAGATGTGTTAATAGGTTGGAGCTGATGATGGCTATGGTCTTGCTGGCCTAGAAGCCCTGTCTTATCCCTCAGACACCTCTGCACACCTGGCCCAATTAGGAAAGCTGCTGGCTCTCAAAGGTAAGCTTGATCTAATTTCTTGGTACTAGGCAGGACTACCACGAAGTAGCCCTGTAATACATACAATCAGGACAGATTATGTTCTCTTCGGTCTCCCCTTGTGAAGAATGGCCCCTGAACAGGTCTGAAAAGACTCCCGGCATCCTCACTTTACGAGTGTGGCGTTTGAAGCTGAGCAGAGCAGTGACGGCGTTAAGGCCCCGTGATCGGTCTGTGACAAGCCACAACTGGGCTGGCGCGACTGCCCGTCCACCTTGAGCATTCCAGAAGTGACACCTCAAGTCCCCTCCTCCTTTTTTTAACCAGATTTCTTTTACTCAGCTCTGGTTCTGTTTCCTCCTTCGGTCCTCTGCTTTTGACTTCCGTCTCCACCCAGCCCGAAGTGGGATCTTCTGTGGGTGCGTCTTTGCTGTGGGAGGTGCGTTTTCCTGCAAAGGGGGTGGACCTTGGCCTGCAGAAGTCCTCCGCTGGGGCGAGAATGCCTGAGGCGCAGGAGCAGCCCGTGGGGAAGGGGCTGTGTCCGCTCCCTTTCCACAAAGGGGTTTGTCCCCTGCCCTGTCCCAGGCACTGTTCTAGGGGCTGCACTGTGACGGGGGAGCAGATAGACGGTAGGACGTGCCCTCGGAGGCGTCCCTCATAGCGGGCCACAGGGTGGAGGTGGAGAAAGACTGCAGAGGTAAGATGCTTTCATGGAGAGGTAAGTGCCAGGAAGAAACTGCAGCAGGGCAAGAGCGTCTAGAGTGACTCGGGGCAAGGTTTTTCACAAGTAACAACAGGGCATCTTTCACAAGATTCATGTGCTGGCACCGTAAGGAAGCAAAGCTGTTCGTCGTCACTGGCCGAGCCAGAACAAGGCTGAAGGTGACGGCAGGGGGCCCAGTCAAGCCCTGATCTGACCCTCTGCTGCAAGGCTGCTGAAGCCTCATGGAGACCTACTGAGGAGTCTTAACTGGTAACAGAGACCACTTTAAGAAACCAGAAGTTGCTCTCGTGCAGGTCTTGGCCCAAGAGGACCCGCAAAGCTAGTTACTTTCTGTAAGAAGAAGATTCCCGTCGAAGACTCCACACTGGCTCTCAAAGCTTCCTCAAAGCACGTGAGGAGTGACTCTTACTTTCAAGATGAAGTACTGGGACTGAGGGATGAGACACGTGAAGAGTGCTGGCACATCCCAGGAGGCCTGCAGGCACATCATCCATTGTAAACAGGTTGGCCAGCACCCTCTGTTGCAGAGACTGGTATTCAGCTGGGTGGATCCTTGGTAAACCAGATAGACCACCACCCAGACTCTCAGCCAGCCAGTTGGTCAGGTGAATTGTTTGATTGCTCATTGTGTTGAGAATGTGGTGGTGGTGGTGACCTTTTTGGGAGCAGAGCCAGCCCAGGGCAGAATTGTAATGCAGTTAGATGCTTATCCTCTCTCTCCTCTTATTGAGTTCCATTCTCTCTGGTTCTCTTCCATAACTACTTCTGCTGAGACAAACCATATCCAGTCTTTTAATATCTGTGGTCTAAATTTAAGTCACTTTCCTAAAGGATCTTAACTTTGATTCTTTTTGAAAACTGTAGGATAGGTGAGATGTCACATTAAAGACATTGGATAAATGACTCTAAGACTCTGGTAGGCAAGATGCATCCCACCAAATACTAGGGGCCTTAGCAGGCTGGCCTGAGGAGGCATTGAAGATGTCCCAGTAAACAGGCTAAGAGGAATAAGAAATCAAAGGTTTATTTCATACACATCTTTAAATAGCAAGGAAGTGAAAAGTCAAAGGATGATACTTGGAAAATGTTGAAAGCAGAATTGATTTGGTCTGGCAA
Organism: Bison bison bison; assembly: GCF_000754665.1. Taxonomy (NCBI): domain Eukaryota; kingdom Metazoa; phylum Chordata; class Mammalia; order Artiodactyla; family Bovidae; genus Bison; species Bison bison. Next base: position 127,309 of record NW_011494805.1, on the reverse strand, counting down.
TGTATTTGAATATGGGAGCAAAGGGAAAGTGTTTATGGGGAGAGAAATTCATAATTATTATGCTAACTTTTGAATTGCTTCTCTTCATAACTAAACTAGAGCCACACAAAAATAGCCCCAATTAACTAGAAAACTTGGAAACCCAGAGACAGAAGACATATTTAAAGGCAAAGGGCTACTGCCCTACTTCTGAAATGAAAATTCAAGCCATCTGAGGCATCATAAGACACTATATTTACTTGAAGTAGCCACTGGACTAAACTTCAAGTTGGCCGTCGATGCTTGAAATCTCTGCTCTGCTTGGTGAAGGGAAAAAAAACTAGAGCAAGCAAGAGGCTGAGCCTGGAGGCAGTCCCAGGCAGCGGCCTGAGTTTACCATCTCCGTGGGTGATGAGACTGCACTGCAGGGGAGGGGATTGTGGAGAAAGCAAGTGGAGAAGTTCTCAGGACCACCCGAGAATAGAAAGGCAGGTCTCAGGAGCAGCCTGAACGACGGCTCGGCTAAACAGCATGGAAAAATACTTTCGGAAGTATTTTAAAGGAGAAAACAAATCGCTGTAGACTGACTAGAATTTCTGTTTCCATGTTTCTGTTCCATGTTAGTTTCTCCAGCACTGGGGATACCATGGCTATTATAAAACTGCAGTGTCAAGGAAACACCTGGCAATTGTTCTCAATGGTGGGAGGGAAATAGAACCACCTGGGGGCCATGTTAGAAAGGCAGGTATCGGATTCAGAAATTCCTCCCGCACTTACTAGCAGACGTACCTCTGCAAGGAGGAGCTTTCTTCTATGCACAGTTTTTAGGTCGTTTGTTTGGCATGCTTCACAGCATGTGGGATCTTAGTTTCCCGACCAGGGATCGAACCTGTGCCCCTGCAATGGAAGCACAGTTTTTAGGTCGTTTGTTTGGCATGCTTCACAGCGTGTGGGATCTTAGTTTCCCGACTGGGGATCGAGCCTGTGCCCCTGCAATGGAAGCACAGAGGCCTGACCTCTGGACCTCCAGGGAATCCCCATATACAGCTGTTTTTGTTGCTGATTCTTATTTCACTATGATCTAGATTCTTATCTACTGTGCTCTAATTCATTACTGTCATTATCCTGTTTTCTGCTTAAATATATCAAATTTGGCCAGTATGAGCCTCTTTAAGCTGACTCTTGTGTTCTTTTGATGGGCCATCATTGTCTTTAAGCACTTTTTACAAGTTTCTGCTTTTTGCTTTCTGGCATAACAAGCTCTTCCAGGATTAATTTGTATTTTATATGCCTAGCCCTGGGATCAGTCATTCCTTAGGGAGCCCTGGTTCCTTTTAGTGGGAAAATTATTTACAAACAAAGATATGGAGACTAGGTGTACTTATTTATACTATGATAACAGGCAGATAGTTCATATTCATATTCTCATTTCAAATCCTACGCCATAAGCTGCTTTCTTACTTTTCCTTACCCCATATTTGTTTCTCCCGATATGTGAGAAATCTGATTTTCACACATGTCAATAGAGTTATTCATTTTGGTGTGTCCTACAATACAGAAAGAGATTGTTCAGAAATCACGATTAGTATTTTGATAGCAGCACCAATAACAAACCCACTTAGTAAGTTCAGAGCATCTCTGCAGGTCATTTATCCCTAGAACGAGCATCAGGAAAGGCACACACATCACCACACAGAGGCTCGATCCAGCCCGCCACCTAAACTCATAAACATGGGCTGATAGGCAGACCTAGACGGCCCGGACTCTGTAACACAAGCGGCCTGGCTGTCTCAACAGTCCTAAGTCTTGGAAGACAAAACACCGGATGGGGTTTTTTAAAAGGAAGCTAAAGGGGCATGAAACCCAGATAAATTGTAGGATCTTAGATTCAATCATCAAAGAAAAACTGCAGGGACTTTTTATGTGTGTGGCAATTAAAGATATTTAAATACAGACTGTATATTTGATCATATAATTGCATCCATGGTAATTAAGTTCCTTGGGGGCAATAATCATAGAAAGCTTTTCTTCTTAGAAAGTATGTGCTACTTTGTTTATGGGTGAAACGGTATCTGTAGTTCAGTTTAGTTCAGTCACTCAGTCGTGTCTGACTCTTTGCAACCCCATGAATTGCAGCACGCCAGGCCTCCCTGTCCCTCACCAACTCCCAGAGTTCACTCAAACCCCTGTCCATCAAGTCAGTGATGCCATCCAGCCATCTCATCCTCTGTCGTCCCCTTCTCTTCCTGCCTTCGATCTTTCCCAGCATCAGGGTCTTTTCCAGTGAATCAGTTCTTTGCATCAGGTGGCCAAAGTATTGGAGTTTTAGCCTCAGCATCAGTCCTCCCAATGAACACCAAGGACTGATCTTTAGAATGGACTGGTTGGATCTCCTTGCAGTCCAAGGGACTCTCAAGAGTCTTCTCCAACACCACAGTTCAAAAGCATCAGTTCTTCGGTGCTCAGCCTTCTTTATGGTCCAATTCTAACATCAATACATAACCACTGGAAAAACCATAGCTTTGACTATACGGACCTTTGTTGGTAAAAGTGATGTCTCTGCTTTTTAATATGCTGTCTAGGTTGGTCATAGCTTTTCTTCCAAGGAGCAAGCATCTTTTAATTTCATGGCTGCAGTCACCATCTGCAGTGATTTTGGAACCCCCAAAAGAATAAAAGTCTCTCACTGTAATGATATCTGTAACTGAGTTTCAAATGGAGTAAGAGAGGAATTACCAAGAAAATGTGGCAGAGTATCAACCAACTTTCAAATATAGAGACAGACAGAGAAGAGAAAGAGAAGGAGATCTATGATGCAAATGTGGCAAAATTTGTGGTAAGTGAATCCAGTGAGAGATAAATGGGGATTCATTGTATGATTGTTTAAAATTATTGGTAGGCTTCATACTTTAAAAAAAAAATAGTGTTAGGAGTAATAGTGCAGAAACTTAAAGCCCCGATCCAAAAGATTCTGATGATTCTGATCTTGGGTAGGGTCTGGAAACATACATTTTATCAAGGAGATTCTGAAGCAGCAAACTATGGTCCCTGGTCCAGATTTTGTTTTTGTAAATAAAGTTTTATTGGAACACAGACATTTGTTTATAAATTATCTGTGACTGTTTTCATACTGCAATGGCAGGCAGGGTTGAATAATCTGACAGATCACAGAGCCCTCTGACCTTTGAACCCTTTGACAATAGAGATGATCAGAAATATAAAAATATTCTAACCCAGACCTTTACAGAAAAAAAGACGCCCCCTCCTTCCCCCTCCCCGGGCCACTTTGGGCCTCCCGGCTGACCAGTGGTCCAGACACCGCCTCCAGTGCCGCGCTGCGGGGCTGATCCCTGATCAGGGAGCTGAGATCCCACATGCCTCACACCTAAAAAACCAAAGCATAAAACAGGAGCAAAACTGTAACAAGTTCAATAAAGACTTAAAAAAAAAAAAGAACGACCCCTGCTCTAGTGTATTCAAATATAAGAAAAGGACTAGAGCAACTTTAAAAGCAGGGAAACCTGGAATTGGGGGAAGGGGCATTGGCCTGGCAAATAGTAAACATTCGAGTCCATGGTAGCTAATGTAATTGTATATAAAGGAAACAAACCGGGAGGAATCAGAATCAACACTTGAGTGTGCCTACTATGGGCCAGTTTACCTTTTCTCATGCAATAGTCACATCCGTTCTGTGAAGTAGAAATCGTCTAAGTTTCACAGAACAGTACATGGAACACAAAGATAGAAGCCCACTCCAGGTCACACAGATCTGGGGGGAGAGCTGCAATGCAGACTCGGGTTGACAAACTCCACCAAATCCCTGACGCTGAGTCACTCTGCCACTTTCACCACGGTTTAGGCTTCAGTTGATTGAAACTCAGATTTTACATCCAAGGCGTCTACAGTCATTTTGAAAGGGAAACCCACAAGAGGACCAACCTCTCTTCCAAAGACTGAGTCTTTGGCGGCCCCACCACTGCTGTGTTTTAAACTCTGTCTCACAGGCTTTCTGAAAAGTGAAAAAAACCTGTGGCTCTCAGTGTCACCAGCACCAATGCCCCCAACAAAAAGCAGCTTTAGGTTATAATCAGAGCAAGGGAGTCTTACATTGCTCATGGGTGCAAAGATACTTTATTGCCATTTATTTTCTTTCCAGAAAGTCAAGCCACTGCAAATTTTGTTTGGGGCTGTTTGAAGACTTCTTTCTTTCTTCTTCTTTTTTTTTTTTTTTTGAGAGAGAATTTTGTTTTTCCCAATAAAATCTGTTTAGAATGAACTTAGATGCTGTCACAAAACATCCATTATAATCAGTGTGTTCTGAAATTTTTTCATGGCTAAGGTTATTGTGATTTTGCTTTGGGAAACAAAGAAGCTTATCATTTTGATGATTTTATATATACATATAAAATGAGAATGTTTATTTTTCACCCTCAAGAGGAAATATGTCCTTTTTCAGTTTTCTTAAAATGCTCTGCCCTCCAGTTTTCTATTAAGTTTTCCAAATTTTGATAGAGACATAAGTATAGATTAGCTATTTCTCCACAAAGAGCACAGTAAATGAGTCCAGTGTTGGGTAATAATCAGAGGTGAGAGGTGCACACATATGGAGAGCACGAGCTTGCTGAAAGGGCCAGCCCTGCTCAGCAGGAGGCAGTGACTGTGGCCACGTGGGAAAAGCATAGGGACCAAGTCCTCTGACTTAAGACAATCAAGAGATACACTTCTAGATGATTTTAAAATGTGCTCAGCCTATTAAAAGGGCTATTATTAAAAGGTCAAGAACTAACAAGGGCTGGTGAGGATGTGGGTAAAAGGGAGCCCTTGCACACTGTGGGTGGAACTAGGAGTTGGTGCAGCCACTATGGAAAACAGGCTCCCCAGGTGGTACTCGTGGAAGTGTGCCTGCCACTGTAGGAGGTAGAAGAGACTTGGATTCGATTCCTGGGTGGGGAAGAGCCCCTGGAGGAGGGCATGGCAACCCACTCCAATATTTTTGCCTAGAGAAGCCCATGGACAGAGGAGCCTGGTGGGCTATAGTCCTTGGGGTCACAAAGAGTCAAACAAGACTGAGCACACGTGCATGCATTGTATGCTTGAAAGTTGCTAAGAGAGAAGGTCTTTAAAGTCCTTATGATTACAAAAGAGTTAACTGTGAAGTGATGGATATGCTAACTGACCTAATTGGGGGAGACATTTCACAATATGTTTATCCAGTCATCATGTTGTGCATCTTAAACTTGCCTCATGTTATATGTCAGTGGTATCACAATAAAAGTGGACAAATTTTTTGACTCAAATTTGCATAAAATATGATTTAGCCCCAGAAATAAAATAAATGACAAGCAAAACGAAGACTCATACAGGTGGCGTTTGGCCTTCGGGTCATGACTTTGTATCTCCCGCTCTAAGTAACTGAATTGGAGGCCTGGATTTTTATCTCAGTCTCTGGGAAGTCTGCATATGGTTGGTCTGTCTTAGTACATAATCTGATACAATCTCACGCTCTTATAGCACAGAATGAAAACTCTGAGCCCCGAGAAGCTCCCATCCCTGTCCATACAGTGACTGTAGCGCCACAAGTGGGTCATGGCAGCAAGTTACATACAAGTATGGAACGCCACAACGTGGCAGCGAGCCAGCCGGCCTGCCTCCTGCGTCACTGTGCACCTTCAGCCTGCACCGCTGTCCAAACTCGCGGCGGAAGGAGGATGTTTTCGACTTCTGTTTTCTACTATAATGCTTCAACACCAGACTCAATGTTTTTCTGTTAGGTTCTTGCAAAAAAGGCACAGAGCAGCTCTCAGACTGTAATTTTCCACCTCTTTCCCAACTCCTAATTGTCAAGCCAAACACTTCCACAAGCTTGCAGCAAAAACAAATGAAAAAAAAAAAAAAATTCCAACTTGATCCAAAAAGTGCTAACAATGGAACTGGAATAGAGATAAATTTGGGGTTCATTTGAATCTATAGGCCATTCCAGGATTCTCTGCACTTTACTTTTTCTGGTAATGTAAGCAATTCAGAGAACATTTCTGGGTAAGTGCCTGCACTTTGATCCCCATAAAGGCTGCTAATATTTTAGAAATTCACTCTAACCACTTCAGGCTTAGCTGGGGCACAGGAGCAGAGTGGAAGGAGCTAGCAGATATGGTTCTGAGCAGTCTTGGGAAGTACAGCCTGACACTCGGTCATCCAGGAGAGGATCGCATTATGTACACATTTCGAGGCTATGGATCCTGACGCTGTTCAGCCACGGGGCGGTTTCCCGGAGAAACAGTGTGCCTCCTTATTCCATCCCTAGGTCATCATAAGTCTAATGGACCCAGCCATTCTCAAATCTTTCATTTTTAGACTGCATTATGGTTTGAAAATGTTTTCATACAGATGGTGGCGATTGATCCTCAAAATATCCCAGAAAGGCAGGCAGGTCAGATATTGCTAAGCATTATTTATTGACAAGAACACAAGGTAGTGTGACTTTATCAAGGTTTCCAAGGTTATTATGGGCTTTCCTGGTGGCTCAGAAGGTAAAGAATCTGCCTGCAATGCAGGAGACCTGGGTTTGATCCCTTGGTTGGGAAGATCCCCTGGAGAAGGGAATGGCAACCCACTCCAGTATTCTTGCCTGGAGAATCCATGGACAGAGGAGCCTGGCGGGCTACAGTTCATTGGGTGGCAAAAGAGTCAGACTCATCTTCACAACTTCACTTTCACTTTCAAGGTTATTATAACTCAGGTTTTCTGAGTCAAATTTCAGCATTTTTCTTGAGTCTCTGGAGAATCATACTGTATACAAAACTGTGTCAACAATCTGTTGAGGCCATCAACGTTTAAACCTGATTCACATGACTTTCTCACCTTTCACTATAATATTATGTCAATATTCCAATAATTTCAGAAACAACTATTGACTAATCCATAAATAACTTGTGTTAGACACTTTTATGGAATTGAAAAAATTTGATAGCACTTGATTTCCGATCTCAAGGGATGGGTGGTTTGAATTTGAAAGAAAAGGATTATGTGAAACTACCCGAAAAGAGAGGCCAAGCTAAGAATAGATCTCATAGCACGAATCGAGCCCAGAGCTAAGCACTTTACATGTATTATCTGATTTACCCATCGGAACAACTTTCCAAGGTGACTGTGGTTATCCCCCGACAACCGAGGAAGCTATTACGTAACATGCCCAAGGTCACAGCTGGCAGATGTCAGAGCTGGTGTTAGCTGTATTCCTGCCAGATTTCAAAGTCCTGTGCCATTCTGACTTCCCAAACACACAGGAGCCCATCTTGATGAGGACTGAACACTTCATTGTCAAGGAAAATGTAAAAGATGAGCAACCAGAAGAGAAGGGCAAGGCCAGGGAAGTGAGTGTTGAGTTGGAACTTGAAAGTGGAGGGCAGGTTGGTGCAGACCCAGTGGCAGTGAGGAGGGCACAGGTGGGTTGGGAAAGCGTGAGCAGCGGGTGGGCGATCGGTCAGAACCGTGACACCGTCTCCCTCAGAGGTCAGGTCAGGTGCTGGAGAGCTGTGGCTTAGCACGGCCTGTTCTCAGAGCTGGATTTACAAGTGTGCCTCTTTGTTCTAAAGGAGAATTTGTGGCTTTTGCCAAGTGCTTTGGCTTCCTGAGTTCAGGTACTCCCTGAAGTGGATGAAAAGCCAGGTTTTGCAATATCTGTGAAAGAAGAGTGAAGAGTGGGTTGAACCATGCCGTTGCTCAGGGCACAGTGAAGGAGTGTGTAAGAGGCCTCTGGAAGGTCTTGTGCATGCTTCGCATGTGTGCAAAACAAGGCTTTGTTTGCATAGGTTCTTACAAACAGGTTCTTCAAATGGTTTACCTACCAAAATTACAGCCCGCAGATGTACTTTGCAAAGCTAGAGCTTCATATGGTAGACTCCAATTTCTCTGTTATTCTTTGTATTCTGAAGCTTCAGTTATTAATAATTCAGAAAATTATTAGTCAGAGTCAGCCTTGTGAGCTATGGATGTTCCCAAGGCTGTGGGACCTATTTGCCTGGAGGACCCTGTCCCCCTCAACCGTTCCCAAAGGATTCCCCTCTGACATAGGATGACTGTAGGGTGGTAGAGCTTGCTGGGCTCTCTGCGAAGTGTGCCCTTAAGAGTCATGGCTTCTCACTAGGAAACAAAGTGGTGCTGGAGATGCTGGACTCTGCCTGAGGCGTCATACCAGCTTGGAGAGGCTCAGGATTATAATACAGCCCATTCCTCTGACTCACAGAGGAGACAGAACTAGGGAAAGAAGGGCGATAGTTTCATTCTGTCACTTAACTCTTCAGAATGAGTGTGTCCAAATCTTCCACCAGAGCCCCTTCCCATCTACTTACAAGGGCACTTGGAACCAGAACACTCAGACTAAGATGCAACTGAATGAATGGCTGGTGTCAGAAATCAGATGGAGATTGTGTTACAACAGGAGTCCCTGTGTGTGGTGGCCCAGGGCACGGAGAGGTGGTTTTGTTGCTAAGTCGTGTCCGACTCTTGCAGCTCCATGGACTGCGGCTCATGCGGCTCCTCTGTTCATGGGTTTTCCAGGCTGGAATACTGGAGTGGGTTGCTATTTCCTTCTCCAGGGGATCTTCCCAACCCAGGGACTGAACCCAGCTCTCCTGCATTGCAGGCAGATTCTTTACCGACTGAGCCACCAGGGAAGCCCCTTGAGGTTTTGGCAAGATTCAAATACTGGAAGGACATAAACAAAAGACTTCACATAAAAAATAAACAAAACAGATAAATTATAAATTTCCCCAATCTTCTCAGTTCCACTCACAATAAAAATCAAAACAATGGATCATTGTCTTTTTACCTCTCAGGTTGGCAAAGATTTAAGACATTTGATAATAGTCCATCTTAAAGAAGGTGTAGGAAGATAGAATTCACTTTCTCTATCCATGGTTTATAATTTGAAACAAACTTTTTGGAGAACTTGTCAGGACTTTCTATGACTTTGACCTAGCTCTGTTGTTTTTGGGATTTTTTTGACAGGTATACTCACACAAATGTACAAAGGTACTGTATATTTTATAATAGTAAAAAGCTGGAGACAGTTTAAAAAGCCATGAATAAGGAATACCATGCAAACATTTTTAAGGCTGTCAAAATAATATTAAGTCAAAAGAGACACACTTCCAGTTATAAGATAAATAAATCCTGGGGATATACAGTATAGTGTGTTGTTTGTTTGAAAGTTGCCAAGAGAGTAGATCTTAAAGGTTATCATAAGAAAATAAATCTGTAACTATACGTAGTGATAATTCACTAAATTTGTGATAATACACATTTCACATATCAAATCATTATGTTGCATACCCTAAGTGAATACAATGTTATATGTAACTTATCTCAATAAAAATAATAGTATTAAATCAAAAAATCCAATAATAGAATAATAGGTATAATATGAGCTTTTATGTATGAAACAGCAGCAGAATATATGTATCCATATGTCTGTCTATATCTTTACATATGTCTATGTATGTTTCTCCATGCATGGAACATACCTGAAAAGATGCATGTGTGATGGTTAATGATTGCCATTGACAGGGAGACCAACGTGTGAAGGAACATTTTGAATTTTGATTTACTGACTTATATATGGTTTGAATGTTTTTAATGAATGTTTATTTCTTTCAAAATTAAACAACATTTCTAAACAAATGTATAGAGGATAAAATAGACAGTAACTCTATACTAGGAAGATCAAGTGCTATCAACATAAAGTCCAAAGCATGGAAAATGCTAATGATAATAATATTATAATAATAATAATAACAGCACACACTTAGGTAGCTCTTCTTTGTTCCAGACACTGTTTAGCACAGATTAACTCATTTAAGCCCTAAAATAATGAAGCAGTTGCCATTTAGATCACCAGTTTAGTGAGAAGGAAGCGCAGCATAAAAAAGTTAGCCCACTCTAGGACGCTCAGTGAGTAACAGGTTGAGCAGAAGCGGGTGAGTCCTGAGTGTCTGCTTTGACCTCCATTCTAGTCTGTATCTCGAGGTATGATGGAAGCCCACAGAGTTCAAGGCTGAGCTGAGAACTGATCTGGGCTTGACAAGAGGGAGCCAGGAAGGCACTGTACAGTCTCGGAGGTGCCCCTGATCACTGTTACCAGCCTCTGGGTACTTGGTGGTACATGAGTTGAATTGCCTCAAAAAGTCAGAGATTCAATATTTCTGCCCATATGAGTTTGGCTAACTTGACAACAGTATCAGTTAGATTTGGGGAGTGGGGCTGTGTATGATGGTAACAGAATAATGTGGTTGCTTAAGTAAGATAAATATTTACCCTTTTCCCATGTGTGAAAAATCCAGAGGCAGTCCAGAGAAAATCTGTTGGCCAGATGAAATTAGGGACCGACACTCCTTCCAGCTCTCCACCCACCATCCCTTCATAGACATGTTTGCGGTGGCTACTGGAGTGCCAGCCATAGCATCTCTATTGCAAGGAGAAGGAGACGACAAGAAGGGAGAGGAGGGGTGGACACTGGATACCTGAGTATGCTTCTTGAAATCTGCTAAATAACAGTTCTCCTTGTATATGATTGTCCAGAATGTAGTCTTTTATTCACAGCTGGCTGTAAGAAAGCTAGGAAAATTCTTCTTTTTTTCTAGACAGCCGTTTGCCTGGGGGACAGTTTTGGGTTCTATTAGTAAGGCAGAAAGAGAGAATGGATTTTAGAATAAGTTGCTAGCAGTTCTGCCCAAAACAATCCATTTCTGAGTGTTAAGGATGGAGTCTCATCATTATAGTATCAAGATACCAGAGTCATTCTGCCTATGACTTTGAGCCATTGAACAAGGGGCGTTTTGAGGACACTGGGCTAAAGGGGCAGGTTGGCCAGGGGTGCTGCACAGGTGTGATAGACTTTAAGAGAGAACAGAAGTGCTCAGAGAGTAAGTTCTACCCCTTCGTCATTACAAGCGTCTTGAACTCTGGCAATTTTACTTTATCTGGGCCTTTCCTATAAGAAGGCATCCACACCGCTGTGTCTGCTAGTACCTTTAAATTCTCTTCTTTGGAAAATGGGGAAGAATGATTTAGGGTCGCCCAACACCTCCATGAGGACATCACTTCACTATTATCAGTCTCCCCACCTGGACTTTTAAAGGAACGAACTCATTAACGCAGAGGAATGTGCCTGGGACTAGTGAGGTAAAAACAAAATGGGCTGGAAGAGCAAGAAGGAAGATTCTGCCAAGTGTTCCAGAGTCACACCAGGGCAGAGACTGCGATGGGCTCTAATTGGCGCCAGCAGCAGCCATGGCATTCTTACTTTCAGCTAAGTGGCACGCAGGGAAGGTGAGAAGTTATTTTCTACTTTAGAAAACATCAAAGAAAATCCAGTAACTCGCACTTTAATAGCAACAAACTAAAACCAACAAAGGTCCCTGCCAACACCAAGAAGAAAAACTGCAAGACATAATCAGAGAGAAATTCGGGTAAGAAATCATTTAAAGAGGGAACAGCAGTGAACGGTCCATAGGCTGATTTAGGCCCAACACTGGTTTGAATGCGGCCTGTATTTCTATGGCTAAGAATGGGTTTTACATTTTTAAACTTGAAAAACTTCAGAAGAAGAAGAATGTTTAGTGACACAGAAAAGCTGCACACAGTTCAAATTTCCATGTCCATAAACACAGTTTAGTTGAAGCACAGCCGTGCCCCCTGATTTATGCCGACTCCCTGGCTGTTTTCACTCTCTAACAGTGGAGTCAAGAGTAGTTGCAAAGTCCAAAGTATTTCCTACTGTTTCCTTTACAGAAAAAAGTTTGCTGAATCCTTATTTAGAGTACCCCTCCTCCCCAAAAAGCATGCCTCATCACTGACAAGTCGTATGAGCTGAAAAAATGCTGCTTTTTGATCTCAGTGCCCTCATTGTTCAGACGGGAACAATAATCTGCTTCATAGATTGTTACAAGGATTAAATGAGATAATTCACATAAAGCCTGTGCCTGGAATATAGCACACTGTCAATAAATGGCAGGGGGTTTGTTGTTATTTACTGCTTTGACAGCTAAATTGTAATTTTCACTGAAGCTCAGACTGCTTCTTGTTTTTTGAATGTTTGTTTATTGATTGGCTGTGCTGTGTCCCGGTCGCAGCACGTGGCATCTTTTTGGTTGTGGCGTGCAAATTCTTGGTGGCGGCATGTGGGGTTTAGTTCCCCGGCCAGGGATTGAACTCAGGCCCCCTGCATTGAGAGTGAGGAGTCCTAGCCACTGGCCCATGAGTGAAGTCCTTCAGTTTGCCTCTTGAGCTTTCCTTGAATTCTTCAAGTTGGACCAGGTGTCTTTCTTCTGTGTCCCCCCACTCAGAACCTAGTGCTTTTCTCTGTCACTACTTACCACTTGCCAACAAAGGTCCGTGTAGTCAAGGCTGTGGTTTTTCCAGTGGTCATGTTTGGATGTGAGAGTTGGACTATAAAGAAAGCTGAGCACCAAAGAATTGATGCTTTTGAACTGGGGTGTTAGAGAAGACTCTTGAGAGTCCCTTGGGCTGCAAGGAGATCCAGTCAGTCCATCCTAAAGGAGACCAGTCCTCGGTGTTCATTGGAAGGACCCATGTTGAAGCTTAAACTCCAATACTTTGGCCATCTGATATGAAGAGCTGACTCATTGGAAAAGACCCTGATGCTGGGAAAGATTGAGGGCAGGAAGAGAAGGGGACGACAGAGGATAAGATGGTTGGATGGCACCACCAACTCAATGGACACGGGTTTGGGTGGACTCCGGGAGTTGGTGATGGACAAGGAGGGCTGGCGTGCTGCGGTTCATGCGGTCGCAAAGAGTCGGACATGACTGAGCAACTGAACTGAACTGAACTTACTACTTTATGCTGTAATTATCTACTTGTCCACTTGGTCTCTCCTACGAGCCACATGTCTCTTGAGTGAAGGGACCACGGCCTATTGGTGTCTGTCTTCCCAATGGCTGTCACTGTGATAGAACACAGTAGTGCTGGAGTTTTAAGGGCTCCCACCACCAGGCTGGAGGATGTTGCTTCCTAATACTGAACTCTAGGATTAGATAGGCCTACTCACTCAACCGGAGGGTCTTTGAGCCAAGACAGGCTCCCCACCCATCACAGAAGTAGGGCTGACCCAATTGTGGTTTTTTTTTTTTTTAAACAAAATTTTGGGCAGGAAATTTATTTATTTATTTTATTTATTTTTTGGCCAAGCCAGGTGGCATGTGGGATCTTCATTCCCTGACCAAAGATTGAACCCATGTCCCCTGCATTAGAAGCAGGAAATCTTAACCACTGTAATGCCAGGGAAGTCCCTGACTCGATAGTTCTTAAGGGATGAGTTGTCCTGTCTCTTCTCCCAAGTTTCTCAAATAATCTCCTAAATAATCATTCCTTTGCTGAGAAGAGTGAGTAAAAGGGTAGAGAAGAAGGCCAAGGGTGTACTCGAGTGGGACTACCTTTCTGGAAACGTGAAGTAGTGGAGGAAAATGTTTCCCTTTAGCTTGTAGCTGCTCCTCATATGAAAACCAAATAAGTGATTCCCCAGGAATGGAACTCTGTATTATCTCACTGTGCTCCAGAAATTTGTCATACTTGCTGTGTCATCTGTGGTACCCAGTGGACTATGGGAGCTGATGCTCTTTTCCTTAGAAATGGTTCATCATGCCCAAGACAATAACATCTCTTCAGTCAAACAGCTTGTTTCTGTGGGTACAATTTATAATTAGGTGGCAAGGCTCAGAGGCTAAAACTGAACTATGATACCTCCTGCTCAAGGTCAGAAAAGAACAGAACCAATAACTTTAGTAGCATCAAACAACAAAGCTTGCAAAGACAAATATTGACTCCTGTCCAAAGGGCAGAAGAGAATCCCAAACAAGACATGATACTAAAGGTCAGAAGACAAAAGCAAAGAGGACGTGAAATGGAAGAGGTTTGAAAATAAATTTCAGAGGAGTCTGGAAAACTATTTTCCTGGGAAGCTCTCAGTATTTGCTGGATGGAGGCAAATTTTCAGTTTTTCCACCAGTTACTCAGCTTCTTATTTATTTTATAGCACAAAAAGCAACAATTGGCAACAAAGATTTCAAAATAATTCATGAACAAAAATACTAATTAAGGAAAATACTTTTATTTGACTTTCCTCACCTGAAAACTGAGAAGAGACAAATGTGTGCATGCGCATGCTCAGTCGCTCAGTTGCGTCCGACTTCAGGAGCCCATGGATTATCGCCCACCGGGCTCCTCTGTCCATGGACTCTTTCAGGCAAGAGTACTGGAGTGGGATGACATTTCCTACTCCAGGGGATCTTCCTGACCCAGGGATCTGACCTGGCCTATTGTGCCTCCTGCGCCTCCTGCACTGGCCGCGGGTCCGTTAGTGGAGGATCACTGCTGTCTAGTTCCAAGAACATCAGTGTTTAAAGAGAAATCTTGACAACGCTCTCATTTACTTCATTGCACAGTCCCAGGTGGTCCCTTCTGTCTGCCCTTATTGCTTCCTGACGAGTGCGGCAGGCACCACGTTAGGCTCAAAAGACACAGAAACGAGAAGTCCCTCGTCGAGAGCTCTGTCCAATTAAAATGCAAGCAGAGACTTCCCTGGTGGTCCAGTGGTTAGGAATCTGCTTTCCGATGCAGGGGTCATAGATTCGATCTCTGGTCTGGGCACTAAGACTGCAAGGGGCAGCAGGGCAACTAAGCCCCCGTGCCTCAGCTCCTGAGCCCCTGCCCTAAACGCCCTGCAACAAGGGAGCCGACGGCCCTGAGAAGCTGGTGCACCACAGCTGGAGGAAAAGCTCCCTCACAGCAACAAAGACCCAACAAAGAACATCCAAAAATAAATAAAATTGATTCATTAAAAATAAATAAATATAAATACAATGCAAGCCACAAATATGAGCCACATGAAAAAGAACAGACGAAACTAACTTTAATGATGTAGTTTATTTATGTAAATATGTAACTCAATGCACAAAATGTTATTTTAACTTGGAACTGAAAGAATTACTAATAAGAGAGCTTATATATATATATATATTTTTTTTTTTTAGTAAATTTGTGAAACCCACTGCTTATCTTACCCTTATACATGTGTGCCTGTGTGCTCAGCTGCTTCAGCTGTGTCTGACTGTTTGCGACCGCATGGACTGTAGCCCACCAGGCTCCTCTGTCCCTGGGATTTCCCAGGCGAGAACACTGGAGTGGGTTGCCAGCCCTCCTCCAGGGGACCTTCCCAACCTGGAGGTGGACCCGTGTCTTCTGCGTTGCAGGTGAATTCTTTACCCACTGAGCCACCCAGGACAGCCCATGGTAATACACAGTATGGATCATAACAATCTCAATCCTTGTAGGCATTCAATGTGGTCCGTGGGTACCCTGCCAGGCAGGGCAAGACTGCAGGAGCCCTTTATACCTGTACATAACAAGGTCACAAGAGCTCCTTGAGGACGTGAACTGAGTCTGCCTTGATTGCCATCACCTCTGCAAGGCCTGTTACAATGCCTGGCACGTAGGAGGTGTCAATACTTGTTGAATAAATAAGTGGAGTTTTCACGTTTCTCTTCTTTCTGGTTTTAGTATTAATAAATAAGATACTTCATGGAGTCACTTGCTACATCTGGAATTGCCACTTCCCTTGTCTTATTTCACACCTCACTCAGTCACAATTGTTCCCAGAGGCCAAATAGTTTCCATGGAGCTCTGGATGGCTCTCAGCACCTGTTACTTCACTGTGGACGATGGAAGGAGGGGTTGTGATGACTGAATCTAAGGGCCCATTTTTGCTTTCCTTTAGATATTTAGTTTGATATTCCATCAAACATGTAATTCATATTATTTGTAGTGTCTGAATTTTCTAAGCTATTTTGAGCACTATTAGCTCATCAAGGCTTTGTTTCCTATTATTTTATCTCGAGAATGTTTGCTATGTTTCTATGTGTCGTGCTGTTATACCTTAGGGCCGATCATTTTCCAAAGGAATGTACCTCTAATTTTTAAATGTGAGTTATAAAAAAGTTAGGAATTTTGATAACCAAAGCAGTTCAAATATTTCCATTTCTCTTTGATTCCGCCTGAAGATTCCATCAAGCCCTCTGAGGTGGACACACCCTATGGTGACCCCTCAGAGAGCCACACACATAACTCCCTCCTCGTGAGTGCAGGAAGGACAAGTGGATTCCTGACAGTCAATGGAATGTGTTAAGGGTGCTGGGGTATCGTCCTTTGATGAGGCTGTCAGCAGACTGGCGAGCCGGACTCTCTTCTGACCGAGTCGTGTTGTGGGCCACGCCAGCCAGCTGCCAGCCTTCTTCACACAACACAGGAGAGTCAGTTCTGCCGGCAGCCTGAATGCGCTTTGGGAGTAAATTCTTTCCCAGATGAGACTCTGGGTGCACACACAGCAATGGGGGTCTTACCGAGTGCTTGTCAGACCTCGGGCAGAGGCCCCAGTCGAGCCTGGGCCAGGCTCCTGGCCCATGTCAACTGTGCGATGGTGAATGAGTGTTATTCTCAGCCACCAAGGTTCATAGCCTCCTTCCTATAATCTGATCCTTGGACACTTTTTCAAAAGGTTGAAATATTAAAGTGTAAATATATGTATGTATGTATTGCTGGAACTCGAATTCCTACTGTTGCCCTGAGTCTATTTAATGCTCCAATCATGCTGAACTTGCACAGCTCTCCGAATCTGCAATCCTATTCCATAGCTCTGCTGGGATGTCCCTTCTTCCGCTTGTCCGCCTACACTAGTCCTACTCAGCCTTCAATCTCCCTGCAAACACCTCCTTTAGAAATCTTCCCTGAGCTTCTCAAGTAGAATCGATCACTCCTTTTTTTCCCTCCGTCACAACAGCAGTTCTACATGTCTGTCTCCTGTCTGAAGCTGGGGCCATTGTATTATAATCACCTATCACTTAGTATAATATGTAAAGATAAACATCCGCATTTTAAATTACAGACCCATCTGCAGCCGCCTAACGTGCATTTAAATAACTCCCTTGATGATAGAAATTTTCTTTGCCCAGTTATTTAAAATTCCTTATTTAGGTACCATGGAGCGTATTATAGTATGAAAACTCAAAAACCAACCTGATCAATTTTTAAAACCTGGTCTCTATTTATTGTTGGCTGCTCTGGGTCTCCGTTGCTGCAGGCGAGCTTTCTGATAGTTGCAATGAGCAGGGGCTCCTCTTCCTGCGATCTCCTCACTGTGGTGGCTTCTCTAGTTGCGGAGCAGGTCTCCAGGTACTCGGGCTCAGGAGTTGAGGCTCACGGGCCTGATTACTCGGCGGCACGTGGACTCTTCCTAGACCAGCAATCAAACCCGTGTCCCCTGCATTAGCAGGCAGATTCTTAAACACTGGGCCACCAGGGAAGTCCTTTGGAATGAACAGCTAAGACTTCTGTTTAGAAACCAGATTCTTAATATTATATATCATGATTTTTTAAAATTTCATTTAGATTTATTTTAAATTTGAGCCAGATGGATTATCCCCGGATAGAATCTGATTGCTGACAATTTAGGTATTTTTTGATTGCTTTCTTAGCTTTTCTGACTCTGGGGCTCCATTTAATAAATGGGTACTCAGGTCTCTGGATCCACAAAAGAGTTAACCCAACACCCTCAACTGCCTATTTTACAACTAGCAAACTGCTCATACACTAGGCTATTTTATTACAGAACAAAGACTTCAAAACTAACTGTTTTGAAAAGAGACATTTGGATTAAATTTATTTCTAGAATATTCTCTTAGAACAACTCTTTTTTTTCAAACAAGTGTCATGAAAAGGTTTATTTTTAGATTTAAGGTTTATAGGAGCTGTAGTGTACTTGGCTCTCTATGCTAGATTTTTATAGCCCTCTCACATTTCTCAGAAGAGAAGGCTATTAATGTTGCCTTCCAAATAGTTTTTATTCTGTAGGGAAGATTTATTAAAAAAAAAAATCATCTTAGCCCTTGGGAAAAAATTAACTCAGTTCAAATGCCGTATCAAACATTTGATATCCAAAGAAATGCAATGTGGATAAACGTATAATTTTGAAAAAAATGCCAAGGAATTTTTGGATACCATTTTAGTGAGCATGATATTCTCTTTGCAAGTTAGAAAAGAACCTGAGAGAAACCTTCTTGTTACTGCTTAGTTACTCATTACTGTTATTTTCATTTACATGCTGAAAAAATCATTTAACAATTCTTTCCTCTCTGTAGAAATAGAATAGAACTAGCATAAAACAGTATTCATAGGGCAGGGGTTGGGAACAGACCACTTCAATAAGCTCTAGTCTGCTGAGAAATATGGAAATACTTTTCATGTAAATAGAAATAATGACATGGAAACAATGAGAATAATGGGTTTTCTCCTGTGGTTCCCACACAAGCAACTTTCTATTTTCAGGAGGTGCGGAGCATTGCCAAAGATGAACTTTCATTTCGGTGACTTTTCATTGCTATTTTAACAGTAAAAGTATATATGTATATATGTGTGTGTGTGTGTGTGTGTGTGTGTGTGTGTGTGTGTGTGTGTATAGATAGATAGATATTTGCCTATGAAGCCTTTATTTATGAGTTCATAAATAGGATACCTACGTATGTTTCCAATCGTTACTGCAAAGGTGAAGTTATTCTTTCATGGCAGTGGGCCAATTAGCATCTTTAAAAGAAGCCATCATTATGATAACAAACACTTGGGTTTGCTGATGAATAATGATTTCATCTCAAAAAGCACTTTGAAAACATTGCCTAATTAATATGACTCAGAAGGCTCAAATAAAAATATATTCTGAACTCTTAGATTTTTAGTTCAGCAGAAGCACTTTGGGAAGCAAAGAATGATCAATAGGAAAATTACATTTCTCCTTTGAGGACAACCTACATTTTACTATGGGAAACATATTTTAAAATAATTGTTGTATGTTTATACCTTGGAACATGTGGAATAGACAGCCTGAAACTTTGCTAACAAAAACATTTCAAAACGCCAGTTAAAATACAGACAATACCCTTTTGAGCTCATCCTTTGAGGTATCAGTGAGTAAGGTAGACAGGAGGTACCAGTGGAACTGTAAAAGGAGTTGACCTGGAACAGTGGAAGCACTAAAGTTGGTAGTTGTCAGTGTTAATAACCTATGGTATTAGGTGCACACACTGAGGCAGGACAAAACAGGCCAATATGAGACAACAGTTTATAACTGAGACCACTGCATTAAGCCTGACCCTTCAAGGGCACCATTTTAGTGAAAGGATCGTTTAGACACAAGTGAGCCATGATCACAGTAGGATGACAAGGAACCTTATCCTGGATTCTGAGTGGAAACAAAGTTTCTTCTGATAAATGTAACCACTGACATGTTCTCATCTGGGTAAGAGATTATACTTTTTACTGTCTGCATTTTTGGAAATTCCATGATGATTAATTAACACAAAAATGGTTCTAGCATTTTTTAGGTCAAATTTTTCTCCTGAAGGATGTACTGTCAACTATGATACATAGAATTTTTACTGAGAAATTCTCTTTTTGAAGAAAAACTCAACAGTGATAAATCATCAATCAGTTAAAATAATTATCCTTTAGAATCAGCACACACAACAAATAGCACGGCTTCAAATGACGAAATAAGGGCGAGATGGTTAAAGAGCTGCGGAAAGAACTTCAGAAATAAGGGCATGCGAGATGGTTAAAGAACTGCGAAAAGAGCTCCAGAAAGGCAGACAAAGAATAAGAAACTGTAAAAAAAGACCAATTTGAAAATTAATCAAATAGAACTTCTATAAATGTAAAATGGAGTCATTTATATTAGAAACTCAATAGATAAGTTAGATTGTAGATTAGATACATTGGAAGAGAGAATGGGGAAAAGTAGAAGGTACAGTTGAAGAAACTATCAGAACAGAGGGATAAGCAGATAATATAGAGACTAAAGAGATGCAAGTTAGAAAGAAACAGGCCTAACGTATGCTGAGGAGGAATACAGAAGGAAAAGATGGGGAGAATGAGAAAAGAAGCAATGTTGGAAGAGAAAACGGGTGAGGATATTCCAGAATTGATGGAAGACTTGGATGCTCATACTTGGAAGTGCCAGAAGAGCATAACAGTGTTACTGAACCAAACTTGGGTCCTCTCGCCCCAAATGCAGCAAACCTAACCTACTGACACTGGGTTGTGGTAAAAGGAAAACACAGCATTTACTGCAGAGTGCCCAGCTTGTGTCCAAAAGACGCAAACTCCTTAATGGCTTTCAGGGAAAGTGTGTTTTGTTTTTAATTTACTTATTTATTTTAATTGGGAGATAATTACTTTACAATATAAAGTAATTATATTTTTGCCACACATCAATATTAATCAGCCCTAGAGGTGTTTTTTAGATAATGTGAGGGAGAGGGCCTCGGGGTGGATGATCAGCTCATGCCTGGTTCTCTGATTGGTTGATGGTGAGTAACAGAGTGGTGTTTCAAGAATCTCAACCATCAGCTTTCTGGATGCCTTAGAAAGCATCACTATAAACAAAGCTAGTAGAGGTGAAGGAATTCTAGTTGAGCTATTTCAAATCCTGAAAGATGATGCTGTGAAAGTGCTGCACTCAATATGCCAGCAAATTTGGAAAACAGTAGTGGCCACAGGACTGGAAAAGGTCAGTTTTCATTTCAATCCCAAAGAAAGGCAATGTCAAAGAATGCTCAAACTACCGCACAATTGCACTCATCTCACACTCTAGTAAAGTAATGCTCAAAATTCTCCAAGCCAGGCTTCAGCAGTATGTGAACCATGAACTTCCAGATGTTCAAGCTGGTTTTAGAAAAGGCAGGGGAACCAGAGATCAAATTGCCAACATCTGCTGGATCACCAAAAAAGCAAGAGAGTTCCAGAAAGGCATCTCTTTCTGCTTTATTGACTATGCCAAAGCCTTTGACTGTGTGGATCACAGTAAACTGTGGAAAATTCTTCAAGAGATGGGAATACCAGACCACCTGACCTGCCTCTTGAGAAATCTGTATGCAGGTCAGGAAGCAACAGTTAGAACTGGACATGGAACAACAGACTGGTTCCAAATAGGAAATGGAGTATGTTAAGGCTGTATATTGTTACCCTGCTTATTTAACTTCTATGCAGAGTACATCATGAGAAATTCTGGGCTGGAAGAAGCACAAGCTGAAATCAAGATTGCCGGGAGAAATATCAATAACCTCAGATATGCAGATGACACAGAGAAGGCAATGGCACCCCATTCCAGTACTCTTGCCTGGAAAATCCCATGGATGGAGGAGCCTGGTAGGCTCCAGTCCATCGGGTCGCTAAGAGTCGGACACAACTAAGTGACTTCACTTTCACTTTTCAGTTTTATGCATTGGAGAAGGAAATGGCAACCCACTCCAGTATTCTTGCCTGGAGAATCCCAGGGACAGAGGAGCCTGGTGGGCTGCTGTCTATGGGGTTGCACAGAGTCAGACACGACTGAAGTGACTTAGCAGCCACCCTTATGGCAGAAAGTGAAGAGGAGCTAAAGAGCCTCTTGATGAAAGTGAAAGAGGAGAGGGAAAAAGTTGGCTGAAAGCTCAACATTCAGAAAACGAAGATCATGGCATCTGGTCCCATCACTTCATGGGAAATAGATGGGGAAACAGTGTCAGACTTTATTTTTGGGGGCTCCAAAATCACTGCAGATGGTGATTGCAGCCATGAAATTAAAAGACGCTTACTGCTTGGAAGGAAAGTTATGACCAAGCTAGACAGCATATTAAGAAGCAGACACATTACTTTGCCAACAAAGGTCCGTCTAGTCAAGCTATGGTTTTTCCAGTGGTCATGTATGGATGTTAGAGTTGGACTATGAAGAAAGCTGAGTGCTGAAGAATTAATGCTTTTGAACTGTGGTGTTGGGGAAGACTCTTGAGAGTCCCTTGGACTGCAAGGAGATCCAACCAGTCAATCCTAAAGGAAATCAGTACTGAATATTCATTGGAAGGACTGATGCTGAAGCTGAAACTCCAATGCTTTGGCCACCTCATGCGAAGAGTTGACTCATTGGAAAAGACTCTGATGCTGGGAGGGCTTGGGGGCAGGAGGAGAAAGGGACGACAGAGGATGAGATGGCTGGATGGCATCACCGACTCTAAGGACATGAGTTTGAGTAAACTCCGGGAGTTGGTGATGGACAGGGAGACCTGGCGTGCTGCGATTCATGGGATCGCAGAGAGTTGAACACGACTGAGCGACTGAACTGACTAACTACTGTGTGTAGTCTGTGTGCTGGTGATCAGCAGGGAGTCAACTTCTTTCACTGGTGAGGGTTTTAGTATCTGCAACTGAAGGATATGACTCAGGATATTATCTATAGTCCTTGAGGAGGAACTAAAGGTCCTTGATTTGTTTGATGGCTAACTATTGTCACCTTGTTTTGTTTGACTGTTTTCTTTTGTTTCTGCATTTTCTCACTTCTCTGCCTAAATTTGCTCTTTGCAACTCAGGGAGAGAGGCTACAAACAAGTTTTTCTACAAACAAGAAGGGGGAGACACGGGGTCTGTCTCCGGGAAGGCCCCACAGGGGCCTGCTTGGTTCAACAGAAGTGGGGAGGGGCTAAACACATCACTCTCAACCTGCAGAAGAGCCCAGACAGGAGGTGATTTTAAAAGCAGCTGGAATGAAAATAGAAAGTGTCCTCTAAAGTCTCCAGGGTGCAGAGACTCCAGCCACAGGCTTGCCAGGCAAATAGGTCTGCAGGGTGGGTGGGAGGTTGCTGAGTATTGTTTCTGTCTGGTGGGCTTGTAGCATCTGCAAGTGACAAACTTCTCAGAGCGGAGACAAGCAGTGGCGTCAGGATGCTGAGCGCGTGGAAAGCCTGGTGCCCGGCCGCATGGTCATCGGAGACAAAACTCCAGGGGAGGGAGGGCTGTGGAGGGAGCGGGGCAGTGTGGGCCGAACTCACGGAGTCCCTGTCGAGACCATGAAAAGTGATCACCAGACCAGACCAAAGAACCACGTGTGTTCTGGGTGTGTGGCTGAGGCCAAGCGCCGTTGGATGTTGTAACACCTGTACCCCTTCTGAGAGTGCTTCCAGGAATCGCAGGAGAGTGCCTCCTTACTCAATGCCCCATCCATGCCCTCTACCCAGAAACCTCAACTCACTGTAAAGAAGAAAGGTTGAAAGGAATTTCTCCCACCATTGCAGAGTACATATTGAAGGGTGAATTTCAAAATGAGAAGTAATAAATTGATAGGGGACATAATAAACTTTAGATAAAAGGAAGTTGACTACAGAACAAAGGAGTGTGATCCAAGAAGGTAGGTGTATTTAAAAAAAACAGCAGATAATACTGTGGGGAAATCTAAATGGCAATGGCTGTATATAAAACAATAAAGATAACTGATTCATTTGGAGGGTGTAAAGCGAGCTGGAAGTGAAATACTGGAAAACTAATGCACATGAAAAGGAGAGGCATGATAAGAGTAAAAGTTTTCAAAATCTCTCTAGTGTTACAGAAAGAAGGAAGAGAGTAACTTTTCTAGGAGTCATTTTTTACTGTTTTCTCTTTTTCATACTCCAAGTTTACTAATCTGTTAGCAAATCTTGCCAGCTATATCTTTGAGCTGTAGTATTTGAATACATTCATCTTACTGCCTTCACTGATACCATCCTGGCCTGGGCTACAATAGTGTTTTACACATTCATTTCAATTACCTTTTAACTGTTCGCCCTGGTTCTGCTCTCTGTCTCCTAGTGTTGTTCACCCTCTCTCCTGCTCCCTTTCCCCAAAATATATCTGAACAAACTGTTTATCATACTATTCCTATTGATCACTTCACACATCTCACTTTCCATCTCACTTATGTACAGATGAACCTATCTGCAGGGCAAGAATAGAGACACAGATGCAGAGAGACACGCGGACATTGTGGGGGAAGAGCAGGTACAGCTGGGAGCAGGACCGACACACTCCACCGTGTGAAAGAGCGAGTGAGCCGCTGAGCAGCACAGGGGCTCACACCTTTGTGATGGCCCAGGGGGTGGCCCCGGAGGGGCAGTGGGAGGGAGGCCCAGAGGGAGGGGATATGGGCACCTGTCAGTTCAGGCGCTCAGTTGTGTCCGACTCTTTGCAACCCCATGGACTGCAGCATGCCAGGCCCCCCTGTCCATCACCAACTCCCAGAGCTTACTCAAACTCATGTCTGTAGAGTTGGTGATGCCATCCATCCATCTCATCCTCTGTCATCCCCTTCTCCTCCTGCCTTCAGTCTTCCCCAGCATCACGGTCTTTTCAGATGAGTCAGCTCTTCGCATCAGGTGGCCAAAGTATTGGAGTTTCAGCTTCAGCACCAGTCCTTCCAATGAATATTCAGGATTGATCTCCTTTAGGATGGATTGTTTGGATCTCCT
>NW_011494805.1:78143-102862 GCF_000754665.1 Bison bison bison | reverse complement strand
GTTTGGATCTCCTTGCGGTCCAAAGGACTCTCAAGAGTCTTCTCCAACACCACAGTTCAAAAGCATCAATTCTTTGACACTCAGCTTTCTTTATAGTCCAAATCTCACATCCATACATAACTACTGGAAAAACCATAGCCTTAACTAGATGGACCTTTGTTGACAAAGTAATGCTTTTTAATATGCTGTCTAGGTTGGTCATAACTTTCCTTCCACAGAACAAGTGTCTTTTAATTTCATGGCTGTGGTCACCATCTGCAGTGATTTTAGAGCCCAAGAAAATAAAGTCTCTCACTGTTTCCATTGTTTCTCCATCTATTTGCCATGAAGTGATGGGACCAGATGCCATGATCTTCATTTTCTGAATGTTTAGTTTTAAGCCAGCTTTTTCACTCTCCTCTTTCACTTTCATCAAGAGGCTTTTTTAGTTCTTCACTTTCTGCCACAAGGGTGGTGTCATCTGCATATCTGAGGTTATTGATATTTCTCCTGGCAATCTTGATTCTAGCTTGTGCTTCGTCCAGCCTGGCATTTCACATGATGTATTCTGCATATAAGTTAAATAAGAGGGTGACAATGTACAGCCTTGATGCACTCCTTTCCCAGTTTGGAAACAGTCCATTGTTACATGTCCAGTTCTAACTGTTGCTTCTTGACCTGCATACAGATTTCTCAGGAGGCAGGTAAAGTGGTCCGGTATTCCCATTTCTTGCAGAATTTTCCACAGTTTGTTGTGATCCACACAGTAAAAGGCTTTGGCATAGTCAATAAAGCAGAAGTCAATGGTTTTCTGAAACTCTCTTGCTTTTTATATGATCCAACTGATGTTGGCAATTTGATCTCTGGTTCCTCTGCCTTTTCTAAATCCAACTCAAACATCTGGAAGTTCATGGTTCACATACTGTTGAAGCCTGGCTTGGAGAAATTTGAGCATTACTCTACTAGCGTGTGAGATGAGTGCGACTGTGCGGTGGCCTGAGCATCTTTGGCGTTGCCTTTCTTCGGGATCGGAATGAAATCTGACCTTTTCCAGTTCAGTATGCAGGTCAAGAAGCAACAGTTAGAACTGGACATGTAACAATGGACTGTTTCCAAACTGGGAAAGGAGTGCATTAAGGCTGTACATTGTCACCCTGCTTATTTAACTTATATGCAGAATACATCATGTGAAATGTATTACATTCTGTGAAATGAAATACATTCTGTGGCCCCTGCTGAGTTTTCCAAATTTGCTGGCATATTGAGTGCAGCACTTTCACAACATCATCCTTTAGGACTTGAAATAATTCAGGTGGAATTTCATCACCTCCACTAGCTTTGTTTGTAGTGATGCTTCCCAAGGCCCACTTGACTTCGGACTCCAGGATGTCTGGTTCTAGGTGAGTGATTACACCATCGTGGTTATCTGGGTCATGAAGATCTTTTTTTGTATAGTTCTTCTGTATATTCTTGCCACCTCTTCTTAATATCTTCTGCTTCTGTTAGGTCCATACCATTTCTGTCCTTTATTGAGCCCATCTTTGCATGAAATGTTCCCTTGGTATCTCTAATTTTCTTGAAGAGATCTGTAGTCTTTCCTATTCTATTGTTTTCCTCTATTTTTTTGCATTGATCACTGAGGAAGGCTCTCTTATCTGTCCTTGCCTTTCTTTGGAATTCTACATTCAGATGGGTATATATTTCCTTGTTTTCTTTGCCTTTAGCTTCTTTTCTTTTCTCAGCTATTTGTAAGGCCTCCTGAGACAACCATTTTGCCTTTTTTGCATTTCTTTTTCTTGGGGATGGTCTTGATCCCTGCCTCCTGTACAATGTCATGAACCTCCTGTCCATAGTTCTTCAGGCACTCTTATCAGATCTAGTCCCTTGAATCTATTTATCACTTCCACTGTATAATTGTAAGGGATTTGATTTAGGTCGTACCTGAATGTCTAGTGGTTTTCCCTACTTTCTTCAATTTAAGTCTGAATTACCTAATTCACTTTGTTCTATGATAGAAACTAACACAACATTGTAGAGCAATTATATTCCAATTAAAAAATAAAGTGAAAGCCCTGAAAATATTAACAGCTAAAAGACTTCACGTGATCTTCCTCCTCGTTATAACCCAGTGTTCTTCCTTCCTGAGCTCATCATGTCCTCCTCTCTCCCTTACTTATTCTGTGGTTGCTTCCTGGGTCCCTGTGCTCTTTGATTCTATTAAGAATGTTCCGATTGTAGGGCTTTTCTGAAAATGGCTTCCCTGGTGGCTCAGATGGTAAAGAATCTGCCTGCAATGTGGGAGACCTGGGTTCGATCCCTGGGTCGGGAAGATCCCCTGGAGAGGGGAATGGCAACCCACTCCAGTATTCTGGCCTGGAGAATCCCTTGGACAGAGGAGCCTGGTGGGCTACAGTCCATGGGATTGAAAGAGCTGGACACGGCTGAGTGACGACTAACACTGTCACAAACTTTCACTTTCCAACCCTCACTTTCTGGAGTTTTTAGTCAAGTGTGGCTTTTTCGGCGAGCTCTTTGTTGGGACTCCTACATACAGTCCAGCCTGCTTCCTTTTCCCACCCTTGCACTGTTTATCTTTTTTCTTTATTTTTTCTGTTGTACCTACTACCATCTAAAATTCTCTGCAGCCATCCTCATCATCTGAGAGGGACTGGTTTTGGGACATCTGGAACACCAAAATCTGCCAGTGCTCAAAGAAGAGTGAAAGCGGAAGTGTTAGTTTTACTACTTTCTTATAAAGAGAATGAAAAAAGTGAAAGCCACTCATTCGTGTCTGACTCTTTGCGACCCCATGGACTGTACCCGCCAGGCTGCTCTGTACGTTGAATCATCCAGGTAAGAACACTGGCGTGGGTAGCCTTTCCCTTTTCTGGGGATCTTCCTGACCCAGACCTTGAACCCGTCACTGCAGACGGATCTTTACCGTCTGAGCCACAGGGAAGCGTTCCAGCGCTCAAGAATCTTATAAAAATGGCAGCAGAGTTGGCTCTCTGAGTCTGCTGATTCCGTGCCAGTGGCTGGGTGAATGGAAATTTCGGATACTATATCCCTCTCCTTTCTTTCCTTCCCGCGTCCTTCCCTCCCTCTGAAATACTGAGATTCTCCCCCGTAGGAAGCTTTCTGATGACAGGAGCTCTTGTTTCCATTGTTGCTTTCATGGTACCTCAAGGGTGTGAAGAAGTGGCCTGGCAGACAGTAGGCACTCAAACCTTTGTTGAGTAAGTGGATGAGTGAATGTATGAATCAAGCCAAAATAAAAACAAGGAGAAACGTAGAAAAATTTAAAAATTCAACTAAGGAGCTTTATCTAATGGATTTACATTGAACTCCAGTCTTAACGATTTGCAATATACATTTGCTAGTTACACTGTGAATACATATTGATCGCTTGCCAGAATCAATTACGCATCTACCTCTAAAGCATGTCTCAGTGAAAAGCAAAGTCGCAGCAGTAATACGTCGACTCTCTTCTATAACCACAGTGCAATTAGAAGACTGCAACAAAAATAAAATAACAATTACCAGATGTGATTGGAAAGCAAAATGAGCAAAAAATAAATAAATAAAAAACCTTCCTTCTTACTCGTTGATTACATAGTAGTCATTATGTAGTCAGAAAATACTTAGAACTGCAATACATGAGCTTTTTACACATCAAAAATCTAAAGCAGTATTATGTGGAAATTTATATCCCTTGGAAAAAACCCAGCAGTTTAAACATAAAACAAATAGAGGAAAAAGGAATAATAAATTTAAAAGCAGAAGTAAGTAAAGTAAAAAATTAAAAACTTGAGAGGATCAAAAACCCCCAAATCGATTCAGTGTGAAAAGTAATAATAACATGTGGAAAACTGTGAGTCAGTTGATTAAAAAAAAAGAATACTGAAATATACATGACTGGCAAAGAGGGGTACCTAAGTATACATGGCAGAGATCTGAAAAAGTAAATTACAACAACTATTTTTATGCCAATACATTTTTAAAATAAGAGAAAACAGACCATTCTAAAAATGACAGTCACATTATTTTTCCAAGTTAAAAATTTTATTAAAATTTTAAAATGTCCTATATATTAAGTTTCTAAAGAAGGCAAGCATTTGGTTTTTGAAATCTTTCTAATCATCTTTGGCAAAATGAGCAAAAGCATATATTTTTCAGTTTCTTTATAGAACTTAAAAATTCTAAAGTGCTTTAATCAAAATCCATTTAGTTACAATCTCAAATCAAACTTTTCTAGGCAAAAAAGGGTTTATTGGCTCATAAAACTAGAACTTTAGAAGTGTTTGTAGCTTCAGAAGGGCTGGATCCGGTAGCTAAAATAACGTAACCAGGAAATTGCCTTGTTCCCTGTCTTGGCCCTGCCTTACCCGGTTTTGGATTGACTCTCATGAAGCTAATGCGGTCACCAAAATTTCTAGGCTTACATCATTCTCACAGCTAATGATCACAGAGAACAAAGAATTCCTCTTTCCTGAGAGTTTCAGCCAAAGTCCCACGGGTCAACACTGATTGACCCCTGACGTCACGTGCCCATCCTTCAGTTGATTCCTTTGACCAACGGAGGGAGTTGTCTGGCCATGTATCAGCCCCTGGATCAAATTCATTCTTTCCGCATCATGTAGACCGAGAGTTGAGAGAAGCCATGTTCAAAATAGCTTCCAACTGTCTCCTGTAGACACCATGTTAGCAAAAATGACACACGTTACCAGAAACTTATTTTTACACACTTTATGCAGTCATCATCCATGTCTACAGTATAAAGTGACAGAAGGGTTTTTTTTTTGGTCTCCTTCTCTTGTTCAGAAGCAGCAGTGAAGCTAGAATGTTAATCTAATTGTAATTTACCTTTATACATATATTGTCCTGATTGCTGTTTTTCTCTAGTATTTCCAAGCTCCAGGAACATGTGGAACTGAGGGTCCAGGGGAAGGAAGTGATTTTCTCTCAGCCTTGCATCCAGTCTCTAGAGAAAGAGGAGAGAACACAGGATGAAAAGAACAGGAGAAACTGGAGGGAGGTGGAGAAAGAATTCTCCTGTGTTTACAAGGGCTGCAAGCTGTTTTCATTGAGGGTACATGGAATTAAAATTCAAGGGGGCAGCAGGCTTGTCTGGTGGCTCAGAGGGTGAACAATCCGTCTGCAATGTGGGAGACCCAGGTTCGATCCCCGGGTCAGGAAGATCCTCTGGAGAAGCGAATGGCTACCCACTCCAGTGTTCTTGCCTGGAGAATCCCAGTGACGGCAGAGCCTGGTGGGCTACAGTCCACGGGGTCGCAGAGTCGGACACGACTGAGCGACTAACAGGCACACAGTGAGATAAAAAGAATCCCGTGTTGAGATTATGTCAGTTGAGTATTTGCCAAACTGGAAGTTACTCTGTGAGTGTGAGAAATTCAGCTCTATCATGTCTGGGGTTCTTATCTCTCTTCTGTTTTTTAACAGACATAACTGGGCAAAGTGTGTTCCCCAGAATAGAACATTCTGTGACATAGACTGTGAGAAAATGTTTTCATAATCACATAAATCTGGTAAAACCAACATATTCTGTACTCATGGTGTCTTACCATTCACATATTAAAGTCTACTAATATAGAAAATTTCAAATTTTATTTAGTCTTGCTGACTGTAAGACCTGTCCTACCCTACCCCTCCTCTTTTGTGTGTGTGGGAAAACCTTTACACATACTCTGGGAAAGACTAATTTTTCTCCCTTCAAGGAGGAACTCAATGTGGAAATCGGTAATTGACTTATAAGGAGCTTTTGCAGCTTCCCATACCACTGCTTCTCCTTTCTCTTTTTTCTCTCCCTCTTCAGTTCCCATTTCCACAGCTCACTGACTTCTGCTAACGATTTTAATCATAAATTGCTGATTGCCTTCAGGGCGTCTCATTCATGACTTTACAATGAAGCAATTGGTATGTTTCTTCACTTCATAAATGCAGGATGAGGGGTCAGAAGCTGAGGTCACGTGATTAAGGACAGCAGTAATGACCCCGCATTATTGCTGGAAACAAAAACAGTAGCTGCATTGTGAGGGTGTTTGAAAGAAAGGTCCTCGTGCTGGCGACAGAGGGGTGAAGCTTCTCTCTCTTCCTTAAGCTTCCAGCGAGTCGTTCTCACATATGGACGTCTGCTCAGTGTCTCATTTTTGTTGCCCTAAATCATTGTTTCCAAGGATACTTGGAGACAAAAGAATGCTCATCACAATGGACACAGTTGTGCAAATTATGAGGACTGTTAAGCAATATACATATTTATCCAAATTAGCCAACAAAAATATCTATGATAGGTATGACGGAAGGAAAGGTCAGGTTTTAGAAGACATGATGGAGCTACAATTTCAAGTTTAGGGTCGGATTTGGGGTTATCACTTTTAGATGACTGGAATGGGAATATGGCCATGAATTTGCCAGTCAGTGACTGAATAAGTGTCTGCCTGGCAGACTTCAGAGTCCAATAGTTACTGGCCTCTAGAATAAAGGAGAAAGGGACGGACGGAGGGAGAAGGGAAGGAAGGCAGGTGGGAAGCACGAGTGATTGGTCTGCTCTGCTCCAGGGTCCAGGTACTGTCAGCACAGTGTTGAGCCTATTAGCCTTTACAAGGCTACTCGCCTAACCTCTTGGAGGCTTCATTTTCTTAAAATATAAGACGGGAGTGGTAATACCTTTTTTAGTTACTTTGCAGGATGGTTTTAAGGCTAAGCAGAAAGAGAGAAGAGACATGCAAGGGCTGGCTGTGTGTGAAAAGCAGCATGGATGTCTTTATTCATTTCATAGCATGATAATGAACACATTCATTGCCAACTTCAGGCATAAATATGACACATGTGCAACATACGTGTGGGCCAAGCGAAGATTTATGCTCCAGTGAACACTCTGTGGTTGACAGATGGACTACACAAAACAGAGAAAAACAAAAACTTAAGAATAAGAATTTTAAATGGTATAGTTTAATTGTTTTAATGAATTAATTAAAAGCCTCTTTTAGAGTTTAGAAAGAGCGACATCAATATTGGTTCTGGACAGTTATTTGGAATTGAATTTAACTATTGCTCTGCGGCCTTGGCCTCAGCTTTAGTCTTTGCTTGCTTTTTTCTTTTCTTTGTACTTGGTGTGTTCCTTGGAGAAGGAAATGGCAACCCATTTCAGTGTTCTTCCTTGGAGAATCCCATAGACAGAGACATCTAACAGGCCATGGGGTCCCAAAGACCGGGACGTGACTGAGTGACTTCCACTTCCACTCTCCACTTAACTCGATGGATGTTTCCGTCTCCCAGAAGCCAGGTGCCAGAATGTCGGTTTCAGGCACTCAGAGGAAGCCATTTGGCTGATGAGCTGGTTTTCCTCGCCTAACACAGTCCACCTCAAACAGATGTAACTAACATTTCAAGTTTGCCAAAGATTAAGGTTTGGTTTATTATGTGGGACAGGAACATGGCTGCAAATTTGCCAGGCAGTGATGGAACTGTTTCTTGACTTAAGTCAAGGCTGCTTATGTAATTGATTTTTTCAGGTGTGTGCATTTCTTTCTCTTGGTTTGTCTCATTGCAGCAAAGATATGAAACAATGGACCGGTGTTATAGCTCGGTTACAGCTCAAGCTTTTATTAAACAGACAGCAGATCATACATACACCCCTGAGAGGGGAGGGCAGACGGACCCTGAAGAAGTGGCCTCAACCTGTCTTAGCTCCTCCTGTTGATGCTTTTTTGTCTCCTTCCCCCAGAGTCTGATTGGTTTTGCCCTACGCAAAGTGGGGCTTGTACAGGCTACCCATCAGGAAGGTGGTGTGTTTTTTTTCCCACTGGAGGTTCCCACTCCAGTCCTTGGATTTTTCCTTTGTTTTCTTTTTCTCAGGCTTTTTCCTTTCTTTCTTTGCCTTTTAGCTGCCAATTTTTAGCTACCATTTTGGACTCCCTTTTTTCTACTCTCACTACCTAACAGTTACAATCTGCTTTTGTAGATAGAATCAATGGTGATACCACCTTAAGATGAAAGCAAACCCACAGAAAATTTTATTTCTAGATAATTCTTCCTAGATGTTTAAATTTCTAAAGAACAGTTACTGAATTGGAAATTTTTGTTGTCAGTATTTCAGGCTTATTTTTTCAGTTATATTTGTTTTGATTTTGCTGTTTTGCTTTTTTTTTTCCCCCCACTTGTGGTTAAAAAAGAAAAGAAATGTCTAGGCCTGCAAAGGTCAATTCCTGAAATTTGTATGAGCTCCAGGTAAACTTTATCTGAGTTTATCATACTAAAATTGCCTGGGCCTAGATACAAAAAAAAATTTTTTTTGACAGTGGTGACCACATATCTCTTGATTAAACTGTCAAATCTGTAGACTGATTGACCCAGAGATAGCGTTTCAATTATTGCTTTTGATGGTTCTGGACTTCGTATCTAAAGATAAGACATTTGGCTCTGGGAGACATTTTCTACTGCTGGGGGCAAGAGAGGTAGGTCACTGTAAGTGCACGAAACTTTATAGACCAGTCTGGTCTGTTTACTCCAAGAGTTTACAGCCATCTGTGGCTTTTTCTTGGTCTGTTGTGCAGAGGCACGCATGCACGGCCTTCACACTTTAGAGCTGAGTCCCAGACCCTCTACCTCCTGTCCTTGGGAACTTGGGCGAACACTTCACTCTCCTGTGCCTCAGTTACGCTGATGGTAGGAAATGATGCTGCCTGCCTGGCAGGATGTTGGAATGGATAAATGATCTTGGCATATTATTGTTATTACTAGCATCCCCTGGAAGGACAGTATTTAAAATCTGTTTGCATTTGAAATTTGATTCATAGTTTATAAAATATTTATTATTTGTGAGAATAGTTTATGTGCTAAAATATTAAGGCAAGTATAAAAACTTCCCATTTTTTTATTCTCATATTTCCACTCTTATTTATTTATTTATTTGGCTTCTGACTATACAATCTGAAGCATGTGGGATGTTAGTTCCCCAACCAGGCTTTGGACCCACACCCCATGCATTGGAAGTGTGGAGTCTTAACTACTGGACAGCCAGGGAAGTCCCCAAACTTCCCATTTTAAAGACGAGAAAACCAAGGCCAAGATACATAAAATGGATTTCTCAAGGTTCACGACATTGCAAATCAAGGCAAATCAAGAAAACTGCCTTAGGTCAGCATCATCCCTTATTATCTATAACAAAGATTCTCTTCTTGATTAAATTCCAAGCTCTCTTGAACTATTTCTCAACTAGGCTTCAACTCTTGGATTTCCGTATTTGTTTCTGCATTTTCCAGTTTTAGCAATGTCAGTTTAGCTAGAATTTCCCATATCTGATCACTCTTGGTATCTAATTGGGTTCCTCACCTTCCACCATCCCTCAAGTGATATTTTATCACACTGGACTACCTTCAATAAGACTCGTTTGGCGGGCTAAGCAAGAATCTTCCCTTACTCCAGATATTTTCTCTTAGTAATTTTCTACCTACTGACCCCCATCCCGCTCCTTGGCTATAAATTCCCACTTGCCCAGGCTGTGCTCCAAGTTGACCTCACTCTCTTCTCCACTACAAGACCCTATTGCAGTGGTTCCTCAGCCAATCCCAATAGTCTCACATTGAATGAAATCTGTCTTTCATCTTTAACAAATGTCATGAATAATTTTTTCTTTTTAACAACATCTAGAATAGGCCTTGGCTTTTCATAGGTCTTAACAACATTTTTGTTGAATAAATGAATGAAGTGCTTGAAGCAAAAATTCTCTGACCTCCAGGGTCACTACTATTTTTATTGCGCTCAAGCGGCATATCTAAACCAGGGTCGTGTTTTCTCCTAAAGACAGCAGAAGAATGCATATGCAGATAGAGTATGAGCCTCCCTGGTGACTCAGTGGTAGAGAACCTGCCGGCCAATGCAGGAGACGTAGGTTTCATCTCTGAGTTTGGAAGATGCCCTGGAGAAGGAAATGGCAACCCATTCCAGTATTCTCGCCTGGGAAACCCCATGGAGCTTGGTGGGTCTCAGTCCACAGGGTCAGAATGAGTCAGGCACGACTTAATGACTGAGCAGGCATGCACACAGATAAAGTACAGCTTGTTTAATAAAAATGTGAACTGAGTCACATTTGTATGTTCTAGAATGCTGGCGAGATCCCCCTTTTTCCCAGTGAGTCTCATTGAGTATCTAGTCTTAAGGGCATTGAATTGAGATGGTTGAAGTACCCTCAGCTTCTGGAAAGAGTAACCCAATGATTTACCAGCAACAAACCATTAACCAGGTCACCTGAAGGAGAGAGACTCTTGGTAACTAATGTCCACACAAGCCACAGAACAGGCTGCTTCGGGAAACACGCCTGTATCTGAAAGAATACACATTCCTTCAATTCCCTGAGATGGTCCAGGGTACAAGAACTTTTTTCCCTTGAGTGAAAAGGAGAGCACTGATTTGATGAGAAGGCTTTGAGAAACTTGACTGGACTTCATATTTGAGTACTAAGAAAAAAGTTGCTGGGAGAATATACTTATTTGGCAAGAATATTTAATGGTAAATTACAGATCCCTCTAATAAAAATATTTCTGATGGCAGAGGCTGCTACCATGAAAAGTATGCTGGATGGAGAGTGAAGACTGGTTCCTAATTTCAAGTCTGTCATTAAGTAGCAGCAGGGCTGTAACCAAGCTACTCAGCTTTCCTGGGCTGCATTCTTTTCTATAAGTGAGTTGGTTACATAAATAATGTTAAAGGTTCCCGAAATTCTAAATTTATATATTCATGAGAAATGTTTTTGATCCACACAATTAAAAAAAAGAAGCCCTCCTGTCTTTAAAAACAAAAGGAACTGAGTGGCAATTAGCATTGAAACAGAAATTAATTCATTAGCATTTAAAAATATCTCAATGGCAATATTTCCCGAACAACGACTTCATTGACGACATGAGTGGGCCATTGTGCCTTCTGCCAGTAGAACAGACACCACTTTATTCTTCGCAGCTGTGGTCCCTAATTGGAAAGGGGACTGGCCCAAAAATGATAAAGGGAAATTGCGTCCCAGCACTGAAAAGGAGCATGGAGCTCGGGGGCTTCCGCCGCCTCGATCATTGTTCACCTCTTGAGCTTCTTGTCAAGGAATTTGCCCTCTGGAGACTGAAGCCCCATGGTGGCTTAACTTCTGCTGTTGGGATATTTGCCTGAAAAAGTTCCTTTTGCTCTCTTTATTGCTAAAAATGGTATGCATGCATGCTAGTTGCTTTAGTCATATCCAATTCTTTGTGATCCTATGGACTGTAGCCTGCCAGGAGGCTCCTCTGTTCATGGGGATTCTCCAGACAAGAATACTGCAGTGGGTTTCTATGCTCTCCTCCAGGGGATCTTCCCAACTCAGGGATCGAACCCACATCTCTTTACATCTCCTGAGTGGACAGATGGGTTCTTTACCACTAGGGCCACATGAGAAGCACAAAAATAACATAAAAAGGTTTTATTCATAGAACCAGTTCTTCAATGCAGTGTCCCTTGTACTTGAGCTTTGCTTAAACAGTTTCCCTGTTTTTTATTTTTTAGTTATTATTTTTTACATTTTGGCCATACTGGGTCTTCATCACGGCTCTCGGCTCCCCCAAGTTGCAGCGCTTGGGGCTTCTTTCTTGTCGCTGTGCATGGGCTTTCTCTAACTGCAGCCCTAGGGCTTCGTTGCCCCATGGCATGTTGGATTTAGTTCCTTGACCAGGAATCAAACCTGGGTCTTCTGCATTGGAAGGCGAATTCTTAACCACTGGACCACCAGGGAGGACCCTCTATTTTCCATTTCCAAATAATTTTGAAATAGGGGAAAGCAGGAGAGACTAAATGTGATTCTTGAATCAAGTATTCAAGTTCTGAGGAATGATGATTCTCTAGATTTATTCAAAGAGCCATGAGTTCTTGCTACTTCCTTTGTTGGGAAAACTCTTTAAGAGAACACCCAAGGCTCTTACTCACCTACTTCAGAGCTTTGCTCAAATGTATCTTCTGTGAGCCTTTCCTTGTCCAAACACATGCACTGCTTCTGATCCCATTTCCTGTTCCCCATTCCTGATTTATTTTTCATCATAGCATTTTTTCCCCCACCATCTCATCAAGGATAGCATCTTTCTGATTATTCTCTGGGTCTCAATATGTAGTGGTGCAGTGGTGAAGAATCCACCTGCTAATGTTGGAGATGCGAGAGACACAGGTTCAATCCCTGGGTGGGCAACAATCTCCTGGAGTAGGAAATGGCAATCCAGTATTTTTGCCTGAAGAATTCCATGGACAGAGGAGCCTGGAGGGCTAAAGTCCATGGGGTTGCAAAGAGTCAGACCAAACTGAGCATGCACGCAAGCACACATGATACCTAGAACAGCGCTAGCACGCACCCTGTATGTGTGTGTTGAATGCTTGAACCTTGGATGGCATTTGAGAAAGCACTGTAATAAATATTTCCTAAAGGGATAAATGTATCATTCAGAAAGGGAGTCCTTTGAATTCCCGTTGATCTTTTGATTTTCATTCTGTTGGAGCATGGAAGTAAACTGACTCGACATTTGATGTAGCTTTTCTGAAAGTCACCTACTTCTTCAGTGTTTCTTTGCTGCTAGGGGTGATTTCATCCTACCCAGGAAGGGAAGGTTGTTGAACACCAAAGGGACATGTTGAAATTCGCTGTGATATCCTTCTGGATCTCTGTCACATGGCTGTTTTGTCTTGGTTTCTCCTGGAGGCTTTCTTTCCTCCTGTCCTTTCTGGAGATTTCTTATCCCACATTCAAGCAATTCATGGCGGTAAAGTACAAAAACATAGAATGGGAACATGTTAGATTCAGGAAGAACCATTAGTCTAGTGACTCCTAAGCTTCTTTGCATCCTGTAACTCTTTGGAGAGGTTCTAAGTACAGATACTCACAGCCCACCTCAGACTATACAGCTAGACTCTCTGGAGCCAGATCCACATCAGGATAGCTTTAAAGCTCTCCTGCTGATACTATTGTGTAGCGAGAATTGAGAACTAAGAATCTTCCTGCTTCCACTCCCAAATCAGCATGTGAGAACTTGAACTCAGACATGATAGTTTCCCATGGCTGCTGTAACAAATCACTATGAACATGACGGCTTAAACCAGCAGACATATTCTCTTAGAGCTCTGGGGCCAGAAGTCCTAGGTCAGTATCACTGAGCCAAAATCAAACATGTTGGTAGAGCTGTGTTCCCTCTGGAAGCTCAGGGGGAGAATTGTTTTCCTTGTCTTTGGTTTCTGGGAGACCTCTGGTTCATGCCAGCAGAGTAGCATCTTCAGATCTGTTTCTCTCTGCTTCACCTTTACACTACCTTCTACTCTGTGTATCTGAAACTTCCTGCCTATCTCTTATAACCATTTCATGGATCACAGCCTTGTCGAGGTAAAGGGGCTGTAACTCAATGAAGCTGTAAGCCACGTCTTGCAGGGCCACCCAAGATGGACGGGCTGTAGTGCAGAGTTCTGAGAAAATGTGGTCCACTACAGGAGGGAGTGGGGAACTTTTGACAAACCTAGACAGCATATTAAAAAACAGAGACATTACTCGCCAACAAAGGTCCATATAGGCAAGGCTATAGTCTTCCCATGGGTCATGTACAGTTGTGAGAGCTGGACCGTAAGGAAGGAGCAGTGCTGAAGAATGGATGCTTTTGAGCTGTGGTGTGGAGAAGACTCCTGAGTCCCTTGGACTGCAAGGAGATCCAACCAGTCCATCTGAAAGGAAATTAGCCCTGAATATTCATTGGAAGGACTGATGCTGAAGCTGATGCTCCAATATTTTGGTCATCTGATGCGGGCAGCCAACTCACTGGAAAAGTCCCTGATGCTGGGAGAGATTGAGGGCAGAAAGGGAAGAGGACATCAGAGGATGGATGAGATGGCTGGATGGCATCCCCGATGCAATGGACATGAACTTGGGCAAACTTCGGGAGATGGTGAGGGACAGGGAGACCTGGCATGCTGCAGTCCGTGGGGTCGAATGGAGTCGGACATGCCTGGGTGACTGAACAACAAACACAGCTCTGTGTGCTACTGGCTTGTGAAATTCCTGAAGGGTACCCGCATTAAATAGACTATGCCTCTGCCTGCCTCTCGCTTGCAGCACAAAGCAAGACATGCTTGTGTGTGTGCTCAGTCATGTCCCACTCTTTGCAACCTCGTCTGTCCATAGGATTTTCCCAGCAAGGATACGGAGTAGGTTGCCATTTCCTCCTCTAGGAGATCTTCCCAACTCAGGGTTCAAACCTGAGTCTCCTCTGTCTGCTGCATTGGTAAGAGGATTTTTTACCACTGAGCCCCTGGGAAACCCTTTCTAATTTATTGGATCTTTTATATGTATTTTGACAAATCCCATTATGCTACTAAGATTGTATTATGAAGTCTGAGATGTTACTTACAACTACTATGTGGCCATGGTGGGGCTTTAGACAAATCTTGTCTCACTTCCAATTTTTTAGCTTTTTCTACTGTCTGAATGGTTTACCCCTGGAGAATTATAGAGAATCCATCAGCTAGATGCTCAGGGATACTCCTATTACTCCAAGGAACCAAAGCTTGTGGTTCAATCATTTCGTTTGCCTTCAGGAAGACTCAGAACCCAGCGTCAGTCTCTGGGAATAATGTATCTTGTTCTTGAGATCAAACACAATAACAAAGACTCAAGTTGGAATTTTTATAGGCACAGAAAACAGGCAAGATTAAGTGGCTTTTAAGCATTCAGTTTGGATAGGAATGAAAGCAACAGAAATGAAAGTGTTGTTAGAAAAATAAATCATGTATGGAAAAGAGGAAATATAGTCTCACTTTGGAGGAAATGAGCGTTGACAACAATGTGTAAATTTAGGAATGTCAATTATCTTCTTTATGCTCCTTGCACTCCATACCTATAAAATGGAGGTAATATATAATCTACCTGGAAAATATGTAAAGTTTTAGAAAACAGAAAAAAGTACTACGTGAATGCAACAGAGCAATATATTTGAAAATAGATGCATCTGGAATATGTGTGCTGCGGGTTAATTTATGTCCCTCCCACGTTTGTGTGTTGAAGTCCTAACAACTAGAACTTCACAATAGAACTTTATTCTGTAATATCGCTGTTGCTGTTGTACTTAGTTAGGGTGCAGTCATCTGGAGTAGAATGGGCTCTGAGCTGATACGACTGGTGTCCTTATAAAAAGGGGAAATGTGAACAGACACACTCACGCACAGAGAACACCATGTGGAGACTGCAGTTATGCCGCCACGACCCAAGGAGCCGCAGAAGCTACGCGAGGCTGCCCCTGATCCTGCCTTAGCACCTGCGGAGGGGCATGGTCCTACTAACGGCTTGCTCTCGGACTCCAGTCTCCAGAGACGTGAGACAAAAACCACTCAGGTTGTGGTACTGTGTTAATGCA
Source organism: Bison bison bison (assembly GCF_000754665.1). Lineage (NCBI taxonomy): Eukaryota > Metazoa > Chordata > Mammalia > Artiodactyla > Bovidae > Bison > Bison bison. The sequence goes on along the minus strand of NW_011494805.1, from coordinate 87,470 downwards.
GCTTTAGTGAACAATTACGGTATCCCTGAAATGGTGTTCCTATAGTGAGGGCTATCTGAATGTGCCACTTCTTAATGTCACCTCGTGTAACAGATCCGACAATTCCATTAGAAGTCCAGACAGTGAACATGATGCCATTGTGAAGATAAAGAAGATGAGGTCTGTCTTCCAATATGCAAACTTCTTGATTTATAGATAAAAGTGAATCCCAGGGAGGTGGTGTATTTTGCCTAGATGTTCTCAGGACTAGAACTTCATGTGTTAAATTATTGGACCCCAAAGAGTGGCTAAAAGCCCCTCCTTGTATCGCCATAGTGGGTGTCATAGATGGACGTGGACTTTATTGATTCATTTAATCAATTATGATTTATTGAATGTTGATTATGCAAAGCTCTAATCTCCTCCCTCAGAACATTTTTGTGGAAAGAAAGTTGTGCTAACTTTATTTAGCTAACTACCATGATGCCAGCTACCATGTTTCTCCACATTTGGGCATCCTAAGTAGGGAAACCAATCTATATGCCCTACTTTCTTTTCTCTTCTCCCCACCTCTTTTTCCAACCCAAGGTTTTCCTTTTTACCCACATTTGGACAAGAAGAGCCTTTGACCTAAGACTCTGTTTTGGGAGGTCTTATGTATTACACCCACATGAGTGAGTGCAAGTGATAGTCGCTCCGTCATGCCTGACTCTTTGCAACCCCATGGACCGTAGCCTGCCAGGCTCCTCTGTCCATGGAATTCTCCAGGCAAGATTACTGGAGGGGGTTGCTATTTCCTTCTCCAGGGAATCTTCCTGACCCAGGGATCCTGCATTGCAAGAGAGTCTTTACCAACTGAGCCACCAGGGAAGCCTACTATTAAGAGATATTTCTAAGTATAAAGACAGGTCAACTTAAAAAGTATCAGCAGATACATGCTTAACTTTATCTTATAATCTATGGATAGTACTTTAGAATGTTGGATTAGAATAAAGATGTAATGAATCCTTACACCTTTTCCAAAGGAATACCCAAGACAGAAGTAGCAATAAAGTTATAAATGACAGTCATCAATCAGATGAAATAATTTAGATGAAGCTTTTCTCTCTCGAAGAGATGGGGACTGGGCAAGTGGTCAGGAAGGAAATACAATGTGCTTTGAACTTTGTATGAAAAATAATGTTCAGTTCCACGTTGCTGAACATAGTTCTGTTTTTGCCAAATAAATCATCTATTTCAAACCACTGTCCAAATGCTTTATTAAAACTCCGCTTCCGCCTTTGTTTTGGAATCTGTTACCTTTGTTGCTCCCTTCTGATCGCTGTCCTCTGAAGCTCCTACTTCTTTTCTGCTGTCCCCTGACACCTCAGTGGCCCTCGCGCCATCCCCTGAAGCCTCGGTTGCCTTCCCGCTTCCTCGGAAGTTGCAATATCCTTCCCGTGGACCTTCTAGCTCTGGTTGCTCTGTGCCCACAGAAAGCTGCCAGCGCCGTGAATCATGCCACTTTTCCTATACTTCTGTTACTGATGCAGTAAGGATGTCAAAGCAAACACCCTGCTTTCCTTTGAGAAAGATCATTCCCTTCACTAGCATAACTAATGTTTGCCATTTCAATGGAGTGCCGCAGAATCATGGAATTATTTCCAGCTTTATTAAATTATAACTGACAACAATTGTAAATATTTAAGGTGGACAACTTGATGTTTTGTATATGTACACATGGTGAAATGATCAACACAATCAAGCTAATTAACACATCCATCACCTCAGCAGCTACCGTTTTGTTTCTTCTTCCTTTTGGTACAGTCTTTACAGGTCTAAAAGATTAGGATTTTGTGGCTTGCTGTTTTGGCTTTCCAAGAGGCTCAAGTGGTAAAGAACCCGCGTGCCAATGCAGGTACTGTAAGACCTCAGTTCGATCCCTGTATTGGGAAGATCCCCTGGAGAAGGAAATGGCAACCCACTCCAGTACTCTTGCCTGGGAAGTCCTGTGGAAAGAGGAGCCTGGCGGGCTTATGGTCCGTGGGGTCGCAAAGAGTCAAACACGACTAAGCACGCAAGTGGAGACACAGACAAGTCTGCTATTTAAGCACCGCACAGTCACATCACTGTAGCTCAGAGGTGGGAAGTGAGTTTCACCACAGTTTCCCTGGAAGTAAAGAACAGTCTCCATGAGTTGTAAAGCTACATGCTCTTTCTGTTTGCATTCTTGCTAAAGCTTGTTGAAGCCCTTCAACACTGGGGACTTTGGGTTCTGTTTTTACCAGTGACCTAATCTGTTGTGGATAACCACCGAGAGAGTGGCCTGCATTACGCTCCCACTGGCCAGGCAGCTCCGTGAAAGTGCCCTCCGGCCTGGCCCAGAGGGGAGGGCCATTTCTGGAGCCGCTGCTGGAAAGGGCTCTGGGCTCAGGTTTCAGAAGAGCAGCTGCTGGCCGTTCAGGCGTCTGAAACCTTTGCATAGAATGTGTAAAGTGTCTGACTTGCAAGGAAAGCTGGCAGCTCTGACCTCAGGGAAAGGGATGGCTTTTGGAAGGGAAAGATAAGCTGGAGCAGGAAAGGGCAGGCGGCAGATGAAAGGGGCAGCGTCTGTGGGCTGGGGTGGCAGAAAGAGGGGCACGCTTCCAGAAGGGACGACTGCCAGTTAATTTATATATGTGTGTGCGTGCGTGTGTGTGTGTGTGGGGGGGGGGATGCTTGAGTGACAGCTGGCTAAAATGAAGACCTGGGGCCCCTTAGAAAGTGAGCTGACGAGTGTGTGTGTGCTCAGTCACTTCAGTCGTGTCTGACTCTTTGTGACCCCATGGACTGCAGCCCACCAGGCTCCTCTGTCCTTGGGATTTTCCAGGCAAGAATACTGGAGTGGGCTGCCATGCCCTCCTCTAAGGGGTCTTCCTGACCCAGGGGTCGTACTCATGTCTCTTAAGTCTCTTGCGTTTGCAAGCGGGTTCTTGACCTCTAGCGCCACCTGGGAAGCCCCTGAACTTATGAGGCAGAGATTACATGAGGATAGAGCCTGTTGGTTCCCTCCTTCGCCTGAGATGCTGAGTGTGGAGGAGGTCATCAATAAATGACTAGGAATTAACCAGTGAGCAAATGGCTCAGTGCTTGTGTGAATTTCTTGAGTGCCCTTGTGGCCCTACTGGAAAGTGCTTGAAGGTTCCACCAGACGTGATGGGTTTGGAATAATGGCTCCTTCTATGTGAGCTCAATGCTTCCAGCCTCAATTTTTCCTTCTTCTTCTTTTTTTTTTTGATTTCTTTAAAATTTTGGATTATAGTTCATTTCAATGTTACATTAGTCTTAGGTGTACAGCAAAGTGATTCAGTTAAACATATACTCATACTCCTGGAGAAGGAAATAGCAACCACTCCAGTATTCTTGCCTGGAGAATCCCAGGGACAGAGGAGCTTGGAAGGCTGCAGTCTGTGGACTTGAAAAGAGTCAGACACGACTGAGTGATTAACACATACATATTTTCATTCTTTTTTCAGACTCCTTACCTATTTAGATTTTTACAGAATATTGAGTAGAGTTTCTTGTGCTGTATAGTTGGTCCTTGTTGGTTATCTGTTTTATTTTTTTAACTTAATTTTTTTTGAAGTGTACTTGCTTTACAATGCTGTGTTAGTTTTCACTGCACAGCAAAGTGAATCCGCTGTACGTGCACATATCTCTCCTCTTTTTTGGACCCTTCCCCTTCGGGTCACCATGAAGCACTGAGCAGAGTTCTGTGGGCACAGGTAACCCTCATTACTTACCTATTTTATGCACAGTATCAATAGTGTGCACACGCCAACCTCAGTGTCACAGTTCATCCCCCCCTCCCCACCTTTCCCCCTGGGTATCCATACACTTGTTCTTTGAAATTTGCTTGATGATAACAGCTTTGCTCAGTTGTGTGAGAATTCAAGTGGCACATGTAAGTTCTAGGTGTGTCTTTATCCTGAAGACGTAATCTCTTTAATCTTTTTCCTTTCCAGAAGCTGGGAAAGGATATATAATCTGCTTTTAGTAGTCAACGTTATCTGATACTTAGAAACACGGCAGAGAGGGCCGCGTGTCCTCTCAGTGTCGTCCAGGCTCGTGGAGCAATAGGCCTCCCAGACTACTTAGCATCTAAGAGAAGATGCCCGTATTCAATGTTCTGTTTACTACGGATCAGGCCTAACTCTGTCATGGGACCTTTTAGCAGACTTTTGTTTAGTAGAAATGCAAATTTCTATCCAATAGAAAGTTTAGCTGCAGAGGACCGTTTGTTTTCTACCTAACCCAGCAATTTATTTCAGTGTTCTTTAATCCCTGTAAATTCTCAGTTGCTATTTGATACTATTTTATGATTCTGCTGATTCCCTCTTAGACTGGTCAGATAAACTGATCCTTCTATATAAATTGGTAACATAAATTGATCATGCGAGTCATGTTTTCAACTTTTGAAAATCACACTCTGACAGTATTTAGAGATCTCCATCTTTCGCTATCAATGTCTAGAACAAACCTATGTTGGGCACTCAGCATAGTTTTTTTGAATAAATGGGTGAATAAACTAAAACATGAACTACTAAAGGAGGGCAGAAGGAACCCTGAGTTCTTCCTACTTTTGAGAAAACTAATATTTAATGAGTTTTTAAAAATATTAGGTTTATAGCAGAATTTTAGAATTCTGAGATAATTTCCTTTTTACCAGTGTTAAAATGAGTTTTATATACGAAATTATGGTAATAGTACCTTGAGTTTACTTTTGAATGTTGTCCTTGGAAATAAAAAAATTGGAAATTTGCATCTCTCTACTGGTTCATTGTTTTTAGAAATGTCTCTGGCCCTTGTAATTCACTTGATCTCTAAGATTTAGTCCTCACTTGAAATGATCATCACGGGGAGAGGAGATCTGGCTTACTTTATACAAGACATGTAGCTTCCAGCAAGATTTCCAAGACTCACTATCATTAAGAGAAACAGCTGTTTTGAAAGGCACTGTGCCTGCAAACTCTTTTATTCCCACTAATGTCAGCTTTTAAGTAGCGTTTAGAATAAAGAAGAAAAAATTTCCTTTTGCCATAAAAAGAAACAAGATGGTGTGGTCTACATCAAAGGTTCATGTAATTATCATTAAGCTGGTATGATGCCTGAAATATATTAGGTGCTCACTTCACATTTGTGAAATACATTTATTTTCTACTTTAAAGATTATTTTAATGGAGTTTAGTTGGTTTACAGTGTTGTGCTAGTATATACATGCATAGACTGTGCATATTTATACAGAGTATCCACTGGAATTCATTTAGGCAAGGTTCCTTCTTGTTTCCCATCTTTCATTGATCAAGCCTCACCCTCTAGGGTTTTAACTTATTACCATTTCACATATTTGTAGAATGAAAAGAAAATATAGGCATCTATAATATCTTTTGGAGAAGGCAATGGCAACCCACTCCAGTACTCTTGCCTGGAGAATCCCGTGGATGGAGGAGCCTGGTAGGCTGCAGTCCATGGGGTCGAGAAGAGTCAGACATGACTGAGCGACTTCACTTTCACTTTTCCTTCCATGCATTGGAGAAGGAAATGGCAACCCACTCCAGTGTTCTTGCCTGGAGAATCCCAGGGACAGAGGAGCCTGGTGGGCTGCTGTCTATGGGGTCGCACAGAGTCGGACACGACTGATGCGACTTAGCAGCAGCAGCAACATAATATCTTTATATCATAAAACATAGCTAGTAGTAATCCTATGGGTATTACATGAGAAAATTCTAAGATACACTTTTAAAAGTCTTTTAAATGAATTCTCACTATTAGGAAATGACAGGAGTGGACAGTAGCAGTAACAAGGGAAACAGACTTTCTGAAGAGGAGCCTCACGCGCGTCACGTTCCCTTAGGAGCCGGAGCAAAGGCAGAAGTGCCAACGGGTCAGCCTCAGTGCCTTTATCGCGAGGGCGACAGCGCTCAGTGCCTTTATCGTGAGGGCGACAGCCTCAGTGCCTTTATCGCGAGGGCGACAGCCTCAGTGCCTTTATCGCGAGGGCGACAGTGCTCAGTGCCTTTATCGCGAGGGCGACAGCCTCAGTGCCTTTATCGCGAGGGCGACAGCGCTCAGTGCCTTTATCGCGAGGGCGACAGCGCTCAGTGCCTTTATCGCGAGGGTGACAGCGCTCAGTGTCTTTATTACGAGGACGACAGCGCTTTGTTAAAAACAGTTGTTGAGAAGATATTCTCAATCAGGAAGAAGACAAGGGTTAGAAGGAAAATAATAAACTGATTGTCAAACAGAAAAAATGACAAGTACTTATGAAGCCCCCTTATGTCTCGTGATGCAATGATGAATCAACACTAAACTACTAATGCATCATCACTAATTTGCAGAAAGGCAAATTGTCTACAAATAGAGTAGTCTCCCTGAAATATGTTCACAGTCACTTGCGACTACCTATCTTTTGAGTTTATTTAGGCCACTGTAAGTGTCCAGAACATTTGACAGTTGGGTTTAAATCCAAACACTCTTTTTTTCCCCCCCTAGAAAAGTGACTTAAGATGGAAACTAAACAAATATTTGAAGTTGGTGAAGGAGTGGCAAGTAGATGAACTTCAGATAGACTTTGACAAGATGGGCATCAATTAATGTTGAGTATTAAAGCAATGGTGTGTGTGTGTGTGTGTGGGTACACTTTGAACTTGGTCCCCGTGATTGCATTGTGAATACCTTCCCATATTCCAAGAAAGTGAAAAATATACATGGTGCTTTCAAACATGAGCTCTTCCAACTTGATGCTGCCCGGCTCAGCAAATGCAGCAGGAAGCCGGGCTAAAGCAGGTGTTCAGATGTGTCCACTGAGTGGTCATAGCTTGTGCTTATCGTTCTGTTCTGTGGTCACAGTTCTGGCTGTAAGAGTTTGTGATATTTTACAATGTTGAGGGATTCTAGGAAGAAGTCTCTGCCTTCACAACTAAGGACAGTGTCCCTCCCACATTATATCACTTTCGGAGTTATAGTCAGGGCTATACAAATTATGGGTGCATTTTTCAGTATAATTTTCCCTCTCATTTTTGATTTATCTGTAAGTACATAAAAAATGATCATATATTTAAGGATAAGAGCTTTTTGAAATACTATTTTCTTGTTTAATTACATCATTGCTGTTTGCTTCAAGGCACACGTTTGAATGAGTACTAAAAGGATTTAAAATGAGCAGGTATTATTTTTTCACTAAGAAAATAATATGTGCTCATTATGAAAAAACTGCTCTTATGAAAACAAAAAAGTTATCTGTATTCTTATCACTTAGTGATAGTCAATGTTAGCATTTGCGTGTATTTCCCTTCCAGTTTTTTTAAAAAATGAATCATTTAGTTTTTAACATATGGTGATCATACCAAACATACATGTTGGTGCAGAATGTTGAACTAGATTCTATCAATTCTTGTTAGTGAGTAATAGAAAAAAAAGGCCAGGTTAAATGAAAACTGAAAATAGCGAAAACTCAGTGTAATCAAAGGTCTAAACTTCCTCTTCCATCAAAGCTTTTTTTATGTTAAAGAGCACCTTTACTTTTATTCTTTTTCTAAATGAAGTAGCTAATTATGTGGTTATGGTGACTGGCTCATCACCACCTCACGGGAGCTCCTAACAAGCACAGGCAGGAGCTCCTAACAAGCACAGGCAGCGACAGCCGTGGGGCTGCCCCAGAGACCCAGTGACTAAGGCGTCACCTTCCCATGCAGGGAGGGTGGCTTGGACCCTTGGTTGGGGAACTAAGATCCCATATGCCTTGTGGCCAAAAAGCCAAAATATAAAACAGAAGCAATATTGTAACAAATGAAATACTTTAAAAATGATCCATGTCAAAAGAAAAACTTAAAAAAAGAAGTAGTAGCTGTACCACCATTAACATGTTCTGATACAGTCAGGTCTAGGAACCAGGTGTCTGAACTCCACAGTGTTCTTCCCATTGCATCAGGCTCCCACCTTTGGGATCTGATTGGATGCAAATACTTTTGTAAGCTCTTCCTAGGTCACAATTGTCTTAGTCATTTTTTTAGCATCTGAACTTGAATAAGCTGAAGAGATCTAAGAAGTCTGGTGTAAACACCAAGGGCCATGCCTGGCTCCCAGTTCCAGAAGTTAGTTTGTTCTGTCGTACCCATGATATGAACACCAGAATATATGAAAGGCAGATATTTTGATTGGAATCTTTGTTCCATTTTTTCTACTTGTGTGATTTGTAAATTTATTTCTAGTTATGTATCTGAACTTTAGCTTTCTGATCAGTAAAATGGGAATAATATTATCTCCTAGGGCATAATAGAGCTGTCCTTCAGCTCTCTCCTGGGACTCGAGCCTAGCCAAAACCCAGGATACCTGGCTTCAGGACCTAATGAAGCTCAGGTTCTGATGTCTCATTGCAAAAATTCAGTGATAGACAAAGCAATAAGTAAGAAGTGGATTTGTTAGGATTCAGAAAGAAGCACACTCTTCAGGGTGTGGGCCATTGCCGAGGGCAAGGGCTGGGGCCATGCTCAGGGTGTGGGCCATTCCGAGGGCAAGGGCTGGGGCCATGGTTTTGCTAGTAGAGAAGGCAATGGCACCCCACTCCAGTACTCTTGCCTGGAAAAGTCCCACAGACTGAGGAGCTGGGTGGGCTGCAGTTCATGGGGTGGTAAAGAGTTGGACACGACTTCACTTTCACTTTTCACTTTCATGCATTGGAAAAGGAAATGGCAACCCACTCCAGTATTCTTGCCTGGAGAATCCCAGGGATGGCGGAGCCTGGTGGGCTGCCGTCTATGGGGTCGCAAAGAGTCAGACACGACTGAAGAGACTTAGCAGTGGCAGCAGGGCATAATACTATCTCATGAATTTTGAATGTCATCATACAACTTAGAAGTGACTGATAAAAAGCGCTCACCACATATTAGAAGGATAAATCAGGTCAACAACAATCAGATATAACCCCTTAGGTGATGCTGATAAATAGCTAAGCCTTCTAAAGACTAGGGATTGTGGAACAAAGGGCTCTGCAGTTAGCCTTGCATCCAAGGCTTACAGAGATGGGAAGATATTCAGGACTCAGGTGGGAAAAAGGATGGAAGTATTTCAAAGTCTTTCTCATTGCTTTCCAAAGAATTTTCGATAACAGTGACCCACCATTCTTGTCTTTGAACCTCCAGTGCCCCAGTTCTAAATAAGTGAGTGTATGTGCCAGAAAACCTTCTAGATGCTAGGGACTTTCAATAATCAGTTTTCAAATGAATCAGTGTATGGTTGGGGTGACTTATGCATGTTGCAAAGGGACGCTTTATTTTATTTTTTTAGTCAATTAACTTTTTGGCTGTGCTGGGTCTTCGCTGTTGTGTGCGG
>NW_011494805.1:77112-78043 GCF_000754665.1 Bison bison bison | reverse complement strand
TTCACCTCGTACCACTGGAAAGTCTCAAAGGGACCTATCTTCTTTTCTTCCTCATCCTGCTCTTCAGTTTGGACCAGTCTTAGGAGGAAATGGCAACCCACTCCAGTATTCTTGCCTGGAGAATCCCATGGACAGAGGAGCCTGGTAGGCTACAGTCCATGGGTTCGCAAAGAGGCGGACACGACTGAGTGACTTCACTTTCAGACAATCACATTCTGATTTAATTGATATTATTTAGTCCTGGGATTTGAACTCAAGATTGCTTGATTCTATATTTGTTTCTTCTTCTGCCGTGAACACCTACCATACATCTGCTTCTCTAGTAGCCTCAGAAAGGATCCATAAATGTAAATCTTTAAAATTCGATGCTCAAAGAGCAGAGGGGACAGAACCAAATAAAAGAAATAATAGTGATCCAGTATATTAACAGTGACTCAGTGTATTAAGAAAGTACATTAACTTTTTAATTATCTCCTCTCATCAGAATAAGGCACGCCACATGAGAGAATTTTCCAGGTGATTGAGGTAATGCTTCTGCAAGGTTCAATACAATTTTGATTTTCATCATTTTTACAGTGAGAAATCATATGCTGCTGCTGCTACTGCTGCTAAGTCACTTCAGTCGTGTCCGACTCTGTGTGACCCCATAGACGGCAGCCCACCAGGCTCCCCTGTCCCTGGGATTCTCCAGGTAAGAACACTGGAGTGGGGTGCCATTGCCTTCTCTGAATCATATGCTAGGACTACATATTATTTTCTACGTTTTTAACCAGACAACACTGAATGTGATCTTACCTTTTACCAAGGATTGGGACATTCTCTTTCTTCGCTCATGAATGTCCTTGGGGTTTTGGGTTTGGTTCTTGTGTCTCTCTCTTTCCTCTGAGTCTGAATCTTGATCATCACTTCTGCCATGTTTATGCATCTTTTC
>NW_011494805.1:67928-77012 GCF_000754665.1 Bison bison bison | reverse complement strand
CTTTTCTTTCTCTTTTCCTTTGGTTCATTCTTTGGTTTCTTTCCCTTTTCTTGGTTTCTTCTGTTTGCTGGTGCTAATTTTTCTGGCCTAAAAATCAGATGATTGAACAAGTTAAAACTAGCCAAGATCTCATGTTCAGTGAGTAAAATGCAAGTTTTAATAAGGATGCTATTTATTCCGTTTTCTCATTTATTTCAACTGTGGGTGTTTTTAGGGTAAAACACCCTAAAACAGGAAAGGGGGGCTTAGTGAGAGGCACACTGACCTCCAGGTAAGTGAATGTGAAGAACTGTAGTAACAGTTCTTCAAGAAAGTCAAGTGTGGCAAGAACAGATGGAGATTAGCAAAGGTTGGGCAAACAGGGCTGGAGCCAGTTCTCTGGGAAGAACTGGACTGAGAGTCAGGGAGACACAGAAGAGGAGATAGACGAGAGATGAAGCTGAAGAGGAATGAGAGTAAGTGCCGAAAAGGGAAAAGGAAATGAGCTGTCACATGAATACCACGCATCCTATACAGCCTGGCTATTTAATCCTCTGAGCACATTATGTTATTACATTTATATGACCCCCCCCTCCCCTGAAAAAGATTTACTCTTTACCCTTCCCCTGCCTTCTCCTTTATCTTTTAACTTCCTATTGGGTTTCGTCCATAGGAGACTTTGATATGGAATGGAAGGCGAAAAGAGACAAGGTCTGGGTATTTATTTCTCTGGGTCACGGCAAGGCTGCATCCGTCAACACTGTGGTCCCAGCACCTCCCTGCCCCTTTAGGCCTGCTGCCTTAGCTGGTCCAGGCTGCGGGCTCCTCTAGACCCTGCCCACGTCTTTCCAACAGTCCTTGTATCAAGTTCTCATCAATTACCAGTTTTATGGTGTTGTTGTTATCCTGCTGTTACCTTGACTGACCCAGGCACTGTGTTTTTATTCTTCTGTTATAAATGGTATGAGTGAATTTTAGAGATTTTTATGTAATGTGCCCACATTCGCACATCTAGAAATAGTTGGCTCTGGGATTTGTAGCCAGGTCTGTCCAATGCCTATGTCCTTTGCATTATGCCAGGCTGGATGAGTATTTATGGGAGAAACTAGGGGACCAGTGTCCTTAGCTGGGAAGGATCCCACTATGAGATGAAGAAAGAAAAAATTATGATCTATGTATGTTAACTGACTGTCTAATCTGGACAAGATACTGTAGCTGGAGGACCGTAGGACATTAGACCTGGAATGAGTTTTCATGCTGTGTTCATTGGAGCCCCAGGAGTTCCACACAGAAACATCTGGGACTCCATGAGGAGCAGAGAGATATGGGATGGGCTTAGACATTCTCATCTGCTTTCTTGAGGACAGATACACTTTAATCAGCTTTATTATTATTTTTTTTCCTCTGTGCTCACCAAATAAAACTATGAGAGAGAAGTCTCTAAAGCTTTCCTTGGTTTCTTCTTTAAAATGAGACTGTCCTATCCCTAGAGATGGTTGGTGTTATCATTGAGATCTCATATGTAAATACCTGGCTCTCAATAAATGTATATTTTCTTCTTATTTTCATTCTTCTTGAGTATATCCAGAGAATAAAATTCAGTTTAGGCCATGATTTTTTTCAGTTACATCTCTCACCATCAGTAGCTCCCTAAGCGTGGGTGTGGTCTTGTAACTGAGCAGGACCCTCTGGAGCCTTCCCAGGACAGACCTGCCCCCATGCCCTCTGCAGCAGCTCCTCTCTGGAGGACCTAGATAACAGTATATGATGATGCACACTCCCTGAGTTGTTTTACAGATGCTAAAAACCTCAGCAGATGGAAGAAATTAACTACTTAATGACCATGAGCACGTAGCCCCTGGACCTACTGGCAGCTAAAGATTGAGAATGTTAACTCAACCCTGTGACACAGTCCTGTTACCTCACCATCAACCAATCAGAAAATTGGACATAAGCTGATCACATGGCCTGCAACCTCGCTCCCTCACTTGGCTTTTAAAAATGCTGTGCTGAAACCCTTCAGGGAGTTCGGGTTTTGGGGGCAACATGAGCCACCCTATTCCTTGAATACCCCTACAATAAACCTTTCCCTGCTCCCAATTCTGATATATTTTTTGTTTGCTTGTTTGGTCTCACTGTGCATCAGGTACCTGAACTGGAGTTTGGTAACAGTCTGAAAAACTGCAGCAACTAGAAAGCTGAGGAGAGGGACATGAGTGTTCTCTGAGCTCTGACGAGCCAAACGTGCCTTCTCTGGTAGGACACAGCTGTGTGGTTCCTCTGACTCATGTTGATGAACAGGTGATCCAAGGGCTGATCCATGAGACACAGGCTTGCACCCAGCTGCAAACAGCTGCCCCCAAGGCCTTCACCCTCCTGAGCAGCATCATCAGGCTCACTCCTGGGGCTCGCTAGGTAATCTGAGCTGGAAAAATACCATTTGCTAGGCATTTACCTAGAGCCATGTTTTTCCCACAACAGTGTTTTATAACCACTGATCTAGAGAGTTAGGTGTAAGGTATAGTCCATGTATATATGTATACTCAGTTGTGTGAGCACACCAACATCTAAACACACACTAACACGCTGCATCCATTCCTCTGTGGTGTAAGGTCAGTATAACTATGTGTATATAATGAAGAATAACCAAACACTTCAGTGCATCACATCAGTGGTTCTCAAGCTTGGCTGCAGAGTAGTAGAATCACCAAGAGGGTTTTAAAATTTTTAGTGCCCAAGTGGCATCCCAGAATATTTAAATCAGAAACTTTTGGAGTGATATTCCAGGTTATGCCAAAGTGCAATCAAGTTTGAGTATCGGTGTACCAGATTAAACACTTCTTATGATGAAATGCCCTTGGGATGCATTTACTTTGATAAAATAAGACATCTAAATTTTTATATATGGCCAGATTTCATACAGGTTTACTTCTGCTTCTGGCTGTGATGGAGTAACTGTGATAGGACATACCCCCTCACGGTAAACAGTGAGAAAACTGCATAAAGTATATGAGACAACTGTTTCTGACATTAGACAACAGGCAGTGCAGAACTGTGATTCATGAGAAAAGAAATAACAATGTGAACCTGATGTTCATCTGGGCTGTGAGTCTGGAGGCACTTCCCAGATTGCAGAGAAGGGAGGAGAAACTCAAGCGAAGCACAGGAGGAGAGAGAGTGGAATTTTGGAAGAGTGAAGTGTCTGGAATTTAAGGGTCAGAGTATCAGGGAGGAGGAAGCTGCCCAGAGAAAAAAACTCCAAAATATACATAAAGGTCCCCTTGAGTATTGTGTTGAAGAGTAACCTACAGATGTGAAGGGAGAGCCTCCATGAGGCTGGGCAGAAAAACTACCAACTAACTGTAAGCTGAAGGGTTCCTAGAACACACGCAGGGCTGGGAGATGTCTGAGTTCTGGTCAGCTGTAGTGAAGAGTTCGTGTTGGGGCCCTGAGGACGCTGGAGGATCGTGCCTAGTGAGACAGAGTAAACCGGCTCTAGAGCAGAGGACACTCAAACTTGCCCTAAAAAGCTTTTAAGAAAACTTTGCAAATCTCAGACTGAATAACAAGTAATTTAAGTGAATGAAGTCCAATGCCTTTTAAAGAAATGTATATTAAAAGAAAATCCAGCATTCAACATTATAAACTGCACAGTGTCCAGAATTTAACAGAAGAAAATACTAGATGTGTGAAGAAGCAGAAAAAGTACAACCTACTACAAGAAGAAGCAACAATTATTATAAACAAAATAAAAATGGCGAAGGTAATATAATTAGCAGATGAGAATCTTAAAATAGCTAATAACCTTCAAGAATTTAAAGGCAAAATATAAGCCAAATTAGAAGAGGAATAAAGGACTTTAAAAAGTGGAATTTCTAGAAATGAAACAATATCTGAAATGGAAAGATTCATTGGAATGGATCAGTAACTATTAGACACTAGGAAGGAAAAAAATCACTGAATTTGGAAATGTAACAATGGAAACTGTGCAACTGAAGCACAGAGGGAAAAAGTCAACATGAACAGAACCTTATTGGCCAGGGGACATTCTCAAATGTCAACATATGTGTAATCAGAATTTTGTATAATGTAGAGAAAAACACCCCAGACAATTATTTGAAGAAACACTAGCAAATGTTTTGCAAACATAATGAAAACTATTGATACACATATTCAAGATACTCAACAGACTCCCAACAAGGATAAGGAAAGAAAACGTCATGTTGAATAGCATTTTTGAAAATCTATGGAAAGAATAAATCTTAAAACAAAACAAAAGCTATCACCTTAGAATCTGTTATTCAATGCAGTTAGCTTTAAAAATAAAAAAAAGAAAGAAAAACTTTTTCCAAGGCCAAAATCTAAAAGAATTCAGACCTGAGTGCAGACCTGCACTATAAAAAATATTTTTTAGAAGTTTTTATGTTTTTTGTTTGTTTGTTTGTTTTTTTAATATGGAAGGCAAATACCAGACGAAAACTTGAAAAAATAAGGAACATTGGACATGGTAAATATGTTGATTTATACTTGAAAGACTTTTCCTTACCAACATGTACTAAATACATAAAATTGTTGATGAGACTTTGACACTCTTTTCTTTAGCACTAAGTGTTTGAAGTCCATCACATTTCGCCTTGGAGTAACCAAGTTAAGTACTCAGCTGCCACACATGGTGAACGGTTACTGTAGTGGGTAGCCCAGCGCTGGCCCATCAGCCTGGTTTGTTTCCTCATTTACAGCTGACCCTTGAACAACAGGGTTTAAACTGCTTGAGTCCACTTGTGAGTTTTTTCAACAAATCCATACAGCAGGATCTGCAGTTGGTTGATCTTAGGATTCAGAGCTAGAGACAGAGGGCTGACTATAAAGTTACACTCAGATTTGGAAATGCACAGAGGCCCAGCATCCCTAACTTCAGCATTGTTCATGGGTCAGCAGGATTTATTGTCATCTGAGGACAATATACTTCATACTTATGTTCTGTCTCTAAAATGTGAGCTGTTAACAGAAAGGACATAATCTGGTTCACTGCGGTGTGTCCTGTGGTTAGAACAGAACCTAATACACGGTAGGTTCACCTAATGCACATAATACTATTATTTATGTCTTGAATAAAAGATGTTTCAAAGAAAAGACCTGGACACTGTGTGATCAGGTAGGGATCCTGCTGTATGTAACTCCTTTATGTTCCTTTAAAGGCAACTTTCTCTTCCTGATGCCTGGTTCTTGGCAACTATTGGTCATCTTTCTTTTACTATAGTTTTGGCTTTTCTAAAATTTTACATGAATTAAATCATAAACTGTGTAATCTTTTGTATCTGAATGCTTTTACTTAGCAAAACTGTCCTTGACATTTATTTATGTTATTGCTTTTGTCAGTGGGTCATTTCTTTGTATTGCTGAATCATACTGATATTAACATTTCATTGTTCCTATATATATGCCACAGTCTATATGGGTTAATTAGATGTTAGTGGAGATTTGAATTCTTTACAATTTGGGGGCTATTGTGAATAAATCCCCTTTTGAGTATAAGTGTAGAATAATGTTTCCATATCTCTTGGAATTTCTGTGTATATGTTAGATTATGTATAATTTTCAAACTGCTGCATGATATGTTCAAACTACTGCACGATTGCACTCATCTCACAGGCTAGCAAAGTAATGCTCAAAATTCTCTAGGCCAGGCTTCAGAAGTACATAAACTGTGAACTTCCAGATGTTCAAGCTGGATTTAGAAAACACAGAGGAACCAGAGATCAAATTGCCAACATCCGTTGGATCACTGAAAAAGCAAGAGTGTTCCAGAAAAACATCTACTTCTGCTTTATTGATTATGCCAAAGGCTTTGTGTGGATCACAACAAACTGTGGAAAATTCTTAAAGAGAAGAAAATACCACATCACCTTACCTGCCTCCTGAGAAATCAGTTTGCATGTTAAGAAGCAACAGTTAGAACTGGACATGGAACAACAGACTGGTTTCAAACTGGGAAAGGAGTACATCAAGGCTGTATATTGTCACCCTGCTTATTTAACTTCTATGCAGAGTACATCATGCGAAATGCTGGGCTGGATGAAGCACAAATTGGAATCAAAATTGCCAGGAGAAATATCAATAACCTCAGAAATGCAGATGACACCACCCTTATGGCAGAAAGTGAAGAACTAAAGAGCCTCTTGATGAAAGTGAAAGAGGAGAGTGAAAAAGTTGGCTTGAAACTCAACATTAGGAAAACTAAGATCATGGCATCCAGTTCCATCACTTCATGGTAAATAGATGGGGAAACAATGGAAACAGTGACAGACTTTATTTCAGAATTTGTTTTCTTGGGCTCCAAAATCACTGTAGATGGTGACTGCAGCCACGAAATAAAAGATGCTTACTCCTTGGAAGAAAAGCTATGACCAACCTAGACAGCATATTAAAAAGCAGAGACATTACTTTGCCAACAAAGGTGCATTTAGCCAAAGCTATAGTTTTTCCAGTAGTCATGTATGGATGTGAGAGTTGGACTATAAAGAAAGCTGAGCACTGAAGAATTGGTGCTTTTTGAACTGTGGTGTTGGAGAAGACTCTTGAGAGTCCCTTGGACTGCAAGGAGATCCAACCAGTCAATCCTAAAGGAAATCAGTCCCGAATACTTCTTGGAAGGACTGAGGCTGAAGCTGAAGCTCCAATACTTTGGCCACTTATGCGAAGAATTGACTCATTTGAAAAGACTCTGATGCTGGGAAAGATTGAAAGCAGGAGGAGAGGGGGAAGACAGAGGATGAGATGGTTGGATGGCATCACTAACTCAATGAACATGAGTTTGAGCAAACTCCATGGTTTGGTGATGGACAGAGAAGCCTGGCATGCTATAGTCCATGGGGTCACAAAGAGTTGGACACAACTGAGGGACTGAACTGAACTGATGTATAATTTTAAGAGAAATCCCCACTGTTTTCCCACGTGTATTTTCACTAATGATGTAAGAGAGCTCTGAATATTTCATATACTTGTCAATAGTTGGTATTGTCAATCTTTTTTATTTTAGGTTAATAGATATGTAATGGTATCTCATTGTGATTTTAGATTGCATGATGATGAATGATAAGCATATTTTCATGAATTTATTTGGCATCTGTATACCTTGTTTTATGAAGTATAGTTTTTACATATATATTTTTTAATCAGGTTATTTTCCAATTATTGTGTTATAAGAATTCTTTATGTATTCTGGATGAAAGTACTTTGTCAGATATACATGTGTTGTAAGGATGCTGTTCCAATCTGTGATTGCCTTTAAAAATTCTTAACAGAGTGTTTTGAAGAACAAAAGTTTAAATTTCAATGCAGTGAAATTTGCCAAGATTTTTTGCATGTGTGATATTTATTTATTTTGGAAGTGTTTATTGGCATTGAATTATAGTTGATTCAAATGATTTAGGTGTATAGCAAAGTGATTCAGTCATGAACATATAACTGAATTTTTTTCAGATTCTTTTTCACAAGACACTGAATATCATTCCCTGTACTATACGGTAGGTCCTTGTTGTGAATAATTTTTCTTTTATATTCCATACTTTTGGTGTCATATTATTACATCTATTTAATGTTTGCTGAATTCAGACGTTCTACTGCAGGCAGGAATCCCTTAGAAGAAATTGAGTAGCTATGATGGTCAACAAAAGAGTCCAAAATGCAGTACTTGGATGCAATCTCAAAAACGACAGGATGATCTCTGTTCCTTTTCAAGGCAAACCATTCAATATCACAGTAATCCAAGTCTATGCCCCAACCAGTAATGCTGAAGAAGCTGAAGTTGAACGGTTCTATGAAGACCTACAAGACCTTTTAGAACTAACACCCAAAAAAGATGTCCTTTTCATTATAGGGGACTGGAATGCAAAAGTAGGAAGTCAAGAAACACCTGGAGTAACAGGCAACTTTGGCCTTGGAATACAGAATGAAGCAGGGCAAAGGCTAATAGAGTTTTGCCAAGAGACCGCACTGGTCATAGCAAACACCCTCTTCCAACAACACAAGAGAAGACTCTTCACATGGATATCACCAAATGGTCAACACCGAAATCAGATTGATTATATTCTTTGCAGCCAAAGATGGAGAACCTCTATACAATCAGCAAAAACAAGACCAGGAGCTGACTGTGGCTCAGATCATGAACTCCTTATTGCCAAATTCAGACTTAACTTGAAGAAAGTAGGGAAAACCACTAGACCATTCAGGTATGACCTAAATCAAATCCCTTATGATTATACAGTGGAAGTGAGAAATAGATTTAAGGGCCTAGATCTGATAGATAGAGTGCCAGATGAACTATGGAATGAGGTTTGTAACATTGTACAGGAGACAGGGATCAATACCATCTCCATGGACAAGAAATGCAAAAAAGCAAAATGGCTATCTGGGGAGGCCTACAAATAGCTGTGAAAGAAGAGTAGCGAAAAGCAAAGGAGAAAAGGAAAGATATAAGTATCTGAATGCAGAGTTCCAAAGAATAACAATGAGAGATAAGAAAGCCTTCTTCAGCCATCAATGCAAAGAAATAGAGGAAAATAACAGAATATGAAAGACTACAGATCTCTTCAAGAAAATTAGAGATACCAAGGGAACATTTCATGCAAAGATGGGCTCAATAAAGGACAGAAATGGTATGGACCTAACAGAAGCAGAAGATATTAAGAAGAGGTGGCAAGAATATACAGAAGAATTGTACAAAAAAGATCTTCAAGATCCAGATAATCACAATGGTGTGATCACTCACCTAGAGCCAGACCTCCTGGAATGTGAGGTCAAGTGGGCCTTAGAAAACATCACCATGAACAAAGCTAGTGGAGGTGATGGAATTCCAGTTGAGCTATTTCAAATCCTGAAAGATGATGCTGTGAAAGTGCTGCACTCAATACGCCAGCAAATTTGGAAAACTCAGCAGTGGCCACAGGACTGTAAAAGGTCAGTTTTCATTCCGATCCCAAAGAAAGGCAATGCCAAAGAATGCTCAAACTACTGCACAATTGCACTCATCTCACACGCTAGTAAAGTAATGCTCAAAATTCTCAAAGCCAGGCTTCAGCAATACGTGAACCGTGAACTTCCAGA
>NW_011494805.1:67538-67825 GCF_000754665.1 Bison bison bison | reverse complement strand
GAACAGACTGGTTCCAAATAGGAAAAGGAGTACCTCAAGGCTGTATATTGTCCCCCTGCTTATTTAACTTATATGCAGCGTACATCATGAGAAACACTGGGCTGGAAGAAGCACAAGCTGGAATCAAGATTGCCAGGAGAAATATCAATAACCTCAGATATGCAGATGACACCACCCTTATGGCAGAGAGTGAAGAAAAACTAAAGAGCCTCTTGATGAAAGTGAAAGTGGAGAGTGAAAAAGTTGGCTTAAAGCTCAACATTCAGAAAACTAAGATCATGGCATCT
>NW_011494805.1:65396-67438 GCF_000754665.1 Bison bison bison | reverse complement strand
ACTAAAGAGCCTCTTGATGAAAGTGAAAGTGGAGAGTGAAAAAGTTGGCTTAAAGCTCAACATTCAGAAAACTAAGATCATGGCATCTGGTCCCATCACTTCATGGGAAATGTATGGGGAAACAGTGGAAACAGTGTCAGACTTTGTTTTTTGGGGCTCCAAAATCACTGCAGATGGTGATTGCAGCCATGAAATTAAAAGACGCTTACTCCTTGGAAGGAAAGTTATGACCAACCTAGATAGCATATTGAAAAGCAGAGACATTACTTTGCCAACAAAGGTCCGTCTAGTCAAGGCTATGGTTTTTCCAGCGGTTATTTATGGATGCGAGAGTTGGACTGTGAAGAATGTTGAGTGCCAAAGAATTGATGCTTTTGAACTGTGGTGTTGGAGAAGACTGTTGAGAGTCCCTTGGACTGCAAGAAGATCCAACCAGTCCATTCTGAAGGAGATCAGTCCTGGGTGTTCTTTGGAAGGACTGATGCTAAAGCTGAAACTCTGGTACTTTGGCCTCCTCATGTGAAGAGTTGACTCATTGGAAAAGACTCTGATGCTGGCAGGGATTGGGGGCAGGAGGAGAAGGGGACGACAGAGGATGAGGTGGCTGGATGGCATCACCGACTCGATGGATGTGAGACTGAGTGAACTCCGGGAGTTGGTGATGGACAGGGAGGCCTGGCGTGCTGCAATTCATGGGGTCGTAAAGAGTCCAAGACAACTGAGCGAGTGAACTGAAGTGAACTGAAGATTTTCTTTTAACTTTCTTTTTCTTTTTGGCTAAGCTTTTTATGTAGGTTTTTCAGTAGACATGTTTTTATTAGTTGAGGAAAGTTTGCCTTTACTCTTAGCTGAGCACTTATTTTAATTTTTTTAAATTATTAATGAGCACTGAATTTTTTCAAATGCTTTCTCTGCATACGTTGTGCATTCTTTGACTGATGTAATCAATATGCTCAAATACCATGAGGGTTCAAGCTTTATCATGCTAACATTATTATCTAAACTTCTTCCTTTAAAAAAAAAATCATTCAAAAGTCATCTGGTCTTCAGGGATGGCTGGATACTTCTAAATACCGCTTTATAATTCTGTCTTTACACCCAAGCATAGATTTTTCTCAGGCAAAACCTGAAAATTTATTCCTCTTCTCCAACTTGCCTACCATGGGAACAATGAGAAAGTTCAAGAAGTTGAACTAATTTAAACTTTTTGTCTCTGAATTTCTCTATAA
Source organism: Bison bison bison (assembly GCF_000754665.1). Taxonomy (NCBI): domain Eukaryota; kingdom Metazoa; phylum Chordata; class Mammalia; order Artiodactyla; family Bovidae; genus Bison; species Bison bison. The sequence continues at coordinate 66,209 of NW_011494805.1, read as the reverse complement.
TGAAATGTTTGTGAGAACTGAGTGAGATAACATTTGTAATATACCTAGTACAGTACCTAGAATATAGCTGTTATTTAAAAAATTCTTTTTAGTTCAAAAGCCTGATTTTGTTCTCATCTATCTTGACCTTCAGTTAGTTTAGGATATGACCTCAACTTTTTTCCTTCCAAATAGTTTTTATACTCAGATTGCTTGCCTGCATTCACAATCTTTAGATATACCTTCATGAACCGAAGACTTCTCTGCTTTGGGTAATTACTTGAGTTCAATATTGCATGTTTCCTAATTTTCTCTTCCCTCTACTTGTCCCTCAGAGAAAGCAATGGCACCCCACTCAGTACACTTGCCTGGAAAATCCCATGGATGGAAGAGCCTGGTAGGCTGCAGTCCGTGGGGTCACTAAGAGTCAGGCATGACTGAGCGACTTCATTTTCACATCTCACTTTAATGCATTGGAGAAGGAAATGGCAACCCACTCCAGTGTTCTTGCCTGGAGAATCCCAGGGACGGGGGAGCCTGGTGGGCTGCCGTCTACGGGATCACACAGAGTCAGACACGACTGAAGCGACTTAGCAGCAGCAGCAGCAGCATCTACTTGTCCCTGTCATTACATAATGCAGTATTAAAGCAAGCTTCCACTGTGTTTTGGTAATTATTTTTTGAGCACTTTTTATTTTAAAAAGGGAGTAATTATAACAGATTCAGTTCAGTTCAGTTGCTCAGCTGCGTCCAACTCTTTGTGATCCCATGAATCACAGCATGCCAGGCCTCCCTGTCCATCACCAACTCCTGGCGTTTACTCAAACTCATGTC
>NW_011494805.1:64942-65296 GCF_000754665.1 Bison bison bison | reverse complement strand
AGACTGGTTCCAAATAGGAAAAGGAGTACCTCAAGGCTGTATATTGTCCCCCTGCTTATTTAACTTATATGCAGCGTACATCATGAGAAACACTGGGCTGGAAGAAGCACAAGCTGGAATCAAGATTGCCAGGAGAAATATCAATAACCTCAGATATGCAGATGACACCACCCTTATGGCAGAGAGTGAAGAAAACTAAAGAGCCTCTTGATGAAAGTGAAAGTGGAGAGTGAAAAAGTTGGCTTAAAGCTCAACATTCAGAAAACTAAGATCATGGCATCTGGTCCCATCACTTCATGGGAAATGTATGGGGAAACAGTGGAAACAGTGTCAGACTTTGTTTTTTGGGGCTCC
>NW_011494805.1:61572-64842 GCF_000754665.1 Bison bison bison | reverse complement strand
AGTCGGTGATGCCATCCAGCCATCTCATCCTCTGTCGTCCCCTTTTCCTCCTGCCTTCAATCTTTCCCAGCATCAGGGTCTTTTCAAATGAGTCAGTTCTTCCCATCAGGTGGCCAAAGTATTGAAGATTCAGCATCAGTCCTTCTAATGAGTATTCAGGACTGATTTCCTTTAGGATTGACTGGTTGGATCTCCTCGCAGTCCAAGGGACTCTCAAGAGTCTTCTCCAACACCGCAGATCAAAAGCATCATTTCTTCGGTGCTCAGCATCTTTGTAGTCCAACTCTCACATCCATACATTGAGTACCGGAAAAACCATAGCCTTAATTAGTGAGACCTTTGTTGGCAAAGTAATGTCTCTGCTTTTTAATATGCTGTCTAGGTTGGTCATAGCTTTTTTTCCCAGGAGCAAGCATCTTTTATTTTTTTTAATTTAAATTTATTTTAATTGGAGGCTACTTACTTTACAATATTGTATTGGTTCTGCCACACATCAACATGAATCTACCACAGGCGTACACGTGTTCCCCATCCTGAACCCCCTTCCCACCTCCCTCCCCGTACCATCCCTCCGGGTTATCCCAGTGCACCAGCCCCAAGCATCCTGTATCGAACCTGGACTGGCGATTCGTTTCTTATATGATATTATACATGTTTCCATGACATTCCCCCAAATCATCCCACCCTCTCCCTCTCCCACAGAGTCCAAAAGACTGTTCTGTACATCTGTGTCTCTTTTGCTGTCTCGCATACAGGGTTATCATTACTATCTTTCTAAATTCCATATATATGTGTTAGTATACTGTATTGGTGGAGAAGGCAATGGCACCCCACTCCAGTACTCTTGCCTGGAAAATCCCATGGGCCGAGGAGCCTGGTGGGCTGCAGTCCATGGGGGTCGCTAAGAGTCGGCCACGATTGAGCAACTTCACTTTGACTTTTCACTTTCATGCATTGGAGAAGGAAATGGCAACCCACTCCAGTGTTCTTGCCTGGAGAATCCCAGGGATGGTGGAGCCTGGTGGGCTTCCATCTATGGGGTCGCACAGAGTCGAACACGACTGAAGCAACTTAGCAGCAGTAGCAGCAGCATACTGTATTGGTGTTTTTCTTTCTGGCTTACTTCACTCTCTATAATAGGCTCCAGTGTCATCCACCTCATTAGAACTGATTCAAATGTATTCTTTTTAATGGCTGAGTAATACTCCATTGTGTATATGTACCACAGCTTTCTTATCCATTCATCTGATGATGGACATCTAGGTTGCTTCCATGTCCTGTCCATTATAAACAGTGCTGCGATGAACACTGGGGTACAAGTGTCTCTTTCAGTTCTGGTTTCCTTAGTGTGTATGCCCAGCAGTGGGATTGCTGGGTCATAAGGCAGTTCTATTTCCAGTTTTTTAAGGAATCTCCACACTGTTCTCCATAGTGGCTGTACTAGTTTGCATTCCCACCAACAGTGTAAGAGGGCTCCCTTTCATCCACACCCTCTCCAGCATTTATTGCTTGTAGACTTTTGGATAGCAGCCATTCTGACTGGCGTGAAATGGTACCTCATTGTGGTTTTGATTTGCAGTTCTCTGATGAGTGATGTTGAGCATCTTTTCATGTGTTTGTTAGCCATCTGTATGTCTTCTTTGGAGAAATGTCTGTTTAGAAATGTCTGTTTAGTTCTTTGGTCCATTTTTTGATTGGGTCATTTATTTTTCTGGAATTGAGCTGCAGGAGTTGCTTGTATATTTTTGAGATTAGTTCTTTTTCAGTTGCTTCATTTGCTATTATTTTCTCCCATTGTGAAGGCTGCCTTTTCACCTTGCTTATAGTTTCCTTTGCTGTGCAGAAGCTTTTAATTAGGTCCCATTTGTTTATATTTGCTTTTATTTCCAATATTCTGGGTCATAGAGGATCCTGCTGTGATTTATGTCAGAGAGTGTTTTGCCTATGTTCTCCTCCAAGAGTTTTATAGTTTCTGGTCTTACATTTAGATCTCTAATCCATTTTGCGTTTTTTTGTGTGTGTGTGTATGGTATTAGAAAGTGTTCTAGTTTCATTCTTTTACAAGTGGTTGACCAGTTTTCCCAGCACCCCTTGTTAAAGAGATTGTCTTTTCTCCATTGTATATTCTTGCCTCCTTTGTCAAAGATAAGGTATCCATAGGTGTGTGGATTTATCTCTGGGCTTTCTATTTTGTTCCATTGATCTATATTTCTGTCTTTGTGCCAGTACCATACTGTCTTGATGACTGTGGCTTTGTAGTAGAGCCTGAAGTCAGGCATTTGGATTCCTCCAGTTCCATTCTTCTTTTTCAAGATTGCTTTGGTTATTTGAGGTTTTTTGACAAACCCACAGCAAACATTATCCTCAATGGTGAAAAATTGAAAGCATTTCCTCTAAAGTCAGGAACAAGACAAGGGTGCCCACTTTCACCACTACTATTCAACATAGTTTTGGAAGTTTTGGCCACAGCAATCAGAGCAGAAAAAGAAATAAAAGGAATCCAAACTGGAAAGGAAGAAGTAAAACTCTCACTGTTTGCAGATGGCATATCCTCTACATAGAAAACCCTAAAGACTCCACCAGAAAATTACTAGAGCTAATCAATGAATATAGTAAAGTTGCAGGATATAAAATCAACACACAGAAATCCCTTACATTCCTGTACACTAACGATGAGAAAACAGAAAGAGAAATTAAGGAAACAATTCCATTCACCATTGCAACGAAAAGAATAAAATACTTAGGAATATATCTACTGAAAGAAACAAAAGATCTATATATAGAAAACTATAAAACACTGGTGAAAGAAATCAAAGAGGACACTAATAGATGGAGAAATATACCATGTTCATGGATCGGAAGAATCAATATAGTGAAAATGAATACAGTACCCAAAACAATCTATAGACTCAGTGCAATCCCTATCAAGCTACCAACAGTATTTTTCACAGAGCTAGAACAAATAATTTCACAATTTGTATGGAAGTACAAAAAAACCCTCAAATAGCCAAAGCATCTTTTAATTTCATGGCTGCAGTCACCATCTGCAGTGATTTTGGAGCCCAAGAAAATAAATTCTGAAATTAAGTCTGTCACTGTTTCCACTGTTTCCCCATCTATTTGCCATGAAGTGATGGGACTGGATGCCATGATCTTAGTTTTCTGAATATTGAGTTTCAAGCCAACTTTTTCACTCTCCTCTTTCACTTTCATCAAGAGGCTCTTTAGTTCTTCTTCACTTTCTGCCATAAGGGTGGTGTCATCTGCATT
>NW_011494805.1:55551-61472 GCF_000754665.1 Bison bison bison | reverse complement strand
ATTGATATTTCTCCTGGCAATCTTGATTCCAATTTGTGCTTCATCCAGCCCAGCATTTCGCATGATGTACTCTGCATAGAAGTTAAATAAGCAGGGTGACAATATACAGCCTTGATGTACTCCTTTCCCAGTTTGGAACCAGTCTGTTGTTCCATGTTCAGTTCTAACTGTTGCTTCTTGACATGCAAACTGATTTCTCATGAGGCAGGTAAGGTGGTGTGGTATATCCATATCCTTAAGAATTTTCCACAGTTTGTTGTGATCCACACAAAGCCTTTGGCATAGTCAATAAAGCAGAAGTAGATGTTTTCTGGAACTCTCTTGCATTTTCAATGATCCAATGGATGTTGACAATTTGATCTCTGGTTCCTCTGTGTTTTCTAAATCCAGCTTGAACATCTGGAAGTTCACAGTTCACATGCTGTTGAAGCCTGGCTTGGAGAGTTTTGAACATTGCTAGTGTGTGAGATGAGTGCAATTGTGCAGATTATAACAGATTGGTTTCTCTTATTTAAGTACATAAATTAGCTTTGGGAGATATCTACCACTGAGTCTGAGTTTACACTGCTTAAATACAAAGCTGTTCTTCATTTGCTAATTTTCTTGGCTACTGTTTTCAATAATATCATACCTCTTAGGTCTTCCCTCATAGCTCAGTTGGTAAAGAATCTGCCTGCAATGTAGGAGACTTGGGTTCGATTCTTAGGTTGGAAAGAGCCCCTGGAGAAGGAAATGGCAACCCACTCCTATATTCTTGCTGGAGAATCCCATGGGCAGAGGAGCCTGGTGGGCTATAGTCCATGGGGTCTTAAAAGTTGGACATGACTTAGAGACTAAACCACCACCACCATACCTCTTTCACTATGGTTGAACACATAGATACATTTGAGGTTCTTTTTGAATTTAAGCTCTTGAATGTTTCAAGCAGAAATAAGGGCTAAATTATGGGAGCATTTTAGTGCCCTCAGATCAAAGGAAATCACCTACAACAACAAGATGGAATCAATGGTTAGAATAGGTTTTAAGAGAATAAAATTTCAGAATCATTGAATACAAAATGGATACATCAGGGCTCTTTATATTTGTGGAGGTGAAATATATAGTTTCAAATTATGTTTTCTTATTTTAGGCAACATTTTCATTGTAGAAAATATTTTAAAATATGCATGTATAAAGACGATAAACTTAAAAATAAGACATTTTTATTGAAAGTATGCTTTAAAAATATATATAGACATAATTTTACAATTCATAAATGTCATATTGTACCTATTGTTTTTCTGGTGTAGCTTTTGACTTCTTGGTTACGTTTTTCTCTTTACTTTCTTATCCACCAAATAATTCTTTTTTAAAATCTGATCTACCTCCTTAATGTATTTTTTGCCCATGTTTGCAAGATAATAATATATAGCAGTTATATGCATATTTCAAAGCTCACCTGTACTGGTATTTACTGAATATTAAAGGTTATGCTAAATGCTTTATGTGAATTTTCACCTTTCATTCTCATGAAAATGCCCTGTGTGGTTACTATATTTTCCCCACTGTTTTAAGGATGATGATATTTAGCTACAGAGAAATTAAGTGATTTAATCTAAGTTACTCAGGAAGCAAAAGAATTAGAACTTATACTTTAGTTAATATGTATTTATTTTAGAATATTATATACACACACTGCAGAAAAGCTTTATTTTTGTTTAATAATACATTGTAAATGTTTATTTGCATAGATACTTATTGTAATATAATGTGTGTCAGATGTTCCATTTGGCTTTCATTTCCATTAAATCAGATTAAATGATGGGGTCTGAGAGCATGTTTTCTCTTTATTTTCAGTAGCCTAAAGAGATACCATCTATCTTTCTTTGAACAAAAGGGAAAGCAGACTAAAGGTGGTCAGGGAACAGCTTGCCAGGGGGCCCTTTGGAGGAGCTAAAAATTATGTCACACTTCTGTGAAGTGTTCATGGCTCTGGCCTTAAAAATCCCATATCACATCAAGCCCTTTCATTCCTCTGTTATGGCTAAATATATGCCCATCATTAGCCCTAATCAGCTCCCAAAGGGGACAGATTTTGTCTCTTACCCATTCATATAGCTCCCCAACCTCAAGATGAATAGAGTTGACCTCCAGACATTTGTTCCCATGGAAACTCAACAGGCATTTAGGAGCGTTCAAAATTATGCCTCTTTACGGGGCAGAATCCATTAGGCCTGGGCATGTGGCTATAAGTTCCTTTATGTGGTTATTTTAGAGTAATGGACCGGAGCCTTTCCAGGGTCTGATTCATGCTTTTAAAAGGCAGTAAGAGACCCCTTTCTGAAGAAGAGCTATCCTCAGTCTATGTTCATCAGTAAGGTAGCCCTTAACTTAAGTGGGTGATGAAGCCCTGTCATCCTGCTATCATTTGAAAATTGGAATAAGCGTCAAGCTTTGGCTTTATAGGACATATGCAGACCCTGTAAAGAGTTCTAGAAGTTTATTCATTTTCTGCCTGATTTATTTCCTTTCCCAAGGTACTTTTCTATCTCTGATTGCATTCTTGGAGCCAAATCACGTTAGATATGGAATAGTGTGGGGTGGTGCTTCATATGGAAAACATTATAAAGGCAAGAAGGTAACTGGTATTCTTTGAATTCTACTATTTCCCAGGCCCTCTGATAGGGAGATTGTGTGTATATATTTTACGTATGTTTGTATATGCATATGTATAGGTAGTACAAGAGTTATATAGTATTATGTTTATATACAATATATGAATATATAATACACATAAAAATAAACAAAATATATCTTTTATTTTGCATATATCAATTATATATATATGTTTATAATTCAATCTTGAGGGCAACATTTTTTCCAACTCTTTGAGATCCCATGGACTGTAGCCTGCCAGCTCCTCTGTCCCTGGGATTGCCTAGGCAAGAATACTGGAGTGGGTTGCCATTTTCTTCTCCAGGGGATCTTCCCAACCCAAGAATCGAACCCTCGTGTCCTGCATTGGCAGGCAGACTTTCTACCACTAAACCACCAGGGAAGCCCTATAATATACAATAAAATATAAAAATAAATTAAATATACTTTTTATATATGTCAATATATATATATATATATGTAAAAATGAAAGTTGCTCAGTCATGTCTGACTCTTTGCCACCCCATGGACTACAGCCTGCAGGCTCCTCTGGCAAGAACACTGCAGTGGGTAGCCTTTCCCTCCTCCAGGGGATCTTCCCAACCCAGAGTTCGAACTCACATCTCCTGCATGACAGGCAGATTCCTTACCATCTGAACCACCGGGGAAACTGGTCAAGTACTTGTAATTGAACCTTGATGGCAACATTTTGAAGTAGAATTATCTCCAGGAAGAGCCAGGCCCCCAAAATATCGCTGGCGCCTATACCTCTAAAGTTCTTGCGTTCTCCATTACTGTGTGTGCACGTGTGTACACAGCTACGTACATTGTACAAAGCTGTGAGAATTAGAATACACTACTGTAGTATCTTTTTACCTTTCATAAAATGGCACCCTAAGTATTTTATCATACCAATACACCTAAGTTTATTTGCCAGTGTTTTATTTTTGGTCATTGAGATCAGAAAATATTGTGTCATATGTGCCATCACTGATTTATTTGACTACACTGTTCTTTGCTTGATATTTAGTTGTACCCCTTTTTCCCCCACCATACATAATATTGTGATGAACATTCTTGCATTTGCTCGATATTTTTGTTAGGGCAAATTACTAAAATTGGAATTACTGGATTAAAGGGCATAAATATTTCTTCATAATTTTTTTTCAAAATGTCATAAATGTTTTAGTTAGGCTTGCCTAACTAAAAGGCAAATATTATTTATATATGTATACAAAAACTTTTCTACTATGCTTGATAAAGGCTTGAGAAAGAACATCAAAAAAAAAAAAAGAGATGGAGAAATTCTTTAAGATTTTTTTATGTGAACTATTTTTTAAAGTCTTTATTGAATTTGTTACAGTATTGCCTCTGTTTTATGTTCTGTTTTTTGGCCACAAGCCATGTGGGATCTATATAAAAATGTGGGATATAAAATCCAAGTTTCATTCTAATAAGGTGAATGAACCTAGAGTTTATTACAGAGTGAAGTCAGAAAGAGAAAATCAGACATCCTCCTGACCAGGGATTGTACTTATACCCCCTGAATTGGAAGGTGAAGTCTTAACCACTGGGCCACCAGGGAAGTCACAGGGAATAAATATTTCTTAATGGCTCTAAATAATGAAGTGAAAGTTGCTCAGTCATGCCCAACTCTTTGCAACCCCATGGACTATACAGTCCATGGAATTTTCCAGGCCAGAATACTGGAGTGGGTAGCCTTTCCCTCCAATGGATCTTCCCAACCCAGGGATCGAACTCAGGTCTCCCACATCGCAGGCAGATTCTTTACCAGCTGAGCCACAAGGGAAGCCCATGGCTTTAAATGCATATGGCCAAATTGAGCTGCAAAACAATTATAGTGCCTACACTTGCCCTAAAGTGTTACTCAGCTGTTAAAAAGAACGCATTTGAATCAGTTCTAATGAGGTGGATGAAACTGGAGCCTATTATACAGAGCGAAATAAGTCAGAAAGAAAAACACTTATATAGTATATTAATGCATATATATGGAATTTAGAATGATGGTAACGATGACCCTATATGCAAGACAGTAAAAGAGACACAGATATAAGGAACAGACTTTTGGACTCTGTGGGAGAAGACATGGGGTGGAATGATTTGAGAGAATAGCACTGAAACATGTATATTACCATATGTGAAATAAATCACTAGTCCAGGTTCAAGGCATGAAATCAGGCACTCAAAGCTGGTGCACTGGGATGACCCTGAGGGATGGGATGGGGAGGGAGGTGAGAGGGGGGTTCAGGTACACCCATGGCTGATTCATGTCAATGTATGGCAAAAACCACTACAGTATTATAAGGTGATTAGACTCCAATTAAAATAAATAAATTAATTTTTTAGAAAAATGAATGATACTGTTGTGCAAACTCAAGATAGAATCAAGTTCCATCTGTTTGTAAAGCTGTTGTAAACTTTCTGTGAAAAAGATATGAAATACAAATTCTACACTGAAAAAAAAAAAGAGTGTAGTGATTAGACGTCCTCTGGAAAAATATAAGATTTCTGCCTTCCCCACACGTTTGCTAAACTAGATACTTTCATTCTTAGTCATTACCAACCTGATAGGCAAAAGGTAATATCTCACTTTAATTTGTATTTTCTGATTAGGATTTTAAGCATCTTAGTATTGTATCTTGAGCAGAAATGTATTGGTCAAGAAAAATAGAATTTAATTTCTACTAAAATAAGAAAAGTTAAGCATGGCCATTTTAGTACTCAGGAAATATTTTGAAACAATTTAAAATCAGTGAATTGATTAGAACTTCATTCTAGTTGTACATGGTATTTAGGGAATCTTTTTTTCCATCTAATCATGCTGTATATAATTACATAAAGACACAGCAGGAAATAGACTTTTTTTTGAAGAAATATCTGAAGCCAAGTTGGAAAGACATCCGTCACGATGCATTTCACTCACGTGGTAATTATTTTTGCAAGCATTTAGTGCACAGTTTGAACCTTGGTGTTCATAGAAGCCACCATTTTCTCTGCACGTGACAGAATTATGCATTCAAAAATATGGATAAAGGAGAATTTCTATTAAGACTTGTTGCATAAAATTTGACTCAGTTCTAATAAGGTGAATTAACCTGGAGCCTATTATACAGAGTGAAGTCAGAAAGAGAAAATCAGACACCGTATATTAATACAGTTAATGGAATATAGGAAGATGGTTCTGATGAGCCTATCTGCAGGGCGGCAGTGGAGATGCAGACATGGAGAAGAGACTCGTGAACACAGTGCGGGAAAGGGTGGGCGGG
>NW_011494805.1:37174-55451 GCF_000754665.1 Bison bison bison | reverse complement strand
AAGGGGACATGTGTATACCCTACGACTGATTCACGTTGATATGTGGCAGAAATCACCACAATAATGTAAAGCAATTCTCCTCAAATTAAAAATAAATAAATTTAAAAATTATAAAAACCCACAATGACACAGGGAACTCAGTTCAGTATTTTGTGCAACCTAAATGGGAAAAGAATTTGAAAAAGAGTGGATACATGTATAATCACTTTGCTGCTTGAAATTGTCACAGTATTGTTAATCAACCTGCTCTAATATAAAACAAAAAGTTAAAAACTTTTTCTGAATGAACGACAAGTCTGATAAATTCTCTTTTCTGTTGAAGATTGTCTATTTGCTCCTACAGTTTTGTTTTGTTTTTCGTTTTTTTTTTTTTTAATCTTACAGTGTGAGGAATGTGTACAAAATTTGAACAATTTTGTGTAATGGAAAAAACACTGTACTACCTGAAGTGAAAGTTGCTGTTGTGTTTGACTCTTTGTGACCTCATGGACTATACAGTCCATGGAATTCTCCAGGCAAGAATACTGGAGTGGGTAGCCTATCCCTTCTCCAGTGGATCTCCCTGACCCAGGAATTGAACCCGGGTCTCCTGCATTGCAGGCGGATTCTTTGCCAGCTGAGCTACTAGGGAAACCCAAAACTACCTGGAAGAAATCTTCAATTTCAACCTAGAATTAATTCAATAAAAAGCTGAATCACATTAGCTAGATAACTTCACATTTCTGATCTTTAACTCCATCATCTGCAAAATGATGCTCTTCTTTGTAAACCTTTTCTCCTAGTTTCTCTTTTCTGTTCAGAGAATGATGGAAGCATATGACTGGATGCCTCTATATCAATAGCTTGTTAGTCCTAGAATCCCAGTTCCAACTAGCTGGTGCATTCCCTACATCCTTGTCAACTTTGATGTTCAGGAAACTATTTTTCAAAATACCTTGCCAGTTGCCTTCTGTCTAGGTTCCACCGAAGAGACCACTAGTGAGCGCCTGAAGGAAGGAGAGGCCCTGATATTCTCTGCGTTCTCTCTCCATCGGCAGCATCTCCAGTACAGGCTAGGGCTGCTGCATGACTCCAGGTTCTGACAAACAGCCTCTACATCCTGGCAGGCTGTCTTTGTCTCCAGCTTCTAAGAGGCCCCAGACCTTGACTCCAGTAAGACCCTTCTCATTTTTGCATCACCCTTGGAGGTGGTAACAGCTTCCTGATGGTATGCATTCCTGGTTTGTCTCACTGTCCCCTCTTTTACAGCTCAGTTCTCATATCATCCATGTAGCCAATTCTCTGTATTAAATTCCTCCTATTTAAAACACTTGTAGTATTTCTGAATGGACCCTGACTGATACAGTTAAACATTTTTGTTTCACTTCTGCCAAATACATAGATATGAACATTATTGGGCTTCCCTCTGACTTTATTTTTTTGGGCTCCAAAATCACTGAAGATGGTGACTGCAGCCATTTAATTTCTTAATTTCTAATACGCTTACTCCTTGGAAGGAAAGTTATGACCAACCTAGATAGCATATTCAAAAGCAGAGACATTACTTTGCCAACAAAGGTCCATCTAGTCAAGGCTATGGTTTTTCCTGTGGTCATGTATGGATGTGAGAGTTGGACTGTGAAGAAGGCTGAGCGCCGAAGAATTGATGCTTTTGAACTGTGGTGTTGGAGAAGACTCTTGAGAGTCCCTTGAACTGCAAGGAGATCCAACCAGTCCATTCTGAAGGAGATCAGCCCTGGGATTTCTTTGGAAGGAATGATGCTAAAGCTGAAACTCCAGTACTCTGGCTACCTCATGCGAAGAGTTGACTCATTGGAAAAGACTCTGATCCTGGGAGGATTGGGGGCAGGAGGAGAAGGGGACGACAGAGGATGACATGGCTGGATGGCATCACTGACTCAATGGATGTGAGTTTGGGTGGGCTCCGGGAGTTGGTGATGGACAGGGAGGCCTGGTGTGCTGCGATTCATGGGGTCGCAGAGAGTCGGACACGACTGAGAGACTGAACTGAACTCAACTGGCTCAGCAGTAAAGAATTTGCCTGCAGTGCAGGAGACACCTGGGAAATCCCATGGATAGAGGAGCCTGGAGGGCTACAGTCCTTGGGGTTGCAAAAGTTGGACATGACTTAGGTTTTAAAGAAGCCTCCCCTTTTCCAGCTTCTCTTTTTTCTGGGTTGGAAGACTTAGTATTTCTATCCATTTTATTGAGATGTAATTGGCATACAGATCTAAGTGTAAGGTGTACCTCATGATGACTTATACATACACTGCAAACTGATCCTCACATAAAGTTTAGTTAATGTTCATCTCTCATACAGTTACAAAAAAAAGCAAAACAGAACTTATCCTTGTGATAAGAAACTTAAGGGTTTATTTTCTCAACAACTTTCAAATATACCACACAGCAACTATAATCACCAAGCTGTATATTGCATTCCTGGTACTTATTTGTCTGCCAAGTTTTCCCAGCTTCTCTTTTTTGAAATAATGCAAACAGATTTATTTGCATTCACAACAGCGAGGACTAGGACCTGAGATGAAAAGGAAAGCACGCTTCCGTCAAATGGGGAAGGTCAAGGTTTTTAAGTAGCTAACCATGGGACGTGCTGGGTGGGGAGACTTGCTATGTTTTCAGTTCACCTGTTCACAAACAAATTACATGTTTTTAATGCAATTTTCATCATAACCAGACTTCTTGTGGTTTGTTCTTGTGTGGAGCATAAAATCTGGTCTCCTCAGCCCTGAACTGAAAAACTCTAGAATGCAGACAAAATTCATCTTTCTAACTTCTCCCTGTCATGGTCCACCCGCCATTTCAATTTCTCCATGATTCGTCTTTTCTCAGTGCTTTGTGCTGACTCCTGTGAGTGCTGCGTGCTAAGTCGCTTCGGTCCCGTTTGCCTCTGTGCGATCCTATGGACTGCAGGCCACCAGGCTCCTCTGTCCCTGGGAGTCTCCAGGCAAGAACACTGGAGTGGGTTGCTGTGCCCTCATCCAGGGCTGACTCCTGTACCATTTACTTATACTTTGTTCCAGCTCTGCTGTCTTCATGGACTGAGCATCCGTTTCTTCTCTACCTTCTGAGTATTCCCCAGTCTTCAAGACTCAATGTGAGCCCCACGTCTTCTTTGAAGCTGCTTTTGACTGTTGCAATCTGTGTCAATCCCAGTTTCCCTGAAGTATGAGATCTGCAGGTGCTACTTCATATTGTTACTTTCAGGTCTCATATCTGCACATGAGGAAAGGCGAAGAAGTGCTATGATTTGTTTTCCTAATTATGCCTATCCCTGAGTTATTGGAAGAAGTGCAAGAATTGACATAGATCCTATAATAGGGAGAGATAAATGCTAGTTCCCTTATGGCCTTTCAAGATATTTTTTATTGAATGAGCTTGTTCCATTTAGTATTTGGTTATAAATGTAAAAGAAGTAATGCTTAGGTTGAATATTTGCTGCCCACAAGGCGTATGCTGAAAATTTTTGTTTTGAATGTATCTCTCAATAAGAACTTGTTTTCTTTGGTTTTCTCATTTTCCTAAACTTGTAATGAGAGGAATGGGGAATACATTCATTTGTTTATTCAACATTTGCTTATCTCAAACCACATGATAACTACTCTGCTGGCCCTAAGGAAAAGAAATAAGGAGTTAGGCAGACCTGACATCAGCTGTCATGGTGCTTGAATTATAGTGAGAAAAAAGAAACAGAAGGAACATATACAAATAAGGATGCCATAAAGGAGAAAAAAATTTCCTTCTCTGCTTCTAGGTTCTGTACCTGGTCTAAGAATTAAATTGGCATAAGACAGATTAACAGGAGAAAAAATTAATTTTAATTCCATACATACACAGGAGAGTTTCATAAAAATATGAGAGTCAAGAGGGGTCAAGTTGAGACTTGTATACTATCTGGAATAATGGAAAGGAATAGGGTTGTGACACTTGGTTGGGGGAGTGAATTAGGGGAGCAAAGGAAACATCTGGTAAGTTAAAGGCTGCCTTGTTTTGCAGTTAAGAGTCTCTAGGGTAAAACCAAAAAAAGGTGTCTCTGGGTGTAGCTTTTCTCCTAATACAGATGCCTTTACCAACAGAATATTTGTTTATAAATGCAAATTTCCTTTACAAAAGAGGAAATTTATGCTTTGTTTTAGGCACTTAAGGGGGAGATAAAGAGCTCTCTGGCATCTGTTGGATCTGATCGCCTTCACCTCAGAATACTTTGTGCAGAAGCAGCCTGTGTTAGGGTGTCATGCCCTGAGCCCTTCAGTACAAGTGATCAGAAGTGCTTTGAAGACAAGGGGCTGGGCTGAGGGGCAGGTCTGCTGTCCATGGAGTAGTCATAGGGGTTTTGCCTGCGGTGCTGACACTTGGATGGGGCCAGATGGTCTTCTCACTGGTAAGGGGCTGAGAGGTGTGGGGCCAGAGCTCAGCCCAGGCAGACAGGCAGGCGCTTGCTCGGTTCAGTGAATGGAAGGAAGGCCAATGTGGTCAGAGCACACGGAGCGCGGGAAGGGAGGAGGTGTGCAACGGGGATGCTGAGAGGGCTGGCGCAGATCATCTGACTGAAGCTTTCAATAAGCTGGACTCCTTTTAGAGAAGGTTTTGTGAAAGAACACTCTATAGTACTTTTCAGCCTCATGAGATTTACTGTCAAAACTGAATAGTTGTGTTTGAAGAGTGTTAGACCACTGATTGTCGACTTCTTTTGGAAGATTTTAAAATGAACTCTCTGAAAGATTCTTGGAGATGAGCGGCAGGCAAAGAGGTTCAAGGAAGCTGGTAGTTAAGCCTTGTATTAATATTTATTTATCCTCCATTTGGAAAGATTGAGAGCAAGAGGAGAAGGGGGCAACAGAGCATGAGATGATTGGATGGCATCACTGACTCGATGGACATGAGTTTGAGCAAGCTCCAGGAGATAGTGAAGGACAGGGAAACCTGGAATGCTGCGGTCCATGGGGTCGCAAAGTGTCAGACATGAATTAGCAACTGAACAACAAGAATCCTTCATTCATTCACTTATTTGTTAATTCATATAACATGAGCCCTTCACCAAAGTACTTTTTGACAGTCTTCCAGGGATAGAATTCTTGGTAGAATGTACTGTGACTCTGAATTCATGTTTTATTTTTTATTTTACTTTTTGTCTATTTAAAAAATATATAACACAAAGCAGTGGACTGTAGCTTTTGGGAACAGGAACTGAATTTTTCATTTTGTACCTGGACATTTGACACGTGTGTACCTAGGACAGTCATCTTAAGTCCCAGCAGCTCAGAGCTCCCTCTTTAATCTTTTATCTGTCACTGTGGTACTGGGGCCTGATGTGCCTTTGTTTGTCTTCCTAAGGAGAGTTCCCAGTTTGTGAAACTTCAATGTCTCTTTTGTCTTCCCTCTGCAGCAATGGGCTAAATGTTCTCTTGAGTGGCAGGCATTATTTATGACAAAGGTTCCCTCAATGTCAATTTGTCCACAGAGGGAAGCACAGCTCCAAGGGCACGTTCTTCTCTGGATGCCAGACCCAACTCCATCAGCAATGACGAGCTTTACGTGTGTGACTGCAGCCCTTTCTGGGCCATTGCGGCATGGAGCAATGCCTTTTGTCATCCATCACATCTCCAGAAACCCTTGCTCCCTCTCTTCTCCCTTCTCTAAATAGCTTTCCAAAAAAGGAAAGTGAAAACATTATTTATCTCTGACCAAAATGTTCTTTCCAATAACAGTAAAGAGGTCTTCTGAAACCAAAAGGCAGAGTTTGCTCTCCCTGGACACAAGACAATGCTAAACGGATTGCCTCGTGGGAAGACCCTGTGGGAAGGCCCCAAATCTGGGACCACTTTAGGGGTGTATTGTCATTTCTTGGAGCTCAGGAACCCTGACTTCCTTGGATCCAACACAGTCCTTAGCTTTTTGAGAGGCAAACAGCAGGTGTTTTATAATTATAGCCAGCTACTTGCTAAGCCCTTCACATGTATTATCACAGATCAGTTGACTTGATATGTCTGATGGATATTGTCATCCTTTTGGTCTGCCCAACTTGAGAAGTCTATCTTATGTGTGAAGAATTTTTCATTCAGGAGACTCAAAAAGGTGCTGGATGATAGCTTCCCTGACCTCTAACGCAGCTATGGCGGGGTGAGCACCAATTCACTCTTCTCTCATCATATGGGTACTCTGCAGACTTGGAGTTACTGGAAGGAACGGGCACCACAAGGAAGATTTTTGGGGGCAGCAGTGGTAAAAGTAAGACTAACCCCAAACAGCAGAGGGAGCGGAACTGCAGGGTGTTCTGATGTCAAGGTCAGTGGTGTCTGCACATGACATTGGGCAGAGCTCACTGGCAGCAACAGTGATTTCCTCTCTAGGAAAGTTCTGTGGCATAAATTTGGGCATTGTTCTTTGCTTTCAAGATGCAAACCTGGTTATCTACTGTTCAATCAAGTCTGTGAGCTATTCAACATCTTTTTACTGGTTGGCCAAAAAATTTGTTCGAGTTTTTCTGTACCATCTTATTTTAAGCACCCAATACAGTATCATTAGTTATAGGCACTACATATGTCTGTAAATTATTGTATTCATGCATAGGATAAAGATAATTTGACTAAATAATTATGCAGCTCAAAGCAATGTAATTTTATTTAAATTTTATTTGCATTGCTTCTCTCCATACAAAATAATACTATAAAATTATCATCACGTGAAGAGATAATGATACAAAAAGTATACAGACAAAAATATAGGAAAAGAGTATAATAGAGGTATAGTGTGTTATTTTTGAGATTTTTGTCACATGTGTGGTATTTGTCAGCTTTTAAAAAAATAATAGAGTTTAAATTCACATAACATAAAATTTACCACTTTTACCATCCAGTGACTTTTAGGACTTTCACAATGTTGTATAATCATCATCACTTTCAATTTTAGAACGTTTTTCATCAACCGCACAGAAACCCTGTATCCACTCAGCAATAACTCTGCATTCCCTCTGACCCTCAGCTCCTGGTAACAACTAGCCTGCTTTCAGTCTCCATAGATTTGACTATTCTGGACATTTCAAATAAATGGAATCATTTTGTAGGTAGACTTTTATTTCTGGTTTCCTTCTCTTGGCATAGTATTTTCAAGGTTCTTTGTTGTAGCATATATTAGTACGTCATTCTTTATATGGATGAATAATATTCCACTGATTGGATATACCACATTTTGCTTATACATCAGTTGATTAACATTTGGGCTGATTCACTTTTTTGGCTGTTATGAAAGATGATGCCATGAAAATTCATATGCAAGTTTTTGTTTGAATGTATGCTTTCAGTTCTCTTGAGTATATACCTAGGAATGACATTGCTGTATTGTATAGTAATCCTGTTTTACTTTCTGAGGAACTGCCACACTGTTCTTCACAGTGACTTCAATATTTTACAACCCTTTGAAAATGTATGAGAGTTACAATTTCTCACGAATACTTTTTGTTTCCTATTTTGTTTTTAAATTCTAGTGGGTGTGAAGTGCATATTATTACTGTTTTTATTTGTATTTCCCTAATGATAATGATATTGAGCTGCTTTTCATGCGCTTCTTGGCCAATTGCAGAACTACTTTGAAGAAATGTCCATTCAGTTTCTTTGTCCAAGTTTTAATTAGGTTATTTGTCTTCTTGTTGAGTTGTAAGAGTTCTTTTTAAAATTTTTATTTATTTATTTATAGCTATGCTGAGTCTTCATTGCTGTATGGGGCTTTCTCGAGCTGCAGTGAGCAGGGGCTGCTCTTTGTTGCAGAATAAGGGCTGCTCACTGAAGTGGCTTCTCTTGTTGCGGGCACAGGCCTTACGTGTGTGGGCCCAGCAGCTGCAGCGTGTGGGCTCAGCAGCTGTGGCACATAGCCCTAGAGGACGAGGGCTTAGTAATTGTGATGCTTGGGCTCCGTTGCCCCATGGCATGAGGGATCTTCCCAGACAAGAGATTGAAGCCATGCCCCCTGCATTAGCAGATAGAGTCTTAACTACTAGACCATCAGGAAAGTCCCTATAGTTGTTTTCTTAAATTCAGTTTTGAGTTTTTCACTTTCAACTGTGTAGAAATAAAACTGATTTTTGTATGTTGATATTGTGCCCTGAAACTTTCCTGAACCAGTTTACTAGTCCTAATATTTTATTTGTGAATTCTTTAGGTTTTTCTCTATATAATATCACGTCCTCTAGAGATAGTTTTACTACTTCTTATTCTATTTGTATATCCTTTTATTTCTTTCTTTCCTCTCTCCTTCCTTGCTTTCTTCCTTCTTCTCCCCATCCCTGAACAATTGTCCTGGCTCAAACTTCCAGTAAAATATTTATTACTTATCTTGTTACTGATTTGAGGCATAAAGTTTTAACATGAAGTATGGCTGATGAAGATTTCTCATAGATGCACTTTATTAGGTTGATACAGTTTCCTTCTCTTTCCAGTTACTTGAACGTTTTCAGCTCTCTTGACTACACAGCCTCAAGTGCAGCACCCTAGTGCGCAGTCAGAGGCGGAGGGTCAGGGAGGGTAAAGTGTCCCTAAAACGAATCAGAATTATGCCGTCTCTAGTTTTTACCACATATAATTTGAGAGGCTTAATTAGTTTAGCTCCTGCCAAAATGGAGAGCGTCCTCAAGTCACAAAGAGAAAGGTCTGCCTTGTTATCACCCACCTATCTGTGTTGAGTGTTGTGACTCACATGGCAAGGCATAGCTGAAAGTCTGCTGAAATTCTAAAAATGAACAATGCACGATACAGTGCTGTGTCCCAGAACTTGTTTTATTATCTAAATTTTGCACACATTAATATGCCTCCCAAGAAGGTGACTTGTTTCTGAAATATCACAAGAAAATGCAAGAGAAACAAGAACTGCATAGGGAATAAAAGGTTATGCCAAATTATTGCACTGCTTTGGTAAGTGAATTTGAATTAGTAACTGAATCTATTTCAGTATAAATTTTATTTAGAGAAAAATCTGTTTCTTCCTACCCAAATAAGTAGCTATTGAACATTTGTCTGAAATACCAAATTATTAGCTACTGAGATTGCCTGCATGGCTTGCTGTGAACCTGCAGAAAAATCTAAGAAGTAAGCAGTGAAATGATGGAACGAGGTTGTGTGGACTTGTTCCCATGCTGTGTGAGTTGCAAATTATGCCTAGGGTTCTTGGGAACAAAGACACCACTTAAGACGTCACCTTAGAAAACTTTGTTATGAACTGAATGTTTGTGTCCACAAAATTCACATGTTGAAATCTTAACCCCCAAAATGATGGTATTAGGAAGTGGGAACTTTGGAAGGTAATTAGATCATAAGGATGGAGCCTCATGTGTGGGAGTAGCGCCCTTGTAAGAAGAGACATGAGAGAGCTTGCATCTACTCTCAGTTTTCTACCATGTGAGGATAAAAGAGGAAGATATCTGTCTGCAAATCAAGAAGAATGTCTTCACCTGACATCTCATCTGCTGGTACCTTGATCTTGGTCTTTCCAGCTTCCTGAACTGTGAGAAGCAAACATTTGCTATTTAAGCTGGTCAGTATTGGTACTCTGCTTTGGCAGCATGAATTGAGAATAAGCTGCTCAGTAACGGTACTCTGTAGTAATGGTGCTCTGTAGTAACGGTGTTCTGTAGTAATGGTGCTCTGTTTTGGCAGCATGAACTGAGAATGAGACATGGCTTCTCCTTTTCATGTAAATATGTGGAGAGATTTTGTTGCTGTTTTTGCTCAAAGAAGAATGTAACAAACAGTCTCAAATAAAATTATTCATCCACCTCTTTTATTTTAATTAAAATGATTTAAGTCTAGTTATTTTTATACTTCTGACAAAAGTCATTTCCCAACCAATTGTGAATTTTACCTTTGAGAGAAAAAATGAGCTTATATATTCATATATTAAATAATGAATTGAGAATCTCTATATGCCAAGATTTGTGTTAGCTGCTGAGTGTACAGAAATGAATAAGGAACATTCCCAGCCTTTAGAGAACATTATAGTGCAGGAGATTAAATATAATACAGAATTTGCTATTTTGATGAGGGCTAGGGTACATGAAGTCATGAATTTGGTGCTATTTCAACAGCTCAGTTCAGGAAAGTGTTAAGTGGAGTTGGTCATCAGCTCATGCCCCCGGACCATGAATATCTCCAAAAGTTCAATTTATATGTGTTTGGTTACTTTAAGGACCATATTGAATAAACAATTGACTTACCCAGTAGGTGACTAATAGCTTTTTGCTTACTTTGGGATAAGCCCTGTGTGGTTCTCAGAAATCTCTTAATTGTTTGATTATTTAACAAAAAATTCTTGCCTGTTAAGACTTCAAAACCTCCCAAAGTCCTAGTGAGAATTAGTTTTTCATGCTCTTAGTCATTGTGGGCTCATTTCCCCCTTGTTCTTGAAAAGGGTGATGAAACAGGTTTGGTTACAAAGTAGCTGTTAATAGTGAGATGGTGCCTGGTTTAACTGAACACAGGCTAAAGCAGCCTCTGTCTCCCTTTGCCTGTGATCAGATTTTCCAGATAGGGCCACAGCAATTAGCTCAGTAGGTGATCAGTGAGGGTTTGTGGAATGCCTGAGTGAGTCATTTACCATGGACCAATTTCCAAAGCTGATTCTGATTCTGTCACTTACGTAATGAGCATTACAGAGGCACATCTTTCTGTGGACCATAGTTTAGTTTCTGTTTTCAAGGATGTGAGTACTATGCTTGCGTTCATGGCTCACCTTTGTGTGGTGGTGCAGAGCCTTCTGAAGGTAAATGTTATCTTGATACGTCTCTATATTTTAAGAAGCCCAGTCCTCACCATTAGGCAACACACAGTGAAGATGATTCTTCCATTTAAATAACCAGGCCTTGGAGTAAGCAGAAGGCCCTGTCCCCTGAATGACATGAAAACTCTTGCCCTTGTGGTTTATTTATTTTATTTTTTTTTAAATTTTGGCTGTGCTGGGTCTTATTTGCTGCATGTGGGCTTTCTCCTGTGAAGCACAGGCTCTGTGGTGTGGGCTTCAGTAGCTGTGACCTGTGGGCTTAGTCGCCCGATGGCATGTGGAGTCTTACTTCCCAGATCAGGGATTGAACCTGTGTCCCTGTGTTGCAGGCAGATTCTGAACCTCTGGACCACTGCAGAAGTCTCGCTTGTGGTTTACTTTTAATCTAAAATTCTGTTCCACATACTCTTTGGGCCCCACTTTATTCACAGTTTACAGAATCAAGAAGCCCACTCAAATCCTTCTAATCCTGCCTATCACTAATCTCTTAGCAATCATAGTTCATATGCCTTGTCAATCAGCTTTTGGCAGAAGCCTCAAGAACAATATCTTTTTGCTTTTCACTTTTTGAGGAAATGGTTTAAACATCCTTCTGCTTACAGCTTAAAAGATAATGACTGTAGAAGGTATATTAGATCATCTATTTAAACCATTACAAGAGCTGGATTTCTGACCCAGGGATTCAATCCAGGTCTCCTGTGTTGGCAGGCAGACACTTCACCACTGAGCCACCAGGTAAGCCCATTGAAGAAAATCACTGGTACTTAAATCAAGTTGGCAACCTAATCTTTGACCACAAAATAGACATATTTCTGCCTATTATGCCAAGAGATTAGGAGCTTCGATGCCTAGTACAGTTTGCAAGCCTCTACCTTGAGTAATCAGCTAATTATTGGTCAATAATAGTCAATGGTCAATCCCATTGTGTCCTAGAGCCATGAAAGAGGCATCTTGCCAACTGCCGACGTAACTGCTACTTCTTCACATTGTAACGGAGGACATCGCCCTGGCCTAAGGTGCCTAACAAGAAACTCTAGATTTTTGTCTAAAGCAAGGAGAGTCCTTTAAGAACAAAACACTGGGGTTGGAATGACTGGGGCTTGACTCCTTACCACTATATTTGGCGTAATTGTTGCAACTTCCCTGAACCTTAGTTTCTCATCCTATTGTGGAAATAAAAATAATATAAATGAATAACTCATTGAATAACTCATGTCTTCTGTTTCCTATCCTTGCCTTAATCAAGAATTGGTTCACTCAACACTGATTCTCCTTTGCTTTGCTCTAACACAGAGACAAAAAAGCTAAGCATTCAGTTTTCCTAGCTGCAATTTAGCTAGCGACTAGAACTGTGATGCAATACAGTTCTGACCAATGAAATGCCAGCTTAATCCGATGGGAAGGGCTTCCATTAGGCAGAAGACCAGTGGCCCTCCTACCTTCTTCCTGACTGGGAAGCAGGCGTGATGGCTGAAGGTGCCAGATCTCCCTCCATCCTGAGAACTAGAGTCATATCACAAGGACAGTGGGGCCAGGGGGTAGGAAACCCTAGTCCCCAACAATATCACACAGTGGATATTCAGATTACTGGGCAAGTGAAAATCTTCATTCACCAAAACAGCTTTTATCATCCTTCTTGAGAGATTAGTTTTCTTCTTATTGTTGTTCTTTTAGTCGTAAGTTGCATCCAACTCTTTCGCAACCCCATGGACTATAGCCCACCAGGCTCCCCTGTCCATGGAATTTTCCAGGCAAGAATACTGGAGTAGGTTGCCATTTCCTTCTCCAGGGTATCTTCACAACCCAGGGATTGAACCCGTGTCTCCTGCATTGGAGGGATTCTTTACCATTGAGCCCCCTGGGAAGTCCTTTCTTCCTATTAGAATAAAATAGACCCATTTTGTTTGATTTTGCTATGCTGAGAGAGGATGTGCCTACTCCTTGCCCTGAGTTACATTTCGGAATGATGGACTGCGTGGAGGAAGAGGCAGAATCCAGCATATTCTCCACCAGCAATGAGCGGCTAAAAGTTACTCAAGAACTGAGAGCGAAGAAAGGACAATGTAGTCAAGTGTGGAACCCAAAAAATAACAACCAGAGCCTGAAACAGAGGCAGTGAACTCCAGCAGGGAAGCTCCACAATGCCTCAGCCAGTCAAAAACTCCCAGATCAACTCAGACCAAGAAGCTAAGTGCCTCTTTACCAAGAACGCTGCCTTGGAGCATCCAGACTATCAGTGATGGAGGGTGTCAAAGCGTGTATCACAAGACATACACCGACATTTGCAGTGACTTTAAAGACTGAATGAAGTCAGATCATGAGTGAGAAACTGAAAGAGTTGTATTAGAAGCTTGAGAAGAACCACATTCTGAAATGGAAGGAGAAAAAAACATAAGCTGTAAATAAAGCTATAGCCAATAGACAGGGTAAAATGGACAGAAAATGTAAGCAGGTAAAGAAAATGTGTGAAAAAGAATTTGTAGAAATATTGTGTGGTTCAACCTTAAATATCTGACAGTACTCAGACCCAAATCTCTCTGACTCTGGGACCTGTTATTCATCACTGCACTCGTGTATTGCCCCAATGCCAGATACTCAGCAAACGTTTAAAGAAAATAAAAGTTGCTGATTGATGAATTAAAGTTTCTTTCTATTCATACATTAAAAAGTCTATTTCAGCACAATCTCATACTGACATTGAAACCAAAGGTCTCCATTAGCAGGATCTTCTCTCTGTAGAAGTGAGAACTGAGCTGGGAGACAGCTGAAATAAATTCTGTGCGGCATTGGCCTTGGCTGTACAGATGAAAGGCATGTCCCGAAGTTCTTTGGCTGGACCCACAGGATGACACACTTGTGGCCGTAGCGGGGGTGGTATGGGGGAGCCACGTGGGGAGGACTGCCAGCTGCACACACAGCAAGATGAGCCTCCATCTCAGGTGGCCTTGCTTGGCTCTGTCATCGTGGCCCTTTTAAGGGATCATAGCAGAGACAGCAAATTCCACGTTAATCCACTTTTTAAAAACAGAAGAGATGTTCTTCAGCATCAGCCAATAATCTGTAGTGACTCAAAAATGGGTCACAGATATTGCCTTTTGCCCAGGTTGAAGGCCCAAAACACACCAGGCAGTGTGTCCAAAGTGGGATTAGAGTGGGCTAAACCCAGGCAGCTCACAGCCTCAAGTCTGTGGCTCAGTAAAGCGCTGTGCTCACTGAACACAGAATCTAGATTTCTGCCTGCTTCCCTAACCCTGTAGTGCTTGTTTCAGACACAAAGTGCTCGGGGCAGCTATACATGTCCCTTTACACTCTCTGCTGCTTGTGTCTGATAACTTAGTAAAGAAAACCTCAGACACTAATGATAGAATCTTCTTTGTTTGCTTTTGTTTGTTTTGCCAGGCTGTGCAGCATGTGTGATCTTAGTTTCCCAACCAGGGATTGAACCCGCATCCCTTGCACTGGAAGCACAGAATCTTCACCACTGGACCACCAGGGAAGTCTCATTGATGGTAATTTTTTAAAACAGGAAAATAATATATATACATGCTAAAATTTCAAATAGTGTCAAAAGATGAAGAGCAGCATTCACCCTGCATCTGGTCCCCTTTACTCACTTGTGTGGTATTCCCATGGATGAAACAAGCTCATTCAATAGAAGGAGACAGGCTTGAGAGGAGAGAGAGAGGGTTTTTCTCTACCTCCAGGGATCTGGGGGACTAAGGAAGCAGAGAGAATGGTTCTGTCACAGACCGCTGCGGAGTTGGAAGCACTTTCCAACTTGGCCTTGCTTAATGGGAGATCTGCTTTGGGAACATGGCTGAGAGTGTGTGTCACTCAGCTTACCTGTCACTGGTCAGAACTGTGTCTCATTCCCATCGCTAGCTAGCATGCAGCTAGGAAAATGGAATACTTAGCTTTCTCTTCTCTATGTTAGGGGAAAACAAAGGAGAATCAGTGTTGAGTGAATCAATTCTTGATTAAAGCAAGGATGAGAGAGACAAAACATTAGTTACAACCTAAACATGGGCTTCCCTGGTGGCTCAAATGGTAAAGAATCAGCCTCCAATGCAGAAGATCTAAGAGACCCAGGTTCAATCTCTGGATCAGGAAGATTCTCTAGAGAAGAGAACAGCAACCCAGGTCAGTATTCTTGCCTGGAGAATCCCATGGGCAGAGGAGCCCGGTGAGCTACAGTCCATGGGTTGCAAACAGTTGGACTCGACTGAGTGACTAAGCACGCACGCACAACCTAAACCAGGTAATCCAAACGTCAGTTAAATGAAACCTGACCCAAGAGGTGGGACCAGCAGGCAGAGCTCCCCGTAGCAACATACACCCCCAGGGAGAGAGGCCTCTCCTGGTTCACAGAGGTTCTTTCTGTTCCCATGCTGCGTGCTTGCAGACCACAGCAGCTGCAGTGAGCCCGGCTCCTTCTTGGCCTCGTAGGGTTAGTGGCTGGGGCCGTGTGGCAGCACAGTGGGATGCTTCAGTGGTGAATTAGCCAAGGAGGCCAGATGGCTTTACTCTGCAACAGCGGCAGCTGCAGTCGCATTGAAAGCATACAGCCACCTGTGGGACTGAGCGGCTTTTCTCTCTACAAAACCAGGGCTAAATATCTGAACTAGGGCAAACCCTGAGAGGAGTGGTAACCTGAAAGAGATAAAAAGAAACTTCTTAAGGTGATAAGGTGGGCTTCCCTAGTGGCTCAGTGAATTTGCCTGCTAAAGAATTTGCCTGCCAATGCAGGAGACATAGGTTTGATCTCCAGGCCGGGAAGCCCCTGAGCTGTAACTACTGAACCTGTGCCCTGGAGCCCGTGAGCCATGACTACTGAAGCCTGTGAGCCCTAAATAAATAAATAAATCTTTAAAAAATGTTGGTTCAGCATTAAATGAAAAACAATCCTGTGTGAGCCAAAATTGTGCAAATCAAACCAAACCTGTCTGTGGCGCGCTCCAGCCTCCTTGTTGCAGGCAGTGGCCTCACGAAGGGTTCGTGCTGCACCTGCAGTGCCCCCGTGCCGTCGGGGGCTTCCTGCAGAGGGATGGGCATGGGGCAAGGGAAGTTCTCATCAGCCTTCCCCCCAGAAGTGACCTGTGGGAAGCCTACCCCTCAATGGGGAAGCCTAATAGTAAAGGCGACTGATCGGCTCAGTCAGATCCTCTCTCTTGTGGAACTGGAGCCTAAGACAGAGTTACGTCACAACAACAGAAGAAGCAGCAGAGCCCGAGACTTGCCAAGGAACCTTGATGGCAGAGCATTCAAGCTGGAGGCGTGCTACTGAGAGTCTGACCATGTGATGGAATGACTGGTGCTTTCCCTGTGTTTGGTGGATTGCTAGAGCTAACGAGTGTTTTCTGAATGAACACCAGGTTTTTCTTAATGTCCCATTTTATCTTTACAGTAAAACTGACTGCCCAAGGTAAACCTGGGTATGTCTGGGGATCTTGTAACCAGAGATGCTGGTCAGTGCAGCTTTCTGTGGGCTGTTGCATAGATTTATTTGTATCAGAACACTTATTCCTCCTCACGATGATTGGTTCTGATGACCATGTGGTCTTCACGACCATCCACTCCTACCAACTGGGTAAGTAGGGACTACTTCAGCCAAATTGAAACAATCAGACTTTATACCTTGTGAGTTGAAGTCTTGTTAGTTCGCTCATGATTAATGCTTGAGATAATGTAAATGCAGGACTTGAGGTTCTTCTGATGGGATGGCCATTGCTGGTAAAATTTATTCATGCAGTTTAGAAGGCCCAGCAAGCAGTGACTTCTGCTGCCCTTTCTGGTGTCGCTCACCCGTGTCCCTGATACTCTTTCTGCTCCAGGCCTCCTGGCCTTCTTTCAGGTCCGCACAAAGTTGTGATTATACTGCCTCAGGGCCTTTGCACAAGCTAGTCTTTCTTCCTGGTGACTAGTTAGCTCTTATGTAACCTTACAGATCTCAGACAAAAGGAACTTTCCCAGAGATCTATTCTTAAGCTTTGACCACCCCCATTAGATTAGATTATATTACACCTTCCCCCATTCTCTTTTCACCCCTCACAACATGCTTTTGTAGCAGTATACATTTTCTGTTTCTTCATAACAATAGTTTAGTATGGTCTTTCATTATGGTTTTCCTGACTGCATCTTTTGCTTGTCACAAAAGTAGTTACGAGCATATGTATACTTTTGGTTGATTTACCTCGTTCTACAGCAGAAACAACATAATATTGTAAAGCAACTATACCTCAATTAAAAAAAATTAAAATGAATGGGGATGACATATTCCAAACATGAATGGATCAATGATTGAAGACAGGGAAGAAGACCTCAAAAGGGAGTCAGCTCAGCTGACACCTGTGAGGTTAAATAACAACCCAAATAAGATGCCCTCACGCCAATGAGGCAGGAGGAGTAGGGCCCATAAAGTCCTCTCAAATTAGAGGTGGCCCCCTCTGAAGGAGACTCCTCAGTTTCTTAAGATTAAACCTCTAATAATCTGGAGTAACTCTAGTAATTGCAAGTAAGTAAACTTGCAATACAAATAAAGTTCATAAATTAAGACATATTTCTCATACATTTCAGCTTGGAGAATACATTTCTGACATGTTTTCTAAGGAGAGCATATAGTGAGGCTATTCTGGCACCGTTTGATAATAATCTCACCTTTTCCTTTATAGTTCATGATAGTTGCTAAGGGAAGCCAGACCCTGTACAGCCCCTTGATTCAAGCATCCCTCCCTGGACAGTCTTATCAGCAATGGCAAGGGTGACAAGTGACCATATCTTATTAACATTAATGACAACCTTGCAAGGAAGGTTGCTTGGGACCAGTTTGCTGGAAGGGTAACTGGGTTTGTGGCAGACACTTAAGAATTTATGAACTACTTGGAGACAGGGTATCCTTGGGCTATGAGGCTTTGAGGAGACAGATATGACATTTAAGTGGACTAGGAGTCAAGTTGAGAAAGGAATATGTCAAGGCCGTATATTGTCACCCTGCTTATTTAACTTATATGCAGAATACATTACGTGAAATGCTGGACTGGATGAAGCACAAGCTGAAATCAAGATTTCCAGGAGAAATAGCGATAACCTCAGATATGCAGATGACACCACACTTATGGCAGAAAGCAAAGAAGAACTAAAAAATCTCTTGATGAAAGTGAAAGAGGAGAGTGAAAAAGTTGGCTTAAAACTCAACATTCAGAAAACTAAGATCATGGCACCCAATCCCATCACTTCATGGCAAATAGATGGGAAACAATGGAAACAGTGACAGACTGTATTTCAGACTTTATTTTCTTGGGCTCCAAAATCACTGCAGATGGTGACTGTAGCCATGAAATTAAAAGATGCTTGCTACTTAGAAGAAAAGCTATGACCAACCTAGACAGCATATTAAAAAGCAGAGACATTACTTTGCTGACAAAGGTCCATGTAGCCAAAGCTATGGTTTTTCCAGTAGTCATGTATGGATGTGAGAGTTGGACTATAAAGAAAGCTGAGT
>NW_011494805.1:33987-36981 GCF_000754665.1 Bison bison bison | reverse complement strand
AGACTGATGCTGAAGCTCCAATACTTTGGCCACCTGATGGGAAGAAC
This sequence comes from Bison bison bison, assembly GCF_000754665.1. NCBI lineage: Eukaryota > Metazoa > Chordata > Mammalia > Artiodactyla > Bovidae > Bison > Bison bison. The sequence continues at coordinate 36,934 of NW_011494805.1, read as the reverse complement.
TGACTCATTGGAAAAGACCCTGATGCTGGGCAAGACTGAAGGCAGGAGAAGGGGATGGCAGAGGATGAGATGGTTGGATGGCATCACTGACTCGATGAATATGAGTTTGAGCAAGCTCCGGGAGTTGGTGATGGACAGGGAGGCCTGGCGTGCTGCAGTCCATGGGGTTGCAAAGAGTCGGACATGACTGAGTGACTGAACTGAACTGAATGGAAGAGTCATAATACAGAGTCCCATTGGGTACTCTGATTAACTTCATATCAGTTTTTCTTTGTATTTTTAGGAGAGCATTCTTAGAGATTTGGCACTCTGTGTGAGGGTTGGGTGACTTTAAGACAAAGATGTGTGCCCATAAAGTGGAGGTTTCAAAACACAGGATTGGTACAGCATGGAGAAATCTTAATTTTATTTTTGCTGCACTAATAAATTGAGGATGGTGAGATTTCTGCTCTTCTTGGTGACAGTTGAAGAGGAACATGTCTAAAATAGAAAGCAATTAAGAGAGTGAACCATGTTATATGAAGGATGGCTGAAGGGTCTGGGAATATTTACCCACAAGAAAGAGAGCTCCAGGTGACACGATCGCCAGCTTCAAATATTCAAAAGCCTGTCACTTGGAAGAGAGATTACACTTATTCTGTATGGCCCCAGGCCACATCTGGGTTCAGTAATTAGGAGTTATAGAAAGGCAACTTTTGACACAGAGCAGGCAACTCAAATAGCGACGTCTGAGGTTTGGGTGGACTGAGCTCATGACCAAAAAAGGACGTCGAGCATAGGCTGGCAGCAATATCACAGAGACAAAGCGGTGCAGTGTGCTAGTTGGATCCTAGAGATGGGACTGGGTTCCAGTTTTGGCACTTACCACATATAGGACATATAGCAAGTTACTTCATTTTTCTGCTTCAGTTTCGTAATAATTCAAATGAGAAAAGGCATAATTGTTGGCAAGGCTTTAAATAATTAACTTCTTTGTCTATAAAGGGGATGAGTGTGTGTGAGTGTGTGTGTGTAAGAGAGTGTGTGTGTGTGTGTGGCACTTCTGTTTCCTCTTAATCTGAAGTTCTATGATTCCAAAGTCTTTGGTAGAGAAAAGCTGAAAGAATAAGCTATTCTACGCATTCCTCGGGTACTGCTCAGTATTTTGAAATGAGCTTAAAAGCCTTTGGAAGGGCTCCAGTTTCTTATGAAATTGTTTTGATGTGGTTTTTCACCAATCACAAATTCAGCTTAGAACAGGTGGAAAATATTTAACACTTATTCTAGTGCCACCTAAGGCTGAGAAAGGTCCCTCCCTTTGCCTGTGCAGAATGAGGTATGAGGATATTTACTGAGAGTTGAAAAAGACAGAGAAGGATGAACAATCACAACTCAGTTCCCTGGTTAATAGTGCAATTTGATTATGTTTACATATCAGACTTGTGTTTGGGGACCTCTGAGCCTCTGTGCACGTTTATCAAATTGCAAACAGCACCACTTAAGCGCAGCTGGTGATAAAGTACTACCACACAGCTGAATAGCTCTCCCAGTAGAAGATGACTATTTCCCAAGATAAAAGCCAGCTACTTGATGCCAAAGCAATTCATCAATTCAATGACACATAAAAACCCCAAAATCAGACAAACCACTCTTGGTGTAGTGTACGATGAACAGTTGGTTGATTGACAGGGTTTTGGCTGCAAATACAGCCAAGCAAACCTAAGGCAGCATTAGGAGTTCATGGGAATTTTCATTATAATGAAATTGTTTGTGCTAAGCCTTCTTTCTGGTTTCCAGTTTGTTCCCAAATTAACTATGAGGGTGGAAGTTAGGGGGCCCTCACCATTAACTCCAGCACTCTTGCCTGGAAAATCCCATGGACGGAGGAGCCTGGTAGGCTGCAATCCATGGGGTCGCTAACAGTTGGACACGACTGAGCGACTTCACTTTCACTTTTCACTTTGATGCATTGGAGAAGGAAATGGCAACCCACTCCAGTGTTCTTGCCTGGAGAATCCCAGGGATGGAGGAGCCTGGTGGGCTGCAGTCTATGGGGTCGCACAGAGTTGGACATGACTGAAGCGACTTAGCAGCAGCAGCAGCAGCACCACCATTAACTGTGAGGTGGAAGTTAGGGGGCCCTCAGTATTAACTATGAAGTGGAAGTTAGGGGGCCCCACATTATTAATTATGAAGGTAGAAATTAGGGGGCCCTCACCATGAACTGTGAGGGTGGAAGTTAGGGGGCCCTCACCATTAACTATGAGGTGGAAGTTAGGGGGGCCCTCACCATTAAGGATATTTTGGGTTTGCAGATAAGAATTGTGGTTTTCACTTCTGATCTGAAGACACTCTGCAGTTTTCAATGATAATTTATATGGACGGAGACGTTGGGTTTGTAAAGAAAGAAACTCAATCCTGGTATCACGACACCACAGAGGAGACATCTCAGAATGTAAGAGCAACTTCCATTTGAGTTTTGCTTGTCTAGCCACAAGTAAGGTGGAGTAGATTAACCCTGGCCTTTGAAGTCAAAAAGAACTCATTTATTTGTTGATTTACCCAGCATATTTTCATTGAGCTCCTTTTTAAGTGCCCAGCACTCTGAGGGTTTGGGGATTCAGCAACAGACTGACAAGTTTCTTGTTCCACAGACATGACGACTAGGGCAGTGGACGTGGAGGGGCTGGGTGACCCACACACCAGTGTTCCTCAACTCTCAGTCTCTGTGTTTTCTTTTCTTTTGGTATGATTACCCTGGTGGCTCAGAGGGTAAAGTGTCTGCCTGCAATGCAGGAGACCTGGGTTTGATCTCTGGGTCAGGAAGATCCCCTGGCAACCCGCTCCAGTACTCTTGCCTGGAAAAACTCATGGACAGAGAAGCCTTGTAGACTACAGTCCATGGGATCACAAAGAGTCGGACATGACTGAGCGACTTCACTTCACTTTTCACTTCACAGGGTAAGTA
>NW_011494805.1:32907-33879 GCF_000754665.1 Bison bison bison | reverse complement strand
AGTGCTGCACTCAACATGCCAGCAAATTTGGAAAACTCAGCAGTGGCCACAGGACTGGAAAAGGTCAGTTTTCATTTTAATCCCAAAGAAAGGCAATGCCAAAGAATGCTCAAACTACCGCACCATTGCACTCATCTCACACTCTAGTAAAGTAATGCTCAAAATTCTCTCAGCAATATGTGAACCGTTAACCTCCAGATGTACAAGCTGGTTATAGAAAAGGCAGAGGAACCAGAAATCAGATTGCCAACATCCTCTGGATCATCAAAAAAGCAAGAGAGTTCTGGAAAAATATCTATTTCTGCTTTATTGACTATGCCAAAGCCTTTGACTGTGTGGATCACAATAAACTGTGGAAAATTCTGAAAGAGATGGGAATACCAGACCACCAGACCTGCCTCTTGAAAAACCTATATGCAAGTCAGGAAGCAACAGTTAGAACTGGACATGGAACAACAGACTGGTTCCAAATAGGAAAAGGAATACCTCAAGAGTGTATATTGTCCCCCTGCTTATTTAACTTCTATGCAGAGTACAGCATAAGAAACACCGGGCTGGAAGAAGCACAAGCTGGAATCAAGATTGCCAGGAGAAATATCAATAACCTCAGATATGCAGATGACACCACCCTTATGGCAGAAAGTGAAGAGGAACTAAAAAGCCTCTTGATGAAAGTGAAAGAGGAGAGTGAAAAAGTTGGCTTAAAGCTCAACATTCAGAAAACTAAGATCATGGCACCCAATCCCATCGCTTCATGGGAAATAGATGGGGAAACAGTGGAAACAGTGTCAGACTTTGTTTTTTTGGGCTCCAAAATCACTGCAGATGGTGACTGCAACCATGAAATTAAAAGACGCTTACTCCTTGGAAGGAAAGTTATGACCAACCTAGATAGCATATTGAAAAGCAGAGACATTACTTTGCCAACAAAGGTCCGTCTAGTCAAGGCTATGGTTTTTCCAGTGGTCATGT
>NW_011494805.1:18564-32807 GCF_000754665.1 Bison bison bison | reverse complement strand
TATTGAAAAGCAGAGACATTACTTTGCCAACAAAGGTCCGTCTAGTCAAGGCTATGGTTTTTCCAGTGGTCATGTATGGATGTGACAGTTGGACTGTGAAGAAAGCTGAGCACCGAAGAATTGATGCTTTTGAACTGTGGTGTTGGAGAAGACTGTTGAGAGTCCCTTGGACTGCAAGGAGATCCAACCAGTCCATTCTAAAGGAGATCGGTCCTGGTTGTTCTTTGGAAAGAATGATGCTAAAGCTGAAACTCCAGTACTTTGGCCACCTTATGTGAAGACTTGACTCACTGCAAAATACTCTGATGCTGGGAGGCATTGGGGATAGGAGGAGAAGGGGACGACAGAGGATGAGATGGCTGGATGGCATCACGGACTCAATGGATGTGAGTTTGAGTGAACTCTGGGAGCTGGTGATAGACATCGAGGCCTGGCATACTGCAATTCATGGGGTCACTAAGAGTTGGACACAACTGAGCGACTTCACTTTCACTTTTCACTTTCATGCATTGGAGAAGGAAATGGCAACCCACTCCAGTGTTCTTGCCTGGAGAATCCCAGGGATGGGGGAGCCTGGTGGGCTGCCGTCTATGGTGTTGCACAGAGTTGGACACGAGTGAAGCGACTTAGCAGCAGCAGCAGCATAAGTTGTTGGGCTTCCCAGGTGACGCTAGTGGTAAAGAACCCACCTCCCAACTGCAGGAGATGTAAGAGATGCAGATTCAATCCCTGGGTTGGGAAGGTCCCTTGGAGGAGGGCACAGCAACCTGCTCCAGTATTCTTGCCTGGAGAATCCCATGGACAGAGGAGCCTGGAGGGCTACAGTCCATGGCGTGTCAACAAGTTGGACATGACTGAAGTGACTCAGCACAGGACAGGGCAAGTTAATAGGGCTTTCCAGGTAGCTCAGTGGTAAAGAATCCACCTGTCAATGCAGGATACGTGGGTTCTATCCCTGGGTGGGGAAGATCCCTGGGGAAGGAAATGGCAACCCACACCATTATTTTTGCCTGGAGAATTCCATGGACAGAGGAGCCTGGTGGGCTACAGTCTGTGGGGTTGCAAAGGATTGGACAGGACTTAACAACTAAACAACAACAACAAAGGGTAAGCTATTAACTTATTTAAGAGGCTCGGGGCTTAGCAAGTGATAATATTCTAGCCTTCTCTACTCCCTGCACTGCAGGACCCTAGAAAAAGAACAAATGGTCTACTTCTCAGCTTTGGTAGATGCCTTTCTTGGGGCCAGAAAAATGAAGATCCTTGTCATCCTATGAACTGAGGGTAGATTCAGGATGAATTGGTTTATTGTCCAATGTTCCTGTGAGGGTCTGTCTTTTATGTCCCAGAGCTAATCAACTTTTTTTTCATTTTGTCTTGCCAAAGAAAATACTTCCAGATGAACTCCTTTCAACCCATTAATGCTATTTAAAAAACAAAACAAGCAATAAACTGCCTACTGCAAAAAGATCATCTTGACTTTATCTTTTCCTGAATTTTCATCAATTGAGGTGACAGGAAAACTGAAAAGTAGTGGATTTTATAACCACTCTCTAGGAGGCTCAGAGGTTGTTTTAGGGGTGCTGTTAGGATGACTATGTGGTTACCTGGTTAGAGATGAGACTTAGACGAACAGATGGTAACTGACTGATAGGGAAATAAATATCATTATCAAAAAATAAATATCATTAAAATTTTAAGTGCAAACACAACTGATGATGGATAAAAAAATGTAGTCAGAGTGCTGTTTCTCAAATAAAATATGTTTGGAGTTTCATACAATTGAATTGAGACAAATATCTGGACTTTGTGCATCCCACTGGGAAGTTGAGGGGATGAATAAGATGTGAATTAAATATTCCCTTTACGCTCTCTCATTTCTCTTGCTCCAGGTACTTATAGTTTATACTTCATCCTTAGTGTAGATTTTATATGTGATACCAAAATCCTTTTGCCTTGTAAACTGAGTAAATCTATAATTTGTAGAGAAAGAATTATTATTGTAGAGAAAACAAAATATTATTGAAATATTTACATAACTCTCCCTCTCCCCAGAAGATGCTTGTACTGTTCTGGTAAATCAATCTAGCCCTTTAGTTGTGTTAACTGGACAAGCAGCCAAAGGGAAATCTGGAAAAGCCTGGAAGAGACAAGAGGGATTTTTATTGGAAAAGGCAGAGCTATTGGCAGAAAGGGGAAAATACATAAAGGATAAAAGAATACAGACAGGATGGAGGCAGAGAGCCTGTTGGGAGAGATCTTGGGGGCTTGGGGGTGGGTTGGAAAAAGATTTTGTGAGTAGCTGTATCTGAAATACATAGAATAATGCAGGAAAGAGACTCTTAAGAAGTTTGACTCTATATTGTAAATGTAATTTACTCCTGGCCTTCTTTTAGGATAATACAGTAAAATGTAAATTACATTCCAATTATTATGACTGCTAAGTAGGTTTTTTTCTTCTTCTTTATACAATACTAAAAAGAAATGGGGCCTCAGAATGACTTTATAAAGTTTAATTTTGAATGAAGCATTGAAGCCATTCTGGCATTTTTGTGCCTTAAAACTCCTTGTTTCTCCAGGCACCCTTTTAAGACATTTCTTCCAGCTATAAAATAAATAAGTCATGGGATGTATTGTACAGTATAGAGAATACACTCAATAATATTCTCATAACCCTGTATGGTGACAGATGGCAACTAGAGTTACCATGATGATCATTTTGTAATGTGTAGAAATATCAAATCAGTACGTTGTACACCTGAAACTACTATAATATCATGTATCAATTATAATTCAATAATAAAAAGGACATTTCTTCAGTGTTGAGGAGAAATAGCTAAAAATCCATGGGCTTTGCAGTTAGACACATCTGGGTTTGAATCCTTACTTGTTAGCTTGTCTCCAAGGACAAGTTATGTTGTCTCAACAAGCTTCAGTTTCCTCATCAATAACATGGGATTAAGAGTACCTACCCCGTAGGACTGTTGTAATCACTGAAATATAGGGATGTTTAGAAGAAAACCTTGAAAGGGTTGGGTTTCCTCAGCCTGAGTTCCTGTAGGAAACAGATGGCCCATTCAAAGTAGGAAAATTTGAGGAAAGTGCAGCAGCAGGACTGTTGTAAAAATGTATAGGCAAGGTGTAGGGAAATCACAAGGGATGGTGCAATACTCTGTTTACAATAGCCAAGACCCGAAAGCAGACTAGACGTCCATTAGCCGATGAATGGATAAGGAAGACGTGGTGTGTGTGTGTGTGTGTGTGTGTGTGTGTATACACACACAAAGGACTATTACTCAGCTTTAAAAAGAGTATAATAATGCCATTTGCAGCAACATGGATGAACCTAGAGATTATCATACTAAGAAAAACAAATATCATATGATATTATTCTTATGTGGAATCTAAAAAATGATACAAACCAACGTATTTACAAAACAGAAAAAGACACATTTAGAAAACAAACTACAAACTTTTGGTTGTCAAAGGGGAAAAGGTGGGATATAAATTAGGAGTTTGGCATTAATAGATACATACTTCTATATACAAAACAGATAAACAGCATGGACTACTATATAGCATGGGGGACTATATTCAATATCTCATAGTAATCTATAATGGGAAAGAATCTGAAAAACAAATATATATGTATATTCAGTTTTATACATGTGTATACAATTGAATCACATAGCTGCACACCTGAAACTAATACAACATCATAAATCAATTAAGCTTCAAAAACAGAGCGCAATACTCTGGGGACACCAGCTTCAGGGCTGAAGGTTTGGGTAAAAGCAAGTTTCCTGGGGCCTGGAGGCAGAATGTTGTGTCAAGGGAGCTACCGGAGGGGCGCCAAGAACTTCACAGAGATGGGCCAGTTCTTGGCGACCGCTGGGTGACTGGGCAATGACGCCACTGCTAAGAGAGTCCATTAAGGTCACAGGACGTGATCCTGGGAACAGGGTGAGAAGGATGGAGCGAGGATCTGGGGGTGAACTGAACATACCCACCAGGCTCCGTAGGTGTTGTTTCACTTTTTTCCCTCTTTCTGAGAGTGCAGACAAGAAGGAATCTTTCCCATGGAAGAATAAGGACACAGAGCTACTGCTAGTCTCTGAAAGACTGTGACTTACATGTGAGTTCTGTAGTTTATGACACTTCACAGACACAGCTCTGCGGTTGGAAACAAACATGGCAGTCTTTACTAAAGGGCGATGGGAGGGGCACAGACAGCTAGCGGCTGATTCTCCAAGAGAGTGAATGATACAGAGAGCTTGTTATCCTGGTCAGATATAAACAGGAGCTCTTGTTTCAACAGTGGCTTTTCAAGTTTGCCTCTTGGCATGAAGCTAACTCTGGCAGACAGTATCACATAAACAGGCCACATGCTCAAGCATGTAGGCCAGTCACTACTTGTTGGACACAGCTTTACCCTCTAGCCCATGGCCCACAGTGAGCCGACAAAGCTGTTGGCAGAGCATCATTTCAGAGACTGTGTTATGGGCTACTTGGATCTACTTCAAAATGAGTTGAAGGCCACTTTAGAAAAGAGTGTTTTGTCATCACTGGTGGTACAAGCAAATATTTGATTCATTCCACTTGTAAAGTGTCTGGCCTTTGGATAAATAACTCTTCTCCTAAAATAAATAAATAAAAATCCTTTTCCTTTGCCTACCATAGTGGGCTGAATAGTAGCCCCCCCCCACCCCCAAATACATCCATGTCTTAATCCTCAGAACCTGGGTATGTTACCTTACTTGGAAAAAGGGTCTTTGTAGATGTAATTAAGGTAAAAGATACTGAGATGAGAAGATCATTCCGGATTGTCTGAGTGGACCCTAAATCTAATGCCAAGAATCCTTATAAGAGACATACAGAGGAGAGACACAATGAAGAGAAGTCTGTATGATGGGGGGAGAGACTGGTGCGGTGTGGCCATAGCCAAGAATGCCAGCAGTCACTGGAGCTGGAAGAGGCACGGACTGGACTCTCCCCTGGTGTCCTCGTAGGGAGTACGATCCTAACTGTGGACTCATTGTGACAGAATGAATTTCCATTTCTGCAAGCCAAGTTTGCTTATTTGTTGCATATTTGTTAAGTAATATTTGTTACAGTGGCCCTGGAAACGGATGCATTTCCTTTGTAACCATCTGTGCTGATGCCTTGATCACTGAGCAGACTGAGTCCTAGAAGCCTGGAGAATTATAGAGTTAGTGCGGGATGAACATCGCAAATGTATTTTTATGAAGATTATGAGAAGCCATCCCAAATCCAAGGAAGCTGTGTTATCTAATTTATACCTTAACCAGTTGCAATGGAATGTCCTTAAGTTGAATGAGAGGCACATGGAAGTGCATTGGAGGAAGGAATCAAGTGTCCTGGATTCTATTACTATCACTGGCTTTAGTATTCACTGGCTATTTGACCTTGGAAAAGTCATTCCAGTAGTCCAGGCTGAGATTTTCTTATCTTTAAAATAATTGTCCTATTGTCCTACCTACTTTACAGTGTTGGCAAGAAGGTTAGATTATTTCAGTGCTTTGAAATAGTAAAGTGCTATCCATTAAAATGAAAAGTGGTATATGACGCATTTCATGATTCATAATATAAACACAACATATACTTGCTGAACTAAGTCAGATCTTACTAATTCAGAATTTGCCAGATTTGTAAAAGGGCTACATCTGAGATAGGAAATCAGGGTTTTAGCCTTGGCTCTAAAGACTAAAGAGCCAAGTAACCATGGACAAAGTATTGAACATTTTACGGACACAGTTTTTGTAGTTGTTAAGTGAAGGAGTTTGACTGGATAATCTCTGAAGTCACTCCCATATCTCTTATTCTATAGAATTTGAAGAAAATTATGATTACCTAGATGGTTCTTGCCCTTGGTAAATTTGTTCCTTCTCATGGATTAAACTCACTAAATTCTGTTGATCCTGAGCTTGTCTACTGAGATTCAGATTTGTATAACCAAAGGTCTGGATGTCAACAGTACGTCAGCTGAGAAACTCTGAATGTAAAGGAAAGGCAGAACAAAACTTGCTTATAGAAGAAAAAAAGAAAGAAAAGAAAAGAAAATAGACTTTCTTGGCTCACTTACTTGGAAAGTCTATGAATAGAATTAGTTTTAGCTATAGCTGGATTCATGACTTGAATAATGTCATCTGGATTTACTTTCTTTCCATCCCTAGCTCTGTTTTGCAGAGTTGGCTCCATTCCGCAGCTTTGCATGGTGCACTTGCATTATCTCTTAGTTACAGGTATCGGGGGAAATAGAAGTGTTTTCTCAGGATGCATAGCAAAAATCTCATTGCATCTCATTGACTCCAATTGGCTGCAGTGTCCAGTTCTGAACTAATCACCTGATGAGAAGGTGTTTTGCAGTGTGATAACTGGCTTAGATCTGGGTCACGTGATTCATTGCTAAGCCAGAAACATAGTCCCAGTACGCTACAGCCAGTTGACTATAACAATCTAGTAGTTTTCTGAGTTGGTTGTTAAACTGTTGTGACCATAAAATTGGAAAAGATGGGAGTAGTCACAGCACAGATTAGGGCTGTGTTTGTTTATTTTGGAGAGCTCGTTTACCAGCATCACTAGGGATAGCTCAGTCCAAGCAGAGGAGGTAAGGGTATGATCACCTTGCCAAAAGGAGGCTGTTATCAAAATAAGGCACAAATAAATACTGCAGGGGCAAAGAAAAAAAATACAACTCTTCATTCACTAAAACTGGAAGCTTAAACTCGAAATATAGTGTTGAATTGACTCTTGTTCCTCAATATGCTTTGTCTCGTGGATTTTCCATCTTGACTGGTAACCATCATTCCAATCGGACACTCATATTAACTAATTAAAATATGACATTTAGTTTTTGAATGCTTTTATTTCTCACTTAACAGAATTTTGCTTCCTTAGTCTTTTAAAAACCCATCTCCTCCTCAATTGCTTCTGCCAATTACTCTCACCTAGAGTTGTTTTTAATCTCTCTGGGCTATTTCAGGGTTCTTCTCATCTGCCTGCCTTCAGTCTTACCTTTCTCAATCTGTCCAGTATGTCACCAGCAGACTGATCAATCTAAATAAGTCTGATCCAGTCATCACTTCTTCCTAAATTTCTTTCCATTCTATGATAGATAAGGTCTGTGATGGTGTGAAACATGTTCACAAATTCTTCCTCCTTGAAGAGGTGGAGCTTAATTCTCTAGCCTTGAGTATGGGCTCAAAGAAGAGAATGTAATAGAAGTGATGGTGTGAGGCCTCTAGGTCATAGAAGGAGTTGTGGTTTCCTCCTTGCCCTCTGTCTTGGCTGCCCCACTCTAGGAGAAGCCAGCTCTCATCTTGTGAGACCACTCATGCAGCACTAAGGTGGGGCCCACGCAGCAAAAAGCTGAGGCCTCCTGCCAGCAACAGTCTTGGAAGCAGATTCTCCAGCTTCAGTGGAGAGTTTCAGTGACTAGAGCCCAGGCTGATGTCGTGACTGAAACCTCAAGTGAGATTCTGAACCAGAACCACCCGAGTCACTCCTGAGTTCCTAACCTGTTGAAACTCTGAGAAAGCAAATGATTATCATTTTAATTTGTTAAATTCTTTTTTTGTTGTTGTTGTTTAAATTGGAGGATATTGCTTGGCAGTGCTGTGTTGGCCTCTGCCAAGAATAACACAGACCAGCCCTGAGTGTGCATGCATCTCTTCCTCTTGTCCCTCCCCCTCCACACCCTCTAACCCTTCTGGGCCATCACAGAACCATGGATGGGCTGGATTCCCGGTGTTTCATAGCAGCTTCCCAATAGCTATTTATTTTACACTTGGCAGGGTATACATGGGCTTCTCAGGTGGCACTAGTGGTAAAGAACCCTCTTGCCAATGCAGGAGACGTAAGACACGTGGGTTCGACCCCTGGGTTGGGAAGAGCCCCTGGAGGAGGGCATAGCAACCCACTCCAGTATTCTCTCCTGGAAACCCCCATGGACAGAGGAGCCTGGCAGGCTACCGTCCATGGGGTCACAAAGAGTGGGCCGTGACTGAAGTGACTTAGTGCACACATGCACACACACACACACACACACAGCACGCACATGTCAACACTACTCTCTCAGTTCATCCCACCCTCTCCTTCCCGAAGTGTTAAATTCTGAGTGCAGCAACAGATTATTTGTTCTCAGCCTAACACTTTGTTTTTTCTCCACCACTGAAGTTACACATCACAACACCACATGGGTTTGTCTTCCTCATTATAATTTGAGCTTCCTGAGAGCAGGCTTTGTAACTCCAAGCACGCTGCTGTATCCCTGAGCAGTAGATTGTGTTTCACAAAGATGGCTGCAATGACAGCTCCTGTTTCAAGCACTCTTCCAGAACCTTACCCCTTCCAGAGCTGGATTCCCTGTCTCGTCCCTTTGGGCCTGGATGGAACTTCGTGACTCTCTTGAACAATAGAGCTGAAAGGATGCCCTGTTACTTCTAAAGGTAGGTCATCAAAATACCATGCACGTTTGCTTCTTTCCTTCAGACACTTGTTCTTGGAATCCAGTCACTGTGCTGTGGGGAAACTCAAGCTATCTGTAGAAATGGCTCAGGGAGAGGAAGCGAGGGCCCCAGCCCACAGCTGGAGCTGAGCACCCAGACGACAGCCAGTGCTCACTAGCCATGTGAGTGGACCGTCCTGGAGATCGACCTCCCAGCCCCTAGTTGAGTTTCCCAAGCCAGCGTCCCCTGGATCAGAGACAAGCCACCCCTGCTGAGCTTGGCTCAAATTGCAGTTCTATGAAGAAGACAAATGATTGTGATTGCTTAAGCCACTAGGTTTTAGGATAATCTGCTATGCAGCAGTATGTAATGGGAACATCCAGCACAGGTTATCTGTGATATCACAGGCATTTGACAAGTATTTGTAAACTGGCCGATGATTCTAGTTTCCTTATACAGCTGCTTTCTGGGCACATTAATACACTTGTTCTTCTTTAAACAGATCTTGAACTCATCTGACTTGAGATTTGTGTTCAAGCTATTCCTTCTGCTGTGAATTGCCTCCCTACTTTCCTTCTACATTTACCTGCTCAAGTATTACACTTCCGAAAAAAATTCAGTTGGATATTCCTTCCTTTATTCCCTCCCCTCCATCCTTTTAATAAATACATCATGGATGTCTTCTCGAAACCCAGGATATGGAGCAATATGGACCAAATCCCCATCCCCTTGGAGCTTTACATTTCAATGGGGGATCCAGTCAATAAATAAATATGCAATCAAAAAGTATAGCATGTAATTCATGTCTTAAAGGAGTTAGATAGTGTGCAGTAACAGAAAATGATGGTGGGGGTGGGAGGGGCAGAAATGAGGTCATATTTTAGATGGAAGGTTTAGGGAAGATCTCTCTAAGGAGATGATATTTGAGATCAGAACAATAAGAGGAAAGAAGTACGAAGAAAAGACCATGGCAGCCTGGGCAGAGAAAACAGTAAGTGCAAAGCCATGAGACAGGATAAAGAATGTTTCCTGTTGGATAAAATAAAGGTGGTATTTATGGCTTCTGCCTAATGACTGGAGAGAAGACACTGACTAGAAGAGGTGGGAAAGCTAAGCAGGCACCAGATGTTTATGCTTAGCATCAGGGAAAGGAATTTAGATTTAATTCTAAATACATATGCTAAGTCAATTCAGTCATATCCAATTCTTTGCAATCCTGTGGACTGTAGTCTACCAGCTCCTCTGTCCATGGGATTCTCCAGGCACAAACACTGGAGTAGGTTGCCATTTTCTCCTCCAGTGGATCTTCCCAACCCAGGGAGCAAACCCATGTCTCATGTCTCCTGCATTGGCAGGCGGGTTCTTTACCTCTAGCTCCACCTGGGAAGCCCAATTCTAAATACAAATGATAATTATCAAAAGACTGTAAAGTGGGAGAGTGCCAGCATCTGCTTTGGATTTTAAGCTTACTCTTGCTGCTATGCAGAGAATGGGTTTTAGGTTGTCTAGAAGGGGTGCAGGGGTCAGTAGGGAACCCTAAACAGATGTGAGATGGTGGTACCTTGGGTTAGGGTGGTAGCAGTAGACAGACAGAGAAAAAGGACGTTTTGGCATAAAGTTTGTGACTCTAACATACAGGACTTGTTGGTGACTTAGATATGGGATCTGAAGGGGAAAGAGGATTTCTGGCTTTGGTAAGAGGTTTGAACAAGGCAGTGGGAGCCGTGGGAGGGTCAGCAAGGCAGGGCGCGCTCTGTTTTCCTTCTCAAGTTTCTCCAGATGCCTCCTCATGGGTTAGTCTCTCTCTCCTCTGTGTATTCCATCCTGGTTTTGGCTCTTATAGGGGAGGCAGCACCATGTATGGGTTAAAACATAAGGAATTTTGAGGGCTGAACTGATGTGGGTTAGTTTGGGTTCCACCTCCGCTCATGTGAGGCGTAAGAGTTGGAGAAGCCCTTTTGTCTCTGTGGCCTCAGCTTCTCCAAAGGCAGGTAGCATCTATGTTACAGGCTTGTTGGATTCATTAAATGAAACCCTGGAAGAGAAAGATATACATTAGGAAGTTTAGGGAGAAGACCGAGCGAAAGCTTTAATTTTAAATTCTCGTAATAATTAATTCTAACATATATGGAGCACCACCATGTGCCTGACACTGGGTGCTTTACTCTTCATAACAATGTGTGATGTAGCTATTTGTATCATCCTCCTTTACAAGTAAATACACACAGGCAAGGGCTTCCCAGGTGGTTCAGTGGTAAAGAATCCACCTGCAAATTCAGGAGACGCAGGAGACACGAGTTCAATCCTGGGTCAGGAAGATCCCCTGGAGGAGGGCATGGCAACCCACTCTAGTATTCTTGCCTGGAGAATCCCATGGACAGAGGAGCCTGGCAGGCTTCAGTCCACAGTGGTCTCAAAGAGTCGGACGTGACTAGCAACTGACACACTAGGCCTGCACACACACACGGGCACAAAGAGCTTGAAAACATACTCAAGGCCACACTGTAACACTAGCATAGATTTGTGCTCCTGTATCCCTATTTCTCCCCGTTTTTCTCAGACAGCAGGGAGTGTGTGTGTCTTGCTCACAACTCTCTTCTCTGTCCCTGGCACACTGCAGGAAGTAATTTCACGTACACTGCGTGGGTGAACTTTCAGGCATTGAGTCATGTCTCAAAGTCTGGGTCTTGACAAGACAGAAGTCAGAGTTCTGGGGCACTGTTTTCACTTGAGTAGGCCCACCCAGTTGAGCTGGGAGAGTCCTGAGCTAGACTAGCTCGGAAGGCTGGTGAGACCCAGGGGGAGATCAGATCCGCACGGTCAGCCCTGGCTGCCGAGTCACTGCCTGGCAGTGGTGAGGCTCGTCCAGTGCCTTTGGTTTCAGAAGTGCAGCAGTGGCACAGTGCAGCCTTTGTCAACAAGACGACGTGGGGACGGCGTGTTCTGACCACCCAGGAGAACTAACAGCGCCTTTGTTTAACCCCTTTTAAAAGCTCTGTAAAATGCGGTGGCTGCTGTGCCCTGGTCAGGACTGTGCGGTGAACACGATTTGTGTCTTGAAGCTGAAAAGCTGCTAGGCCTCCAATCTTACAGTGGGGTCCATACTTTATGCTAAACATGGTTACTTTGGAGGGGAGCGTGTGGACAAGATTGGGCTAAACATACTCTGAGATGAGGTGCTTCCTTGAGATGCTCATTTTAAAATCACACAGTGATAGGGACTCATGTTACTTTAGAACTGACACCGCCCCTAAAAAAAAGAGTGGTGGAAAAAGGGAAAATTAGTGAAGGATTCTGGTCAAAGTCTGAAGGCTTCATGTAAATATCAGCTTAATCTCTCCCATAAGAAGACTGGAAAATGATGTTTACTTATCAGAGCTGTGCTTGCTCTGTGTGGTTTAGAACATGGAGCTTCCCCCCTCTCCTCCCCCCGGCGCTGGTCTGCAGAGTAAGAAAGAAGACAAAGGCAGGGAGCAGTTCTGGGTGAGGGAAGAGTTGAGAAGGGATTGTTTTATATCCTTTAAAGGGCGTCTTGAGTGGATTTACCCGGAGAGCAAAGTGCACTGTGATAGAAGGGGACATGATGTGATTCCAGCAGGCACACTGAGAAGGTCCTTCTGCCAAAAATAGACCCACCTGCTTGTGAATGTCTGGCATTCCTTTGACTGGGGACAATGCCAGAAAGGCCAGCTGTTAGCTTAGATACTCCTCCCACGGGCTGGCTGAGACCTGACATTCCAGCCTTGAACTTAAGGCTAAATTTTCCTCCACAATCTACCGCAAAGCACGTGTTTTCTCCTCTCCACCCTCCTCAACTCTAAAATAAAGGTGTTAATAGCTATTTACACCACAGTTTGAATTATATATATTTGAGCAAAGAGCAGAAATTATGAAGCAGGAGAATCCTTGGTCTGCTCTTCTGCACTTAACTCTTGTGACTTTGGTCAAATCCTTAACTGCTTAAGCAATCGTTTGCTCTTCTATAAAATAAGACTAAGCCAAAGCACGGGGCTTCTCAGGTGGCACAGTGGTAGAGAATCCACCTGCCAGTGCAGGAGACACCAGAGACACAGATTTGATCCCTGGGTTGGGAAGATCCCCTGGAGGAGGATTCTTGCCTAGGAAATCCCATGGACAGAGGAACCTGGTGGGATTTAGTTCATGGGGTCGCAAAGAGTTGGACACAAACTGACAGATTGAGCACACTCACAGAAGGCAAAGCAACTGGATTCTTGGAAGGGCAAAATAAGATAAACGGAGAGAACTAACTAGCAAAAGGCTAGACATGACCTGGATGTCTATCAAAGGGAGGCAAATGAAGCTTGGAGTAGCCATGCAATGCCATATTTTGCATCTGTGAAAGGGAACCAGGAAGCCCTCTACACCCCAGCGTATAGTGGGCTGGGGCATATTTTGAAGTAACAAAAACAAAATGCATCATGGAATTTGCACAATGTTGTAGTTTAGATAAGAAAGGAGAAGACATAGTAAATACACACTTATGTATAATTTCTGTAGCTGGATAAACCAAAAATTAATTAAAAAGTGGGATGGAGGGAACAAGGAAGTAGAGGATATGAAAGGGATATAGATTTCTTTATGAAACAATTTGTTCTTTGACTTTGGAATCATGTAAATATTTCACCTAAGTAAAAGCAAAGAGAAAAGCACACCAAAACACAAGTTGGAAAACTTTAAAATAAACTGAAAAAAATGAACCTAACTTTATATCAATTCTCTGGCATATAAATCTCAAGAACTATAGCAAAGGACTTTGAAACACATGTTTAGACTGTACATCCCCAGGGAGATATATTCTAAGGACAGAAAGAAGTATAAGATCTCTTACACAAATAGACGTTTTTACAAAACATACAGACTCACAGACACAGAGAACAGGCTTGTGGTTGCCAAGGGGGTGGGGGTTCATACAAATGTGTTAAGTCAACAGGCATGCACCTTAAATTTACACAACGTTATATGTCAATGAAATCTCAACAAAGCTGGATAAAAAAAATTCTCTCCGTTCTGGTGACTCCATTCCAGTCATCAATATCTGACAAAACCATTAATTGAAGACCTTTGAGGAATTTTACGATGGAAGTAGGCATGTGATGGAGAAGGCAATGGCACCCCACTCCAGTACTTTTGCCTAGAAAATCCCATGGACGGAGGACCCTGGCAGGCTGCAGAGCATGGGGTGGCTAGAGTCGGACACGACTGAGCGACTTCACTTTCACTTTTCACTTTCATGCATTGGAGAAGGACATGGCAACCCACTCCAGTGTTCTTACCTGGAGATTCCCAGGGACGGGGGAGCCTGGTGGGCTGCCGTCTATGGGGTCGCACAGAGTCGGACACGACTGAAGCGACGCAGCAGCAGCAGGCATGTGATGCTCAAAACAAAACAAATAGCAGATTCCACATATATGCGTTAATATATGATATTTTTCCCCTGATTCAGCTTGGTGCTCCGTGGTGACTTAGATGGGTGAGATGCGGAGTGGGTGAGAGGGAGGGCCGAAAGAGGCTATGTGTACCTACAGCTGACTCACGTTGCTGTACGGCAGAAACTAACACAACATTGTCAAACAACTACGCACCCCCCAAACAAACAGCAGGCAGTTTTTTGCAAGTGACAAGGCTGTAGCACAGAAAAGGCTGCCTCCCTGGTAAACGCGTATGTAAGCTGCTCACGACCGCGGATGGAGGCAGAGTGCAGCGGCGGACTTGGGGGTTTGGCGGAGGGTAGGATCCACGTCTTCTCAGCTCCCA
>NW_011494805.1:15623-18439 GCF_000754665.1 Bison bison bison | reverse complement strand
GGTAGGCTCCCCGTCTTCCCACCCCCCCCTCTTTTGATTCCCCCTGCCACTGAACTGCACGGGCCTGCACTGGCGGAGAGGGACAGGTGCCTGGGCTGAGCGCAGAGCCCTCAGCGGGTGGCGCTGTCTCTCCTGCTCGGCCACACCCTGCTCTGGTGGGGGAGAGAGTCTTGGTCTCGGACCTGGCATTTCTCCACCTCCCCCCTTAGTAGCTGTGGGGCCCTGGGTCTGTGAGCCTTGGTTTCCTCTACTGTGGAAGGAGGGTGATAAGATGGTGTCCTTGGCAGAATCAGGTGAGGTGATAATTCAAGCACCCAGCACAGCCAATGCCCGGAGAGCTCAACCCAAGGCCACAGACACCGTGGGTCTCTGCAGCCAGGGATGTGTCCTTGCTTCTGCAGAGGCTCAGTCTGCATGCTCCTTTCTCCCTCAGGATTGTGATTAGAGCTGAACACTAAGACTCGGCTCAGTGAAGTCGCAGTTACCAATTTTGCTCTTTTAGATAAATCAGTTTTTCTTTTCTTACACTGGCTGTTTTAGTTCTTTAAAGGGGCCTGAGTTTTATTAGTTTCAGTGTTATACTTTTGAAAATGTCTCTCTTCTCTTGGCCATAGCCCTTGGCGCCACACAAAGGGAGCGCATGTAAGTCCTGCTCAGTGTCGCTCAGGTGAAACTTTGTACACTTGACTTGCCTAAAATACTTGCCTCATCTTAAATCAGAGGCACGATGACCTGCAAGACCATAGTTGCTGCAATATGTTTTTATACCTCTGATATCACTTAAATTATGGGCTTCCCAGGGGGTGCAGTGGTAAAGAATCTGCTGCCGATACAGGAGAGACAGGAGACGTGGGTTCCATCCCTGGGTGGAGAAGATCCCTTGGAGGAGGTAATGGCAACCCACTCCAGTACTCTTGCCTGGAGAATCCCATGCACTAAAGAGCTGGGCAGGCTACAGTCCAGGGGTTCGAAAAGAGCTGGACATGACTGAGTGACTGAGTAAACTCAGAACATCACTTTAATAGGTTTGCGATACAGCAAGGAGGAGCACAGACAGTGTCCTGTTCTTCAGGGGATATTGTTCTATTGTTCTTCATTCCCACTTGCTGAACACCCAGAGGCAGTTTGTCCAAGTGGCCATCAGATAGGGAACCATTGAGGGAAATGAAACTTTAAGCTATTGAAACGCTCTTTCACAGTACTTACTCATCTTCCACTGTGTAAACCGCCTTCCTTTCCCAAGGGCAGCCCTGCTGCTGCTGCTGCTGCTAAGTCGCTTCAGTCGTGTCCGATTCTGTGTGACCCCATAGACGGCAGCCCACCAGGCTCCCCCCATCCCTGGGATTCTCCAGGCAAGAACACTGGAGTGGGTTGCCATGTCCTTCTCCAATGCAGGAAAGTGAAGTCTCTTAGTCGTGTCCAACTCTTAGCGACCCCATGGACTACAGCCTACCAGGCTCCTCCGCCCATGGGATTTTCCAGGCAAGAGTACTGGAGTGGGGTGCCATTGCCTTCTCAACTTGCTGCTGCTGCTGCTGCTAAGTCGCTTCAGTCGTGTCCGATTCTGTGTGACCCCATAGACGGCAGCCCACCAGGCTCCCCCCATCCCTGGGATTCTCCAGGCAAGAACACTGGAGTAGGTTGCCATTTCCTTCTCCAATGCATGAAAGTGAAAAAATAAAGTGAAGTCGCTCAGTCGTGTCCGACTCCTAGCGACCCCATGGACTGCAGCCCTCCAGGCCCCTCCGTCCATGGGATTTTGCAGCCCTGCTCTGCCTTAAAAACAAACAAAACGCAGCCTGGATTACACGGTTGTTTTTACACTGCTGCCATCTAATGGCGATATGTGGTAATGCATGATGAAATGAGGATCTGGGTTTTGTTTTGTTCTGTTTCTGTTCCCTGGAATACAGGTAGACCTAAACTTAGGTCTGGGAGCCAGCTCTTGTAGGGGTTGGTAGCCTAGTTGGAATTATTTAATGTTTTTTTTTACCCTATCGGAGAATCGGTTCGTCTTGTATGCATCGATGCTGGGATCTGTTTGTGCTGTTTCTGTTAGAATTTGTCTGCGTATTTTGTGTTTTGTTGTTATAAAACTTACAGAAATAGGAAATATTTCCTCTATCCTGAAAGAAGGATCTATTGGGGTGCACCTTAGATAAGGTAAGATCAGAAGAGCAATGGCACCTGAATGGCTCACAAACAATCTGGCCATCAGAAGTGCTTTACAAAGGAGAGGAACACTCTGATAATGAACATCCCAGGGCGGGGGAGGAGGGGCTCACTTAGACTGGAGGTGTCTGATTCTGATTTCTCCTACTGGAGCACTGAAGAAGGATGGCAACTCACTCCAATATTCTTGTCTGGAGAATTTCATGGACAGAGGAGCCTGGCAGGCTACGGTCCATGAGGTCGCAGGGTCAAACAGAACTAAACGACTAACACTTTACTTCATATATATATGTGTGCATGTGTGTGCGTGTGTGTGTGTGCGCGCGCGTGTGTGTGTGTGTGCTTCTGTGCTTAGTGGCTCAGTTGTGACCGACTCTTTGTAACCCCATGGACTGTAACCTGCTAGGCACCTCTGTCCATGGGGATTCTCCAGGCAAGAATACTGGAGTGGATTTGACATGCCCTTCTCCAGGGGAATCTTCCCAACCCAGGGATCAAACCCAGGTCTCCTGCACTGCAGGCGGATTCTTTACCAGCTGAGCCACACAATGACAGACTTTATTTTCTTGGGCTCCAGAATCACTGCAGATGGTGACTGCAGCCATTAAATTAAAAGACGCTTGCTCCTTGGAAGAAAAGCTATG
>NW_011494805.1:15326-15523 GCF_000754665.1 Bison bison bison | reverse complement strand
GAGTGGGGTGCCATTGCCTTCTCAACTTGCTGCTGCTGCTGCTGCTAAGTCACTTCAGTCGTGTCCGACTCTGTGCGACCCCACAGACGGCAGTCCACCAGGTTCCCCTGTCCCTGGGATTCTCCAGGCAAGAACACTGGAGTAGGTTGCCATTTCCTTCTCCAATGCATGAAAGTGAAAAAATAAAGTGAAGTCGC